>NC_045157.1:11399151-11431651 GCF_900700415.2 Clupea harengus | reverse complement strand
AAATGCCACGTGTGTTTAGCTTGAACATAAGAAAGTGTTTGTGAAGAAATACTGTAAGTGCATTAGTTCCTCCCTCTCTCAGCTTAAAGCGCATGCACACACACACAAACACAGGCCTTTACACAATCCACACACACGCAGGCAACTAGAGCAAAGCCACCACACACACACATCCCCCCACTTCATGTTAGGCAACATCGGCTCCAGGTTGAGTGAGTGTGAGTGTGTGTGTACGTGTTCGGCCATGCACATGCATGTGTGGCCTGTAGAGCTGGCTCGCTAAGAGGATTTCTCTGGAATGTCGTTCAGTATGGGTGCTATTTCTTTAAGTATGTGTGTAGCTGCCCCTGCCACCCCCCAGCATAGGGCAAGGCAGGTGGGTGCAGTATACTCAGCTATGGAGGACTTAACTAGTATGGTATGTAGTAGAGTTTAAAAGTATGTAGTATGTTAGTATGGAGGGTGTTGGCTTCTTCCTGTGTTCATACTCTGCCCCCCCCACCCACTCACCCCCACCCCATGTGTCTCACTCATACTGTCCTGTTTTACATACACTAATAAAGACAGACAGACAGACAGACAGACCGACTGGACTTTTTAATGGAGAAAACACTGTGAGTGCGTGCGTGACAGAGAGTGAGTGTGACCTGTGTGTGTGAGTGACAGAGTGAGTGTGACCTGCAAGCACAGCCCTTCCCACACCGGACTGAAACTCTCAACCTCAGGCATGGGAGCTAGCAAAGACGCTAAAACCCATGGGTGCTAGCGTCTGTCGCTAGCAGGTCTCTTAAGATGTCGGGGAGTGAGGATTACTCACAGCGCAGCATACGCTGACTACCGTTACATGTGTACCAATCTGTGTGCACACAACACAACACAGCAGAATACAAAAACCTCTACACTTAAACATGAGATGCTGTGTGTGTGTGTGTGTGTGTGTCTGTGTTAAATGAAAGGATGTGTTTATCAGCATTACACACACACACTTGTAAAGATAAGAACTTCTGGAATGGGAAACACACACACAGTCAATCTCTCCATCTGTCCCTAAACACACTCAAACACACCTGCATCCAACTCAGAATGAACTCAAACAGAGGTCAGACAGAAATGTTCTTTCTTTAAAAAAAAAACTTTATTCAAGATGATTTTAAAGTAACTGATACTTGATGTCAGACCTAAAATAAGAAAATGTTACCAGCAACAGAAACTGTTCCACAATGATCCCGAAGCTCACTTCTTATCTCAGTCATCAAAAACCACATTCTACACTCTTCAGACTCCTCCAGCAGAAAATTCCATATCCCAGCATACTCAGCTGAGAACTACATCTCCCAGAATGTCTAGCTGACCATCATGCGTGGGGATATGCTCATGGACATGAGCTCCTGGAACAGCAGCTTACAGGCATACGGCATCCGCACCAGCGAAATCTGCACACACACACGCACACACAAACAAACAAACAAACCTGAAATTATACATTTGTTACATCTACTATAACAATGACAACAAAAGTTGCTCAATAATATTTTAAACTGCATGCACTACATTGGCACAAAGTGTGTGCGTGTGTCTGTGTGTGTGCTGATTTACCTGTGTTTTGTTGCGGCAGCCACGACACTCGTAGGTGTGTGTGCGTGTGTTGGCGATGGCCATGAGTCCGCACAGGTTGCACACGTGCACCTGGTACGGGTCCGATGCCTCGAACAGACGCTCCCGCAGGAACTGGGCGGCCCCGTGAGCAATCTGACAATCACGCTCCATCTCACCGAAACGCAGTCCACCGTCACTGAAACACACACAGACACACACTCGTCCTGTGAGCAATCGGACAATCACTTCTCACCCATCTCACCAAAACGCATACCCCCTTCACTGAAACACACACAGCTGAAATCACACACGCACGCACGCACACACACACAGGCTCACCGTGACCTGCCCTCCATGGGCTGTCTGTTGAGGATCTGTACGGGGCCGCGAGCGCGGGAGTGGATCTTGTCGTCTACCATGTGTTTGAGACGCTGGTAGTATGTTGGCCCGATAAAGACCTGAGACGTCACCTTCCTGCCAGTGAAGCCGTTATACAGCACCTACACAGCACACACACACACACAGACACAGACACAGACACACACAGACGCGCACACACACACACACACACACACACACACAGAGCAGGTAAGTTCCATACACAACATTCGAGCACTACTTTTATTGCATCTCATGCAGCAGGTAGATGTAGGTGTGTGTGTGAGAGTGTGTCCCTTGTTGCCTCTCAGGTGATGTCAGTACTTCGAAAGAAGGTGTGTGTGTGTGTGTGTGTGTGTGTGTGTATGTGTACCTCGTTGCCTCCCAGGTAACAGTAGTACTTACAAAGAAGGTATGTGTGTGTGTGTGTGTGTACCTCGTTGCCTCTCAGGTGATATCCGTACTCAGACAGAAGGTTGGACACCTTCTGCACATTGACCGCATCGTTAAAGGGAGTGGCATCACCGATCTCTCCCTTATTGGCCGAGACCTGCAGAGGGGAGGACACCGTGGTAACACTCAACCGTTGTCATAGCATCAGACTGCATTCATTCATTCATTGTGTCAAAATCTCATACTTAGAATTAAGGCATTAATGTGACCACTGATGTGAAGTAAGGACAAGTCAGGAATTGGTGTGCTATTGTACATAGTTTTTTAAATATTTGTAGTGTGTGTGTATGTATACACATACCTTTCCCTGTAAACACTCGATCAAATGGCCGACTGTCATTCTGGAGGGGATGGCGTGAGGATTGATGATGATGTCAGGAGTGATGCCCTCACAGGTAAACGGCATATCCTACGCCCACACACACACACACACACACACACACACACACACACACACACACACACACACACACACACACACACACACACACACACACACACACACACACACACACACACACACACACACACACACACACACACAAACATACCCATACACGCACACGTTGCAGAGTCAATATTTGTGTGATGATTTATTGTGATTCTTTTCCAGTATTACAACAGAGCTGGTCATTTGGGCCATGTGTTAAAATCAGCTGCTTTAGCAGCTCATATCTATCCATTTAGAGTGCTGTTTAGTTACTGGTGTTAGTTTACTTTCTGCAGCCAATTACATATCAATACACATCTCGGAATATCAGACAACCACCACCCTCTGGCCCTTGCTCGTAGCTTGACTGTTCTCTCCCTTGTACGTCGCTTTGGACAAAAGCGTCTGCTAAATGTAAATGTAAATGTGAGGTCCCTGGTGATGCCTGGGGTTGAGTTTGACTTTCTGTGGGTCTCAGCTCATCCACATGCAGACAGAAGGAGAGGTGGAGGATTGATGAAAGCTTGGCTTCTGTGTGTGCGAAAGTGAGAAAGTGTGTGTGTGTTTGTGTGTGTGTGTGTGTGTGTTTGTGTTTGCGTGTGGGGGAGTGCATGCATGTTCTTGAGTATCCCAAAAATGTTAAGGCAGCGTGATGTCTGGTGACACTGTAGGTCTGCTGTGCTCCCCTTCCATCCACTTCCTGCTCAATGTGAGGAGTGTTTGGAGTCAGGAATTGAGATTCAGATGCAAACGCACACACACTTCCTCTGCAGCTGTGGCTCCCAGTCTTGGACCCACGCAAACCATCATCTATACACTCATCAACATGTGTGTCCTGTGTGACACACACACACACACACACGCACACGCACACACACACACACACGCACACGCACACGCACACGCACACACGCACACACGCACACACACACAGGACTGACCTCCTGTCTGTACTGGATACCACAGGTTCCCTTTTGTCCGTGTCGACTGGCAAACTTATCCCCAATCTGAGGGATCCTCACAGAACGCACCTGTAGAGGAGGGAGGGTGAGAGGGGGAGAGAGAAAGAAAAAAAAGAGACTTTATTGATTTGAGGGGTTTAAAAATGATTCCTTTCTTGCTCTGACTCCTAGCTAAAGTGCTGTGCAGTGAGTAAATGTCTCTCCCAGACACCTTAAAAGACAGCCACTAGCATCCATGGGATTTAATCCCCTTGCTAGCACGCCTGCCTCCCATGCCCAAGGTTGCAAGTTCGAGTCTGGCTCACCAGGCTCAACCAGGCAATGGGTTAGGGTTAGCAAACACTATAAGCTCATAGGGTTAGATGGGGAATGAACTTCCAGAACCTCCAGAGGCGTCCATCTATACAACAGGGAATGACTACACACACACACAGCTCTGGTCTCAAGCAGATGGACAGCTTGTGCAAACACGCCATATATGATCTCATTTGAAGCAGTGAAAAAGCTTCAGACACACTCACACACACACACACACACACACACACACACACACACACACACACACACACACACACACACACACACACACACACACACACACACACACACACACACACACACACACACACACACACACACACAAAGAGCCAGACCGGACTTGTTTTACATCTCCTATGCTTGGACATTAATCTGCCTGCACAAACACACATACCTGGGTGTGTTATATCTTATAATATTTCTCGTTAATCTGTCTATGAATACACACAAACACTGAACTGATTGATGTCGTAAAGAACCACTCCCTGCATTTAGCAAACAGTGACTCACACACACACAGAAAACAATAATACACATAAAAGTAGGAATATAAAACAGGAACCAACACACATACCCGTACACAAAAAAACACACTGAGAATAAATACAACATGCACCACACAACACCTCACACTTAAAAGGGAGACTTTAGGACTCCTGAAGGACTCCTTTTCCCATTTAAGCCTCCAAGCCTCGTGTTTAAGCCTCCTATCTCCATTTCGAGCTGAAGTACCAAGGACATTCGCTCATAGAGCACATCAACATGGGAAACTTCTCAACAATGCCTGGAAACAGTTGCGTGAGAACACTTTTGTTTACATTTAAACAGGTCATGAAATTGTCAAAACCAGTGTCTTTGATTTATCCGTAGATTTTACAATTATAAGCCAAGTCCTTTCCGTTGCTAATAGGGATGGGACTTTGCAGGAGTTTTCATGTTCGACTATTAATAACATTATTGAACAATTAAATCGATTATTTGCTAAGGCTTGACGCCTGCATGGACTGCCTGGGCATACATTACCTATCACAGGCCCATCTATGTGTTCTTGTTCATGAAAATCAACATATTCCTCAATGTAGTGGCATGTCACTGTAATGTAGCTCTCCGTAGTCAAGGCAGTCCAGCAGTCAGTGGTTAAAGCGACGTCAACAGTAGCTAGCTTCCTTTTTAACTCAGCCTTCTTCTCAGCAAACTGTTGCTCCAAACGGTTGGTCAATGTTTTTCTGGATGGAATACGATAATATCCTGGCTCAATAAATCCCATTAGTTCTCGGAAACCCTCGCCGTCAGCCAGACTTAAAGGCAACATGTCTTTGACAATCATATTAACTATGCGTCTGGTAATTTAGTTAGCTCGCTTGTCATCACATGTCCTCCTAGCTAGTGTAGCCTGAATGGTTTGCTGCTGGAGCCCGCCGCTGGTGCTGGCTTCGCTGGAATTTACGTTCGTATGTATATTTCTTAAATTTTATACAGTATTTGAACCCCTGCCGATTTCGCAAGTGTGCCCACTTGCAAAGAAATGCGTGATCTATAATTGTAATGGTAGGTCTATTTTAACAGTGAGAGACAGAATATCAACAAAAACATCCAGAAAACTGCATTTTATAACGGTTATTAATTGATTTGCATTTGATCGCGGAAAATAAGTATTTGAACCCCTGAGACGTTGTACTATGGTAAGTAAATACAGCGTCACAGTAACTGCAGTGGACTTTATTGTCTTTTCTTGAGTAATGGTCCCACACTGCACTTCTCCTAGCCCTCTTCATCTTTGCTCGTCTGTTGTAGGAAGTCGCGCTCGCGCAAGATACCTGAAGATGTTGTTCTCATAATGCGCGGAACTAGAACAATTATTCATTAGGCTTGGATTTTTATTCGAATTAATTCTTAAAGACGATTAATTGATTATTCATTACTAACCCTAGTTGCTAAACACCCTAAAGTAACACCACCTGTCAGTAGTTCATCCCTAATTTGGGCCATGGCCCCAGTGCCTCAAAAAAAGGCCACACTCTCACTCTCACTTCCACACTCCACACTCCACACTCCACACCCCACACCCACTCACCCTGATCTTGCAGAATTTGTACCCCTCCTGGTTGAGTGTGACCATGACCTGGTCAACGATGCCCGTCTCGCTGGTGCGGAGGAAGGTGCTGCAGTCTCGCTTGACGTAGCGGCGGGTAGTGCTCTCCAACTCCTCGTCCACCTCTGGCAGAGTCACAGTCTTGCCGATGATCACGTCCTCGCCGGACACGCGCACGCCCGGCGCAATCAGCCCGTCGTCGTCCAGCTTGTCATAGATGGCATGACGCATGCCTGCCAACACAGCGCAGGTCAAGAGGTGAAATTAGGCTGCTTCTATTAGGACATTGGCACACACACTACAACAGAAGTGTGTGTGTGTGTGTGTGTATATGAGAGAGAGAGAGAGAGAGAGAGAGAGAGAGAGAGAGAGAGAGAGAGAGAGAGAGAGAGAGAGAGAGAGACTCACCCTGGCATGTTTCTCTGCTGGGTTTCTCAAAGATCTCCTCTTGGTCAAAGCCCTTCTTAGACTCCTGCTCCTTATAGGACCGGTAGAACACAGACCTGACACACAAACACACACACACACAAAAATCAGTTTTTCACACGTGATCACAAATCTCTTGAGCAAAATAACCAACAACCTTCAACCAAAATGTGTGTGTTGACGTCATCGCCCCACATTCCATGAAAACACATTATGATACGATCTCCATGTTTCTTTTCATCATACACATACAGGCTCACACCCAGATTTTACCGGAAGAATCCGCGGTCTACAGCAGAGCGGTTCATGATGACAGAATCCTCCTGGTTGTATCCCGTGTATGAGGCGATGGCAACAATGGAGTTAATGCCTGAACACACACACACACATTAAAGACATCAGCAACACCCGTGATGATAATCATTAGTAATTCATAATTAAATCATCATCACTAACAGCATGCCCATACACTGTGGTGGCTCTGCAGTCTCTCTACTGTGTGGCACCATCTAGTGGCCAAGACATGGAGCTGGATGTGCGTGTGTGCGTGTGTGCGTGTGTGCGCGTGCGCGTGTGTGTGTGTACACTTACATAAGTTTTAGTTACAACCCATAGGGAGCCTCTAAAATCCAGGTTTGTGCGTGCATGTGTGTGTGTATATATGAATGTGTGTTTGTGGTAATGTGTGTGGGTATGTATGCAGCTCTCAAACAGGTTCATTCTACATGGCGTTCTGTGTAAGTGGGCATGTATGTATGTATGTATGTATGTATGTATGTATGTATGTGTGTATATATGTGTGTGTGTGTCCCACCTGCAGGCAGCTCTCTGAAACGCAGGTACTCCATAGACCTTGTGGTGACTAGGGGCTTCTGGGGGTAGTAGAGGACATGAGCGAGTGTGTCCATGCGCACGTGGAAGTTAGTGATGTACACACCCATAGCCTGCTTCCCCATAGCAGACTGGTACGTGTTCCTGGGAGACTGCACACAGAGAGGAGTTAGACACACACACACACACACACACACACACACACACAGGTCTTCTAATACCTCTATCAGTGTGGTTTACAGTGTCCTTAGATATTCTGGGTAAAATACCATTTGTATGTGATTAAGTAGGGAGGTCTCTGGGACTCATGATGAGCAAAAACACACAAACATACTCATCATCACCACACTATCTGACTCTAAGCATCTGTTAATAAATATATTCCTAAGTGTGTTTGTGTGTGTTACCTGGTTGTGATCAGGGAAGGGGATGATAGACGCACAAACTCCCAGGATCATGGAGGGGTGGATCTCGCAATGTGAGTATGTGGAGCAGTAGGCCACACCCTTTTCCTGAAGGTCATCAGGGGTCATGGCCAACATCACCGTCTCCTCCTCCAGTGTGTCAATGTACTCAACCACTCCACTCGCAACCAGGTCCTGCCAGCTACACACACACACACACACACACACACACACAAAATGCCATCACAATGGGGTATATAGCATTAGACGAGTTTGAGATTTTACACATAGTCCAGTTGCAATATTTATTAAGTCTGGTGTGTGTGTGTGTGTGTGTGTGTGTGTGTGTGTGTGTGTGTGTGTGTGTGTGCGCACCTGTAGTTGTTGTATTCTCTCTCCTTGAGCTGGTCGATGTGGCGTCTCTTGAGTAAAAGCTTCTGTTTCTCAACGATCAGTAGGGGGCGACAGATCCTCCCAGCGTCCGTGTAGATCCTGATCTCCCGTTCACGGATGTCTCTGATCATGGACACCTGACCAACAGCAACAGCAGCGCACAGACACACAGACACACAGACACACAGACACACAGACACACAGACACACAGACACACAGAGAATGAGAACAGAGGAGGAGGGGTTGTTGAGTGTTCGCTTGTTTTTTTTTTTTGTAGTGTGTGTGTATGCTGTAGTCTGCATGTTGCATTTAGTGTGTTGAGGGCAGCGTGTGTGTGTATGTGTGTGTGCTGCAGTGATTGCGTGTGTTTGCTGACCTCTGACACGATGATGTCCATCTGGCGTCGGAGTTTGCGTAGTGTGTTCATCAGCTGCTCCGGGTCCTTGTGTATCCCCACCCAGCAGCCGTTCACAAAGATCTTAGTGGCACTACACACACACACACACACTTTCATTATGACCCACTTGTGTTTCTCACAGTTTTGTGTATAATCCCCGCCTCTCCCGTGTGTGTGTGTGTCTGTATTGACACCATGTTAAGCTTCTACTCTTAGTGCGTGTGTGCGCGTCCGTGCGTGTGTACACTCACTCCGCAATGGCGGCTGGTGAGATCTCCTCCAGGTTCTCCATACTCCACTCTTCCAGAAACTCCAGGATAGGGGAGGGCTGGGAGCCCACAGAGATGTAGGCCATCAAGGCCAGGTTCTTCACCAGCCCTACAGCATGGCCCTGTGGAGAGACACACACACAATCAGATTGCATGTCTGCATTGTCTGTTGGAGCACAAGACAAAAAGTAGGTGTGTCAAAGAGCTGGAAAACTTGTCTGCCAGTACCTCTGGAGTCTCAGCAGGACACACCATGCCCCACAGCGTGTTGTGGAGCTGTCTAGGTTTGGCCAGCTTTCCGTCTCTGCCGATGGGGGAGTTCACACGCCTCAAATGAGACAAGGTCGATGCAAAGGTCAAGCGATTCAACACCTGCAACACACACACACAATCACATATATGCGCAAACATGAACAGGCAATCACATGTGCACACACACACATGTGAATGAGCCAGTACACAGGAGCACTAGCCTGTACCTGAGACACCCCTGCCCTGGCCTGATGGGCTTTCTTGACGTCCCCCCAGTTGCCAGTGGCGAGGGAGTACTTGAGTCCGTCGGAGATGATCCTGGTCTTGATCGCCAGCTCCAGGTTGAAGTCTTTCCCGCGGTCGATGAACTTCTGCGCATAGATACGGATCTCCTTCAGCAGGTTCTTAAACATCCTGAGAGAATTACACACACACACTGCATCAGTCCTTCACAAACACACAGCATAGCCACCTGATCGTAGCTGGTACATGTTACACATAGGGTTATAGAGGTTATGAAAACTGTGGTTAATGTGAGAACTGCTTGGGAGGTTTGAGAGGTTTGTTGCTTTGGTTTTGGTGTTGTTGTGATAGGCGTGTTTGCTACTTTTGTTGTGATGAATGGTGTGTTAGTTATTATCGTTATAGTTTTGGTTGTTACTGTTGTGACCCTTGTTTCTGTTGTTGTTGTTGTTCTCACCCTCTGAAAAGGAATGCCAACAGGGGTCCAGCCAAGTCCAGTCTCTTGTTGCCATAGTGATCTCTGTCATCAAGCTCGCGTCTGCCCAACGCAGCCAACAGCAGTCTGTGAACCATGTACCTGCACGCACGCACACACACAAATGGTGAGTATATGTGGGTGACTTCAATCACAATTAATTGCTGATCACAATGATATTAGTTACAATAGTGATGAATATTGAGTGAGCATGAATGTGTGTGTGTGTGTGTGTGTGTGTGTGTGTCCTACCCCAGGAAGTAGGCCTTCTTGGTCTCGCAGAAGTCGCTGACTCCCACATGCGGCAGCACCTCTTTTTGCAGCACCTCTTTGGCGTACTTGATTCTCCTCTCCTTGGTGACGCCTGGCTTGGCACCACGGGACCCGATGAAGTTCAGCGCCACGTTCTGCTCCTGGATCACAAACGCCTCATCCAGGGACGGTTTCACCTGGGGGGAGGGGCACACCAGACTCATGACTTTCAGATAAAGGCTGTAAGGATGAGTGCAGTTGAGTGTTATTACAGCGCAAAAACAGGCTGAGGTCATGGGGGACTGGGTGAGTGGTGGGGTCAAAGGTGAGGAGGTCAAAGATGACTCACCATCTCCATCATCTCAGGGTCGTCGAAGTCGTAGATGATGTGCTCCAGGATGTCCCGGTCGGACACGAAGCCCAACGCACGGAACACGATAATGATAGGCACTTCCTGCCGAATGTACGGCAGAGTGGAGACGATTCGCTGGCCGATAGCACTCTTCTTCACACCCTACACACACACACAAAACAGACAGAACTCAATACTCAACTCAATGAGCATAAGTGTTTGTGTTAACATGAAAGAGAGAGAGAGAGAGAGAGAGAGAGAGAGAGAGAGAGAGAGTATTTGTTACCTGTCCTCCTCTGGCCATCATGCTGACCCATATGGTGCTGGTGGGTCGTGAGGAGTTCTCCAGACAGGACCTACATTCTGCAGTGTAAGCGTACTTAGAGTCCTTCTTAGCGAACACGTAGACTGTGTTAGTGGCCATCTTCTCCTGAGCGATCAGCACCTACACACATACACAAATACATACACCATTACAGAACTTATATCACATATCAGGACTTATGTCAGTTACCCAAAAACGATTCAAAACACATCTGAGCACCTTCTCGGAGCCGTTGATGATAAAGTAGCCGCCAGGGTCAAGGGGGCACTCGTTGAGCTCACACAAGTCACGGTCCGTCAGGCCGCTCAGTAGGCAGTAGGTGGAGCGGAGCATGATGGGAATTTTTCCAATGAAGGTCTTCTGATGTTGAGTCAGCAGCTGATCCTCACCCTCCTTAATGATGGTCTTAGTGATGTCCACATAGAGAGGGGCCGAATACCTACACACACACGGCAAGGCAAACTTGAATATTGCACATGAATTTCTATGCCACATGTGCGTGCTTGAGGTTTTGTGTGTATTGATAAGATGACGATGTGCAGGAGGTAATGAGTTGTGTGTGTGCATGTCCTACGAATTGTGCAAGTGTACATAAGCTTGTGTGTGTGTGTCTTGCATAAGGTTATACAGATGACGTACATGAGATTGTGCCTGTGTGTGTTGATATAGTGGGTGGTATGTGAGGAGTGTGTGTGTCTGTGTGTGAGGTTGCGCTGATATACATGAGGTTGTATCTGTGTGTGCGTTTATATGATGTGTGTGTGTGTGCACACGTGTGTGTGTGTCTGTCTGTCTGTCTGTCTGTCTTACGTGAGGTTGCGCAGTCGGGCCTCGTTGGGCATCATTGGCGAGGGCGCTCCATCTCGCTCCCAGTGCGTGGGCTTGGACAGGTAGATCTGTTCAAACTTCAACAGGTACCTCGGCTAAACACAAACACACACAGGATAGTAAGACAGATCCATTGCATATTGAATCATACATCATCACATTATACACAAATTAATACTTTAGCAGCTAACCTGTGTATGTGTGTGTGACCAGTTCCTTCATCTCTCCTGATGTGTGTGTGCATGTCTCACCTCTACCAGTCCTCAGGTGTGTCTCACCTTTCGTGTGTGTGTGTGTGTGTGTGTGTGCGTTTGTCTCTCTCACCGGTTCCTCTATCTCTCCTGACGTGTGCTGCGCCTCTGCCTGCAGGTCTATGGGTGGAGCGTCCTCTACGATCCTCTGTACGGACATCTGGATGAACTCATCAAAGGAGTCCAGCTGCTGCCGCACCAGACCCTTCTCATCAAAGTACGAGCTGCAGGGTCACAGAGGACAAAGGTCAGACAAGTCACATTCTGCACATGCTAACAAACCACACGTATTCATAACCACTCTAAGGATGGCTGGTGTCAGAAACACACACAGACGTAACAGGTTATACAGAGACACTGCTCTGTTAGTTGTGGCCTCCCTCCTCACCTGATGACGATCCAACAGGCTTCCTGCCACAGGTCCGGGGTGATCTCATCCTCATCCTCATCGTACTGGATATCTGTGGGGATAAGGGCCAAATCACAGGATGACCTGTAACGCCTGTCTATTCCTCACATTGTGACGCAACCAAGAACAGACATTTTCATAGGCTAAATTTCTATAGGCGGACATGACCAACGAGACTGAAAAGCAGAAAATTATTAATTTGGGTTAAACATCCGATCTCTGCCAGCTAGCCAATCTCGCCGATCTACACATTTATAGATTTAGGCCAAACATGTTAAGATTAAGTTTATAACTAGTTAGCACTTGATACACAGCTAACAGGCTAGCTAGCAGAGCAAGTTACCGACAACATAACCAGTTTTTATTTTACTTAGTTATGGGGTTGATCGGACAAACCAAGTTCGCTATTAGGTACTGCTTCCACATATTTACAGGGGACTGTTTGTCGCAACACCGATAAATACTGTTATCCCGCTTCCTAGTACAGATCCCGCCACGCTAGCCAACTAAATGCACAGAGCGATCATAACGTTACTCGTGTTTCATTGTGAACTTCGAATGTGCTTAGAGTGAACTCCTGAATATGGTCCGTAAAACATACCTTCATCTTGATCATACATGGTCGCTGTTTAGTGGCCTGGTAACTACAGAAGACCAAATCTGCTTGAAGGAAAAAGTCTGCTGCACTCCGTAGCTTATTATTTGCAGACGTTTTCCTCCCAAAACTAAACACAGGAAAATGGCGACTGCATTATACGTCACTTCCTTTAGGCTGGAGCGCATCAGAATGTTAGCATATTACTGATATGAATTTATGTCTGTGTCATCCTCAAAAATACATTTCAGTTTTTTTGTTATTCTTTGTGTCATCTTTCGACTGAACTGACCAAATTCCTGTAGATATTTTATGGCATCAAAAAGCATGCACTGTCAACTTCCTCTGATGTCATCAATTCTCGCGGACTGGTACATATCACATGTGAGCTGTTTCGGGGTTAACCTTGTCATTTATCTGAAACAGACACTGTAAGTATGTATAAATTCTTACAGTTGTCTTTGTGGCAGATGAGATATTTAAGATGCTTCTGTGTGGCGAGACGGTCTTATTGTGACACAATCGAATGGACTTCATTGCTTTCCCCTAGTTTGCAGCGGTACGCTACAACCTCACCAGCCACTTCTCTGCGATGGATTGCACCATGTATCCGGTCTGGGAAGAACGGGATAACGCACTTCAGATGCTACCAAACTGGGCGAGGGGAACGGGCAGCAACGGGGAAAACGGACATCGGAAGAACCGTCAGACTGGCATCGGTGGAACCAGGGAGAGAGGAGAAGTTTGTTTTCCTTGAGTACGATGAACCCGAAGAGCTCAGAGACTCGCTCCCAGAGCATCTGCGCATCACGGACACCATGGTAACCAAAGAGAAGGCAAAGAGAAAGTCTGACACAGGCCCACTTCGCGGGGCCCTTGAGCAGCAGGCGCGTGTCCTCTCCGAGATGAAAATCAAAGCGGACGAGGAGTCTCTCATCGAGTTCCACGATATCGGGTTCCAGGTGGAGGAGATATCCAGGTCTCAGCAGAAGAGACGCAAGGAGCATAAAGTCTACGGCTCGCCAGACCCAGCTCAGCCGGTCAGCGACACCCCCTGTTCGGGTTGTGGCGCTCTCATGCACTGTGCGGACCCCGACATCCCAGGCTACATAGCCAGCGAGAAATACGCGAGCTTGGTGGAGGATGCCGCGCTCTTTAAAGCCATCTGTCAGCGTTGCTTCTTGCTCACGAACCACCAGAAAGCGCTGAGCGTCACCATGTCTAAGGAGGAGTACCGGGACATCGTGCGAGCCGTGAGACCACATAAAGCGCTTGTTATCCTAATCGTGGACCTCCTGGACCTCCCGGACTCGATAGTCCCGGACCTACCGGAGCTCGTTGGGCGCAACAAACAAATAGTAATTCTGGGGAACAAAGTTGACCTCCTCCCAGGAGATTCGCAGGACTACTTATCGCGCATCAGGAAGCGGCTGGTGCAGTACTGCGCAGAGGCAGGAGTCGCTGCTGGGGACCCGAAAGACGTTCACCTGATCAGCGCGAAGACCGGCTACGGCGTCGAGAAGCTCGTGTCCAGACTCCAGAAGTTGTGGCGCTACGAGGGAGACGTGTACCTAGTGGGCACCACCAACGCCGGGAAGTCCACGCTCTTCAACACGCTCCTGGAGTCCGATTACTGCAAGTCTCGAGCTTCTGAGGCTATTCACAAGGCCACGATCTCCCCGTGGCCCGGTAAGGATGTTCCTGAGAGTGTGAGGAACTGCTCCTGTGTATGTATATGTGTGTGTGGGGGTGTTATCTCTAATCAAACTCTTGCTGCTGGATCCTCACTGCCAGCATCAAGTTGAACGTGTGTGTGTGTGTGTGTGTGTGTGTGTGTGTGTGTGTGTGTGTGTGTATTCCGCAGGCACTACTCTGAACCTGTTGAAGTTTCCCATCATTAACCCGACTGCGCACCGCATGCAGCGTCGATCCGAGCGCCTGCTTCAGCACTCTGCACGGACACTGGAGGAGCTGGACCCAGAGGAGCAGCGCAAACTCCAGCAGCTTGGCAGACACGCATATCTCATAGGTAAGGAGTGTGTGTGTGTGTGTGTGTGTGTGTGTGTGGCTGCCTGACTCCAGCAGCTCGGCAGACACCCAATACCTCACAGGTAAGGAGTGTGTGTGTGTGTGTGGCTGTCTGACTGCCTGATTCCAGGCGACGGCAGACACACGTACCTTGTGGTTGAGGAGTGTATGTGTCCATCTGTGGAGTTTGTGTCTGGGGACATAAATCAGCTCTGGTGTGTGTGTAGGTCGCGTGGGCCGGACATTCCGTGTGGAACCACCTAAGCGGTTGGAGCTGGCCTTTGACCCTGACATGGTGAGCTACAGTGCAGAGCCAGAGGAGGAGGACAGCCGGACACAAGCCAGTCAGAAGGCTGCCCCTTTTGAGCTGAGCTACAACGAGATCAAAGATGCACGCTGGTTCTACGACACACCCGGCATCATGAAGGACAAAGATGTGAGAGAAAGAGAGAGTGTGTCTGTGTTTTATGTAAAACAGATGTTGTAGCGATGTTACTTTGCTAATGTGTGTCGGTACTGATTCTGTTGCCATGGTGCTGGGGCTTGTATTTGCGTTGCCATGGCGTTAGATCCTGAGTGTGCTGTCGGAGCAGGAAGTTAAGCAGGTGCTGCCAACCCAGGCCATCATGCCCCGCACCTTCATCCTGCCCCCCGCCTCCTCCCTCTTCCTGGGGGGTCTGGCACGCATCGACTACCTGGAGGTGAGCACTGACCCTTCACCTCTCATCTCTGACCCTTCACCCCTCATCTATGACCCTTCACCCCTCATCTCTGACCCTTTCATTGTCAGTAGCTCAGACAGATGTTGAACTCTGTAAACTTGGGAAACTACTCTAGAATGGCTTCTTTCCCACTCGTCTCTTTCTGTGTTACTTCAGAATGAACTGTAAGGGGTAAAATCTTTTTTGGTGACCTGAGATGTGTGTGTGTGTGTGTGTGTGTGTGTGTGTGTATGTAGGGGGCTCACTCGTGCTGGTTCACTGTACTAGCGTCCTCTCGAGTTCCTGTTCACGTGACCACTCTGGAAAAAGCAGACAGCATCTACCACAGGCACGCAGGGAGAGAACTACTCAAGGTGTGTGTGTGTGTGGGTGGGTGTGTGTGTGTTCTCAGAATTACTCGCATGTATATCCTGTTTCAGAGTTTTATGTGGAGCTGCAGTGGAAGTGTGATGTTTTTTAAGCTGAAATGTGTGTGTGTTGTGTTTAATGCAGGTCCCTATGGGAGGGGACGACCGTATGAGGGATTTCCCACCTCTTGTTCCACAGGACTTTGAGCTGATTGGTCAAGGTCCTACCGTTGCTGTCTGTGACATCAAGCTGTCATCTGCAGGTACACCAATCACTCTTAAAGGGAAACTTTGGGATTTTTCAACTTAGGCCCTATTTTTAGAACTTTCATTATGGACAATTAACGATTGAAATTGGTCCAGTATTGAGTTAGAGGCAGGCATGTCAAAGTAAAGTAAAGTTTGGAACCAAAAACATCTAAAAATAGGGTCCAGGTTAAAAAAAATCCTCTCTCCCTGTAACCCTCCCTCTCTCCTTAACCCTGAAGCTCTCTGAAAATGGGGTCCATTATCCATTGTCAGTGATTCCAGATTCCTGAGCCTATCACACTCATGAACCACATTCGGCATTTACCTTTGATCTTGGGTAATTGCTGTTTGTCTCGCGCTAGCCTCTCATACACCTCTACCTCAGGGGACCTAACTCCACCTGTGATTGGTTGCTGTTGCAGGATGGGTGACGGTGACGGGAATGGAGGGGGACAGGCTCCGCGTCCGAGGCCATGCCCCAGAGGCTGCTGGGATGTGTCTGCGCACGCCGCCGCTGCTGCCGCACATCGCCATGGTGAGGGGAGAGCGAATCAAGAAGTCACCGGCGTACAAACCTCGCCGCCCACAGGCACTGCTCGAATTGAGTCTCGCCAAACACAAAGCTAAGAATGTCAAGAAGAGTGTCAATAAGAGTGTGTGAGTGTGAGATGGAGATTAAGAGGACTGCGTGTGTGTAAAGTGGACTACGTGTGTGTAAAAGGGAGTGCGTGTGTGTAAAGTGGACTGTGTGTGGTTAAAAGGGAATGCGTGTGTGTAAAGGGGACTGCGTTGGAAACAGCGTGTCTGAGTGTGGGGTATGTAGCTGATATACTGTAAATAAATTTATATCTCTATTTTTGTGAAAAGTTACTTTATTTCTTTTGTATATTTGATCATTTCTGGGTGCAGTCTGTGATTCTTACAAACACTTTTTGTAAAATTCAGCTAATCTCTGGGGTTTGTACACAGTCCTACCTCTGTAAATGGTAAACAAACATAGTGGCTGGGACCGAGCCATAAACAATTACAGCAAATCAACACATTGTTTCTGCAGCACAGAAAGGGGGGGGGGTACCTTTAAGATCAGTATCTGACTCGTGGAATCACTCAGTCAGAACACAGATGCTGTGAAATACAAGACTTTATTGAGCTGCTCGTAATCTATATATAATACAGCACACCTTACAGAAAACCGGCCAATCACTGAGCCAGGAAACATCTGCCCATTGGCCAAGAGCTCCGCTTGCCGGCACATTATTGAGTCTGGGAGTGCACCGGATTGGCCACTCTAAGAGCTGCTCAACACTGTGGCAGACACCTGGCTAGACAGGTGAGTACAGAGATCCGCATGAGCAATGAGATTTGGCCAAATACCGTTGCATAACTAAGAGCACACAGAACAACCGTCATCTGATAGGATGAGACATGAGATATATATATATACGTGATATGAGAAATACACACTTACAGTAGTACTGAGACATCGCTCTACAGAGGAAATAATCAGACAATGATATGAGAGACACTTTAACAGGAAGATGAAGTCCTAACCATCTACAGAGTGTGTTTACATAAGGAGTCTCAAAAGGTTACGGGTTAAAAGGTCGAGCCAGTCCAATGACAGCTGACCAGTTCCACTTTGGCATAAACAGGAAGATAATATTGCACCAAACATCTTACTGTGCAGGCTGGGTAGCCTTGTGTGTGTGTGTGTGTGTCAGAGAGAGAGGGCAAGAAAATGATATAAGCTTTGGAAGCACAGTTAAGTGTGTGTGTTGTTCAGGCACTACACAAACAGGGTCACCAAAACCACCAGAGGAAAAGAACGATTGTCAAGGCATCAAAGAGCTCAACTCATCCAAAACACAGACAGGCACAGATACACACACAGCCTGCCTGGACAACAGGTACGAAAAATACAATTCTTTGGAACCTAGAGTAAGAAAAGAAAGGTGTGCATGTGTTCAAACAACGATAAGGGGCATACCATGCAGCTACAGGGGACTCGCTCTGTGTTAGCTGTGTGTGGGTGAAGCTACAGGTGTGTCCTTAAGTAATTGCAGCTCTGGATCAGCTTACACTGGAGCCGATTTGGACCAGATCTGGGAAGGTGTTACATGGGGCCCTAACCAATGTAAAAACATCTTACACACACGCACACACACACAGGCCCTTCCTCTGAGGGTGCATCTCACTGGTTGCTGTGTGGGGTTGCCGAATCCAGGTAGTACACGTTGACCAGGTGACGGTTGAGATGGCGACGGTAGTCAAGCTCCTGTGGAAAGGAGCGGTCACAGAAGATGCAGGTGTGTGTGTGGGGGGCAGTCTTGGTGAGGGGGGGTGAGGGCAGTGAGTGCGTGGGGGAGGGCAGTGATTCGGTGGGGGTGGGGGGATCTGTGGTCTTGCCCACACCCCCTCGCAAGCCGGAGTCATCACTGCGTTCAGAGGCACTGTCGCTGAGGTCACTTCCTCCGTCGTGGCTGTGGATGCCCTCATCATCCTCCGCCTCTGCTGGCTTGGCGCCGCCCACCGGCCCCGGTAGCAGAAGCGAGGCCGATGGCAGGTTCTCTGTGGGGGTTGGGAATCCGTCCGGGGCAGTCTGAGGTAAATCTTGAGGAGTCTGGGGCAGATGTGATGAAGTTTGGGACAGATCTGTGGAAGTCTGGGACAGATGCGATGAAGGTTGGGACAGATCTGTGGAAGTCTGGGACAGATGTGATGAAGGTTGGGGCAGATCTGTGGAAATCTGGGGCAGTTGTGAGGAAGGTTGGGGCAGATCTGTGGAAGTCTGGGGCAGGTGGGGGGAGTCGTGTGGTGGGGCTGGTCAGATGATGTCTGTACCCCTGTGTCTTTGGGGGTTTGGAGGGGTTCTGCAGCCGTCTCGGTCTTGTCTTTAGGAAGCTGGAGCTGGTGTTTTGGGATCTGGATCTTGTCTGCAGTGATGTGAAGTTTGCTAGTTAGAGACTGACGCTTGTAAAATGGGATCTTCAGTTTGTCTGCTGATATCTGCGCCTTCTCTGCGTTAGTCTGGGCTTCATCTGCAACAGTCTGGGGTTCAGCAGTGGTGACGTGGGCTTGGACTAGACCAATCTGGGGTTTGTCTGCGGTAATCTGGAGTTTGTCTGCATTAATCTGGAGTTTGTCTGCGCTAATCTGGAGTTTGTCTGCGTTAATCTGGAGTTTGTCTGCAGTAATCTGGGGTTTGTCTGTGGTAATCTGATGTTTGTCTGCGGTAATCTGGAGTTTGTCTGCGCTAATCTGGAGTTTGTTTGTGGTAATCTGGAGTTTGTCTGTGGTAATCTGGAGTTTGTCTGTGGTAATCTGGGGTTTGTCCTGGTTGTCCATCTTTGCTGTCTGCTTTTTGTTCTTCACTACTGCCAAGTCTCTCTGCTCAACCCTCGTTTCCTCTTTTCGCCTCTCTTCCTCCCTCTCTGTCAGACCTGCAGAGTTGCGTTCAGGGGAGGTGCAATTCAGAGCCAATCCCAGCACAGGGGCCGGCCCTATGAGACACGAGGGAGTGGTCGGAGTGGGTGGGGTTTGATCTGTCTCCATCTCCTTTTCTCCCTCCATCTCTCTCTGCACGTGGGTGCTTCTGGGTACGTCGGTGGGGTGGGCATCGCTGCTCCTGCCTTTGGTTTGGAGGAGTCTGGGGAGGGGGGATGGCTTGAGCTGGTCGGGGGTGGGCGGGGGGGTGTCACATGAGGGAGGGAGGGTCTGCGCAGGGGGCTCTGTTTTCCTGCGTTTGGGTTTGGTCGGGCTGGTGTGTGTGTGTGAGGGAGAGGACTCAGAGTTGGGCTTCTGCTGCTTCCTCTTGGCCGCCTTCCTTTTGGTTCCCGTGGAGACGTCAGCCGACAGGCCAACGTCTGCCTGGGCAGGGCTTGCTTGCGAGGCAGGGCTCGCCTGAGGGGCGGGACTCTGCTGGGCTTTGGGTGGGCGCTTGGTTGCCTTCCTGGGCGTCTTCTTCTCCTCCGCTTTTTGACTCATCACCTCTTCCCTCCGTTTCTCCGGCTGCTCTTCTCTTCTCTCGCCCTCCTCTCTCCCCTTCTCCTCTCCCAGCCTCTTCTCTCTCTCTGCCCGTTCCTCTCTCCGCTCTCTCTCCATATCCACCTCCCTCACACTAGTCTGTTTCACTCCTGCCTTCTCTCGTTTGGACCCCTGTTTTACGTCACTCTCTCTCTTCCTCTGCGACTTTGTCATTTTCTTCCGTTCCTTCCCCTTCTCCTTCACTTTTTCCCTCCTGTCCTCCGTTTGGTTCACGTTCTCTTTCTCTGGATCAGTTTTCCCGCGCGGCTTCTTCTCCTTCTTCTTGCAGCTCCGCTTTCGCCCACTAGAGGACTCCTCACTCTCACGGCTCTTCTTGGTGGAGAGGTTGATAGGCCCCACATTCGACTCGGGTTCCGCCGCCTTACTGACCTCGGGCAAATGCATGTGGACCGACCGGACACGCGTCGAGTCTGGTGATGATACAGGGGTGGAGTTGCCGGAGTCGTTGCCGGAGTCGTCTGGTTTCTTGACCTTCTTGAGTTTGACCTTTGACACGTCCATGGTGATGTCCTGGCAGCCGGGGTGGCGGGACTTGATGTGGTACTGCAGGTTGCATTTCTTGGAGGCTGCGTACTTGCAAACGGGGCAGAGGAACTGGCGCGGGTTGACGTGCAGCTCCACATGCTTTTTGAAGTTGCTGCGGTCGGCCGTCTTGTACTGGCAGTACGGGCAGCTCAGCGGCTTCGGCCCGTTATGCACCTGACGCGCGTGACGAGTCACCTCGTGCTGATTGGCTGCCAGGTAGCTACAGCTGTCACACTTAAACGGCCGTTCACCTGAGAGAGAGAGAGACACAGAGAGAGAGAGGGATGGATGGATAGAGAGAGTGAGAGGGAGAGTGACAGATGGATAGAAAGAGGGAAATGAGAGAGAGATAGAAAAGATACAGAGAGAGGAGAGCGATGGAGAGAGCGGGGGGAGGGAGAGGAGAGGTATAAGCACACACACTGGAGGGGTCTCTGTTCCACATGCAGGAGACATCATGCTGAGGATCCACATGGGAGACACATCACGTCACATTCATACAAAAACACACACACACACACACACACACACAACCACAGCACAAACCTGACTGCCTCCTTACCCAAACCCAACTGCTCCACGGAAGGCAACAGACAAAAGAAATGTACACTTTTACTCCCAACATGTTAACATGGCAACAACAAGCTGAACTGTGAACTGCTGGGGTCACATGTTAAAATGGCACCTGGTGGACTGTGTGTCTGAGCATGCAAGTGTGTGTGTGGACCTACCTGAGTGTGTTCTCATGTGACGTGTAAGGTGTGTCTTCTGGGAGCTGGAGTACTCGCAGTATGGACAACGGAACGGACGCTCCCCTGGGAAAAAGAGCAAACTTTAAAACACACACAGAGACAAAAGGCAAACATTTCACAAAACATACCGATTACACAACACACATTCAGTGAAATAATACACACACACACACACATTATTTAGTGTGTGAGTGTGTATGTACCTATGTGTGTGGGATGTCCTGCACATAGTTGTTCTTGCGGTCAGAGAAGTAGCAGCACTAGCCATGTGTGTGTGTGTATGTGTGTGTGTGTGTACGTACGTACCTGTGTGTGTGCGGATATGCTGAACATAGTTGTTCTTGCGGTCGGAGAAGTAGCAGCATTGGTTGCACGTGAACAGCTTGCTAGGGAAGTGATTACGAAGGTGCTTCTTCCAGTGGTACCCACTCACTGTGGTGTAAGAACAGATAGTGCACCTACACACACACACACACACACGGGTACAGCGCGGTCAGAAGTCAGAAAGGGCCCAACAGTAGCTGTACTACCAGCCGTGACACAAGATAGGCAAAATAAAGATGGTTCATCTGATTACATTAAAGTAACAGTATGTAGCAATTGTACTTTAGGGTTAGCAATTTTACCTTAAAATAACAGCTTAAAAAATTGGGGCGCTACAATGACGTTTAATATGGCCTCTGTGCCATTGCCATACCAGGGTCCGTAGGCGTATTACTAAGCTATGTAAGTTTCTGGAAGCCGCCCGAGTACTACTCTCTGCCGGACTAGTAAGTAACTTATTTGCCGTCTTGCTTTGTCTTGTGTTGCACTTGCTTGATGTTTGACTGTGTTAGGAAAGTTGTTGACTCACTAGTTTGTCATAGTGTCAAAGTAAGCAAATTTCAACAGGTTTCGCTAGGTTTAGCCGCTAGCATCTCGTTAGCGATTAGCAATTCCTCCGTTGTGCTGCTTTAACAACACAGATGTCCTTTTTTCGTTTTAGTAAGCACCAAACACCCCACTTCCTGCTCAAGGTTAGGAGTGTTTTGAGTGAGGAATTGAGATTCACATACAATCACCGTGGTCAGATGCACACACACTTCCTCTGCAGCTGCGGGTCCCAGTCTTGGACACACGGAACCATCATCTATACACTCTTCAACACACACACACACACACACACACACACACACACTCACTTGTAGACACGCTGTTCGTTGCCCTCCTTGTTGTGGTGCTTAAGGTGGGCCAAGTAGTGATCGTAGCGGTTGGTGTTGTAGCCACACCTCTCACAGCGAATCACGCCTTTCCCATTGGCCACTCCCTCAGGCCCCTCCCCTCCCTCTGGTGGCGGGGCCGGCCCGGCAGCCGCCGCCTCGTTGGCAGGCTCCTCAGCCCCGCTGGCACCATTGACGACGATAAGCTTCTTGGCGCTATGGATACGGATGTGATGGATGAAGTCCTCCTCACTCTGCGCCTGGTACTGGCAGGGCTTACAGTGGAACGGCTTCCTCTTCTTAGAAGTCTCCACAACCACCACCGGTGGCGCCCCCTGCGGGATCGGGCTATGCCTGCATGCATACACACACACACACACAGATCATGAACAAACAGGATAATCAGATCTGCTACGTTAAGTGTGAGTATATGTGTGTGTGTTTGTGTGTTCACAGGTATGCAAGTTAGATAGTCACAGTTTGTATGAATTTGTCTAAAAGAGAGATAGAGTGTGTGTGTGTGTGTGTGTGTCTGTCTGTGTGTGTATGTGTGCCTCACCTGCGCTTCAGAGAAACCCGTGCAGCCGGCGTTTTTGGGGGAGGAGCTCTGGAGGTGGAGAGATCTTCAGCCCCGCCCACCTCTTCCTGCTCTTCCTCTTCCACAATGCCATTCTCCTCTGATGTGTGTGTTTGTGTCTGAGGCTGTGGCTGCTCCGTGTACGTGTGTGTGTGTTCGTAGCTGCCGTAGCGCTGCAGGAGCGTGTGTTCGTCATCCTCACTGTCGCTGCTGTAACTTGACGCCACAGGCTTCAACTCGGCCATCTGCTTCTCCTCCCCGGCCCCGCCCACCCCCTCACAAACCCCGCCCATACCGTCCGACGTCAGTGCCACATTGGCCAGCATCACCAGCTGCGGGGCCGGCAGATCCGCATTAGGCCCCTCCTCCTCACTCAGACCCATGCCTCCACAGAACACGCCCACAGTCACAGGGAAGACCGCCTCTGCTGCCATCCTCGGTCAGCTGACAGGAAACAGGAAATTACAAGGTTTAGGCATCATGCATTAGCAGCCTATATTGGGGCAGACGCTTATGTAATAAAGAAATCTGTGTAATGTGCGATAAATATCATTATTGTTTTCACAATTCTTATTCTAAAGTGGGGTTGGGTCTGCCAGTAGAAAGTTTTCTCCCTTTTCAAGTCATGTGACCTATGCCATACTGCAGTTGCTCTGGTGAGTCACACAACCCAGGGGGCGTGATAAGTGATGTTCAACCAAAACAGGAAGTGACTCGGGCCACATGTACCCCACTTCCTGCTTCTACCCCAGGGTGACACGTAACATACACAAAGAACTAGCATGTGAGTCTCTGAGTCTGAGTATTTACAGAGAGGATAAAGAACTGTCTAATACAACACCTCTTTGTACGTCCTCTCTTTCTCTACACCTCTCTGTCTGTCACTCGTCACCCCCCATGTAAACAGCCTATTATGTCAGTTTCACGCCTCTGTCTGACCTCACCCAGTTTATTCTGCTGAAACTACAATGAAACATAACCTGGGCCTGCATGTGAGCATGTGTGAGTGTCAGGGAGGGATGTGTGTGTGTGTGTGTGTGTGTGTGTGTGGCAGACATGGGGGCGGGGTGGTTAAAGTTAAGTGGATTAGAAGTGGTGGCCTCTCAGCCCTGACGTTTACCCAGTTACTGGTCTCTGGTTTTGCGCTGGGTAGAGGGATGAGACAGTGATGGGCATGAAGTTCATCTTGCCCTGTCAATCATCTCACCACTGGATTCTTTAGGATTCGATTAAAAAAGACATTCTTTCACCGACTCCCCAGTGTCGCTGCATTGCTGGCTCTAATTTGTGTCTTTTGTTATCGAACACCCCTCTGTACCCGACTGCCTTAGCGTGTGATACTCTGGCTGCCTGTTGTTGGATGACCTTGTTTTGATTAGTTTAGCTCGTGCGGCATCCCTCCGACAAAAGGGCATCGCACAGTAGACGGAGCTCGCTTATTCGGCCATTTTAGAACATTAACAACAGCAAGCCGCACGCACGCCCAAACGACGCAACGCGGCGACACAACACACTGAATCTGACAATTATTAGCCATGAGTTTTCACTTGGAATCACGCTGCAAAAATGGCCGATGGAAAGTTTCGAAGCCACACTACACACCAGGTGAAAATCTGCGCAGCTTAAGTTATTTAACTTGCTGGAGAACTCCCGCTCGGGCAAACAAGAACTCTGCCTCGGTGTGTTAACATAAGTGGTCTTTGGTATCAAACCAGTGAGAAAAGTAAACAATGCCCAACTTTTGTCTGTTGTACTAAGCGAAGTTTCTTTGAGCGTAGACATAGCCAGTGCCCGAGCTCGTTTCTCTGCCATGTTTCCCTTCGATAAAGAAGTCACTTTCCGCATCACGCCCGAAAACAGCTTACTCGATTTAAGTTCCAACTTAACGACGGAGGGAGAAATCAATGCCATTACGCAGTTATCACAGAAAATACCGAGAGGGGTTGAATTCAACCGCTGGAAAAAGTCGCTGTCCAGCAACACAACTGTGACGGTGCTCAACTCCGCTACAAGCACTGCTCGGCACAAAACTCTTTTCCGGAAGCAGACAAGACACTGTCGAGTTAAGTTCTCCAAAGTTACCCAAACTCAAACTAAAACACAGCGGCAAGGCATTCAAAGTTGTAAAGTAGTCCAGAATATGTTTCGAGCAAAAATTCCATGTTAACTCAGTGTGTGTGTTTGGCTAGCCGTGGTCCTGATCTCCGTGCTGAAATCAGCCCTGGACAGCGCCTCTCCCTTTCAGCGCAACCCCCACACACATTCACACACTGCCTCCATTTTAAAACAGTTCTTCTAACTTCAAATCCCACGCATTGTTACCAGTAACACGGTGTTACTTCCGTGGTAAAGTCAACAGTCGACAACTTACCGATAGAGATGGTCCGTTGCTCTTCGATAATTTTTGTAGATCGTGATTTTCAAACTTTTCTAGAGCGTTTGTTCAAGGAAGTGCAAGTCTCCACACATTCCAACACATCGCCGTTCTTTCGCAGGACAAGCTGACGTCAGCGCGCGCGAGCTCGTGCTTCTCTCGGGGCTGTCCTTGGTCTGGCGGTTTTATGTTGTAGGCCTACGCGATTGTGTCCACGCTTTGATGGTTTTAAATTCGTAAATAAAGTAGTTGAAAGGAATCGCCAAGGAAATTGCCAAATTGCAAACTCAAAATTAGCCAACTTTGTAGGTATAGTCTAGACAGTGTTGAATGTGTTACTAATTCAAATGATCGCAAATAAAAATAGTTGGCTTATTCCACTTCTGTATACGGGCAGTAAAGCTGAACCTCTAACACGGTAGCCTACTCTCCATCAGAGTAAACCATGGGGAACTTTTAGGGGACCTCATCAGAGACCAATCAAAGAAGCCTTTCATGATCTACAACTCCTAATCTCAGACAGTTAGACATCTAGAACAACAACAAAACAACAACAAAACAAACAAACAAGGCTGACTGCTGTTAGACACTTTTTTAGAAGTGCATGCTTCTGTGACAGTGGAAACCTTTGGACCTTCAGAGGGTTCTGTATGTTTTGTAATGAGTGTGTAATGTCAAATCTGTCTTGTGTTGTCAAAGATGTTTTTGTCACATAAACAGCAGGCTCCATGCCATATTCGCACCAAATCAGAGCCTCATCAGGGCCAGATCAGGGCTTCATCAGGCTTTTATTATCAGCTTTTATTGTTGAAAATGCCATTGTAGACTTACAAACAGCATTTTATTTATATAATGTATTTCATTTGCATAATACGTTTATGAAGAAATGTGTAAGAGTGAGTCATTCATTAATTCCATGTTAGAACCATACACATTTTAATTCCTCAGTGCTCTAGACACTACAACCGACTTCATATAAAATCCATCAAACTTCCACACCATGCTCCACAGAGATTGCGTGTGTCATTTTAATATCTATATGTCTGACTGGCAATATGTTTCATTACATTCATGTAGATTCTATTTGGCACGTGGTTTTACCTGTTGACACCAGTTTTATAAACTCACAGAGGTCTCCATCCATGCATATGCTGGCTCAGCCAGCTACAAACCTCTCTAGGGGGTTCTCCCCCCTTCAGCCTCCATCTCAGAACATTAGAGAATCAACCTCATTCAACTGCTTTAAAAGAAATCTCAAAGCATGGTTGATAAATAACCAAAAATGTGATCATTAGTGGGTAAGCAGTAGAACTTGTATATTGGGATTTAATTTATCTTATTTTATTTTATTATTGTCTGATTTTGATTTATGTTTGATATATACGTTAATGCCTTTTTTTAAGGTTGTATAGCCTTTTTCACTCTGGCAGGGGGACTGCCAATGGAAACTAGCCTTTTGGCTATAATTGGGTGCATTTACATCTTAATGTTCATGAATGTACACAGTCCCTCTTGATCAAATAAACAAATTGATTGATTGATCTGCTGTTGTGTGTCACTGTTCTGTGGTTCCAACAGAAACATGGATTCTAATAGAGATTTCTTTGATCAAGTCACATAATAGGAATCACTTATTTTTCCAAGCCCTAATGTAATTATATCATGTACAAATTCAAGACTCAAAACAAATTGATATATATTTTGTTTAACACAACCTGTAAGTATAATATAAATAATATAATTAGAATTATATAATATAATGTCAATAAGTCACCAGAGACAAGTTAATAAGAATGTACATGTCAGGTCAAATTTAGCCAGAGCTGCTTGCTTGAGGATGAAAACAGTGTGGAAAGAGTTGTTACTGTTCTGATAACAAAAAAACAATGTAATCCCTCCCTAAATTCCCTAAGGCTGTTTGTGTTAGTGTTTGTGTGTGTGGTGCTCCGTAGAGGGCCCCCAGAGTGTCCTGCTCCTCAGTCTCACAGCGCCTGTGTGCTCAGTATCTCCTGGGTCAGGCCTTATCTCTTACCTCAAGAAACTTACGAAAACGTACCAAATTACCTGAGCCATACACTACATGTGGCTGGTCTGAGCCATACACGTCATGTGACCAGCCTTCATAAAAAGTCAATGGGAGACACATTGCATGTATTTCTTTTTATTATTTGGCAAGAAATAGTCACAGGTGACAGATATTTACATTCATCTTTATTCAGACGGTATAGTCTTTTAGTCACAGTGATGTACAAGCAAGAAAAATACTGTAATAAAATGAAATATTTAATATTGAATTGCTGTCTGGAGAAAGGCCTTCTCTTGAATGGACGTTTACAGAAATATTGCAAGCACAGTTCCAGAGTTTCACCAGCAGGGGAAGCATGGTAGAAGATAGCTTGCTAGTTCAGGCAGAGCCTGGAATTTTACCTGACTAACTCCACACTGCCTCACCTGAAAAGACAGTTCTATTCCACAGTCAAACTACCTTAACCAGGAAATCCTAAATCCTGAAGATTCCTTGCAAACCCTGCAGCACCGCTTAATGTGTGTCAATTAGCTTTCCTTTTAAAACAGGCTGCCTTAATTTCTCCCTAATCTGTTGGTATGTAGTAGCCACCCCTTTAATTATACTGTAATCTGTGCACAAATCTACTTAATCTCTTGGAAATTCCCTAAAAACGTTCAGGGTGTCTGAGAGAACATTTTACCTATTTTCAAAAGAATCAGAAAGAACAACAATCTAATGACAAAAGACATTGGGCAAAAATATAAAAAACATAACATAATAAGGTAAGATCAAATACAGACCAACAAAATAAAAATATAGGCCAATAATGTAATAAATAAAAATAGATTTAAGAAATAGGGTTCTTTCTTGGGAGGTTAATTTATAGGCCTGCATAGGACCTTTGAACCCTTTGAGGTTCTCTATTTTTTTTGCAACTCATTCCAGAATTACACACTGCTGATCTAGTATTTACACTGACCTGTTAAAAAGCTGTCTTGATCTTATAACTAAATAATTAAATGGAACCTTCAGTTCGCAACAATTTAATATTTGTGATCATCTTACTTACCCTTTGAGGAGTACATTTTTGCAAGTCATTCCAGAAATATACCTTTCAGATCTAGAATTTACATTAACTACCATTCATAACGGTTGCTTGAGTTCGTTATTGCATCATCAAATGGAACCGTAAGTTCCGCTGCACGTCGGGGTGCTGTTCGCCCCGTCGGGATTTATTTTTGGATAATGACCTCCGGACAATACATTATCCCTTACATATTTATGGTCGTACTGCTAACGGTTACTAAAAAATAATTAATAAACCAATGTATTCATGGGCAGCTTTAGAATACTGACTGGTTTCATTGCCATCTAAACACTGGCATAAACTCCACTTCCAACCGTTCTATTTCACATCCTACATCAGGGGTTTTCAACTGGTTTTGTCCCAGGGACCACCATTCTGACCAGAAAGTAATCCGCGGCCCACTGATGTGCCAGTGATTCCCAAAACATGTTACAGTCTCTTACCCTTCTTTTTCATGTTTGTAACCGCCGCCACGCCCCCTCCCCCCGCACACATATTCTGCCTATAATACTTGTCAGTGTAATTTCTTCGCTGAATATGGGTCTACATCAGTATTTTGGGCAATGCGACTTGGCTATTCAGACATAAATATGTCGACGGGCCCAGGTATATTTATAAAAATAAAAAAGTCAATGATCAAACTGATCAACATAGGCTCATGTCGCGGACCTCCTGCAATGCCGCGCGGACCACCAGGGGGCCACGGACCCCTGGATGAAAACCCCTGTCCTACATGACTCCATGGCTGTGTTCAAAATGGGTTAAAATGCATGTCAAAATCCGTTTCTGACCGCCAGGGCGCGACGTGTGTCCATACATATGGGCTAGTGTGCGCAAGCTTCAATGTGAACACATTGTTC
The DNA here is from genome assembly GCF_900700415.2 of Clupea harengus. Lineage (NCBI taxonomy): Eukaryota > Metazoa > Chordata > Actinopteri > Clupeiformes > Clupeidae > Clupea > Clupea harengus. The sequence goes on along the minus strand of NC_045157.1, from coordinate 11,401,947 downwards.
CAGAACGTATTTTACAGTATTACAGTATTTTACTTCCTGCCCTTCACATGGAGTATCCTAACCCTTATACAAATTAAGGTTCTGCATAACAAAAAAAGGGTTCAAGAAAAGTTTAATGATTTTAAACATTGTCATAGTTTTTGCATTGCCATAGCTTATTCGAACGCATGACCATTACACTAAAACTATTATTCCACTAACTTTTGCTGCGTATTAGATTATGGGTAACGTTCTGGCGACTACACACAGACACCGGTGGCCCTCACGCCCACCGCTCTCTGGCTTGCTCCTCCCCAATGCAAGAGTCTCCCGGAAAACGCGACTCACAGGTCGGCAGAAATATGAGCATGACCCGCGTCACTAGTCAGAGGATTTCGTAAGGAAGTTGGTGTTTGAGAAAACTGGCAAATGATTAACCTGGGACTTGTATGCGGCTGTTGACATGCCTTTAAAACTTTTCACCCTATGACAAAATATTTGTTTGATGCAATGTAACATTAATGGTGATAGATGTTAACTGAAGTTGCTACAAGCGGATGTGAGGACCTGGCTTGTTAAGGAAGACGCCGCTCACTAGAGAAGCGTTAGCCAGCTAGCTAGCTAGTTTCCAAGTAACTTTTGAATAGGTCTTACTGTTGACTAATATATTGTTTTTAGGTATATTATTAATAGGAGAAAACGTGTTCAAGTAATCGGATTTTTCTTCTTTATATATGTTGAAAATGTCAAGGACGTTACCTTCTGCTGCCTGAAAAAGACATGGAAGTAACTGGTCAAGTCGCTTGAAAAGTTTTAAGGACCGAAAATGAGACATACGTGGGCTAGCGACAGTTATGTTAGGTAGCTACTAAGATACTGAAGGTAACGTTAGCATTTGGCACAGTGCTAATATTTGACCTGTTAGACTGACATGTTGACTAGTCGAAAGAATAACGGTATTACCTTCGGTAGATAGTATTTTAGGTGTTGGAATTAACTTCAACCGACTTAACGGTATATTTCTTTTGAAGTTAGATAGGATTACATTTTCTTAAATTATGCGCGACTCAAATGTGAATTTCGGGGTTCTTCACAGAACATGCAAACTGCTCGTCTTTTTCTGCTTCGTGTACATAACTGCCACTTTAGTTTACTACGCTAAGTCCGTTAACTTTCGACTCGCGTTTGTGCAGAATCAGCAAAGTCATGTTAAAACAGATCCGATTAAACTCGAAGTGAAATACTCTGGTGCGCTTGAGCTGAAAACCACACTGGGATCTAACTCTTCCGAGCCGGGGCCCAAAACTTTGGAGCAATGCCCCGACCCATCACCTCTTCTGGGTAAGTGCACGGACGGTCAGCTTTTTGTTTAGATAAAATCATTTGAGAATATTTGCTGTGCGCCCAGGACCGACACCATCCTGAATTCTATGTATCGGTTATTAATGCTGCCTTCAAGTGCTTTCCTACTTCCGAGTTTGGAAATAGTCCCTAATTGGTAATCTGGCACAAACTTTTAAACAAAAAAATGGACGACCTGTCAAAAATTGATTTTGGGTTTCGTGGTTTATCAATAAAATCATACAAAGCGGTTTTGGGCGTCAGGAACAGATTGCCCCTTAGCCAGAGAACCAGACATAAGAAATCCTATATATGCACTGAAACATGCTTCGGCATATTACGTTAATTCAATTCAAGAAAATCACCCGCGAACAGAAGTTCAGCAATCAAGTTGACTTAAAACCAACTTTGAATTTATGAAAAGGACTTTGTTGAAGTATTGCCATACACACACATTTAATGTACAACACGATAGTTTTAAATATCGTTAAACGAGTTCTTATCTACTGATGCCATGCCTTGCCATTTTTGGTAGTGACACGCCCTCTCGACGTCACAACTCGGCAACTCGGTTATCATAGAAGACAAATCGAGTTTCCCACTACTACACTACTTTCCCACGACTTTGCTTGGCCATTCATGTACTCTAACTCGTAATTACGATATATCCGACAGCACGTGAAGTCATAATATGTATCACGTGAAGTGATAATATGCTTTGCTGTGGCTATAACCTTACACAATTCTCGTAATGTTTAGTGTTACCTACGAGACAGCTATGTATGTATGGCTTGCGTAACAGTATCATGAGAATACTTTAGTTTTCCCCCATGGCTTTCAATGCAAGTGTGTCACTTCAATGACAGCCCTAGGTTCTGGGTGAGAGTGATTTCTCAGTTGGTCATCTGACACACACACACACACACACACATTTATGCAGCTGTGAGCAGTACTGTTAACATGCCTCCCTGTGCCTGTCAGTGTGCATGTTTGTGTGTGTGTGTGTGTGTGTGTGTGTGTGTGTGTGTGTGTGTGTGTGTGTGTGTTCACACAGTGTATGTTGTTGATGCGCAACTCCACCCAGGGCAGTTAGGTGCTGTTCGGGTCAGATTAAATCTCTTAATATCAGTGAGCGGGATTAGGTTTTTGTTAAACACACTATAGGTCCGGGGTGTTAGACTTGATACCTGCTGGTTGTATTCTGTGTGTGTGTGTAATACGAGCAGAGGTAATGAACACCTGTGCACCTGTGCAAGACACTGGCATGAGCTGTGTGTGCTCGCTTGATACACCTTCTGTTATACTGCTGACCATTAGATGATTTGTTGCACACACACACACACACACACACACACGTGTGTGATTCTGTGTCAGAGATGTAAAAGGGGAGGGGACTTTCCTGAATGCAGACTGTGATATAAAACTTAGAAAGTGTGTCAAGTGGGGGCTACCCAAATCCCTCACATTTCTCTCTCT
>NC_045157.1:11379151-11396651 GCF_900700415.2 Clupea harengus | reverse complement strand
ATGAGCAGTTAAATAAAAATTTAAATTGTGGGAAATAATATTTTACACTAAATGTATCTAATATTGTGTTGGTCATATTGAAATCATTCATTACGATTTGTTGGGGAAAAAATTAGGATAAAATAAAAAAATCGCATATTAAATCGCAATCGCAATATTGGGTGGAAAAATCGCAATTAGATTATTTCCCTAAATCGTTCAGCCCTAGTGGAGATATGGAGTGTGTGTGTGTGTGTGTGTGTGTGTGTGTACTGAGGTCTTCCTAACCATTCTGTGTTGTTTTATCAGTGTGGCCTCCTCATTTAAGGCACCGTAAAGAGAATGGCAGCAGACTGTAGAAAGGATCATTCTATTAATTAAAACTATGACGAAATATGAACGTCAGTGCCCTTTTTTACATGACTAAGAGGAGACGATAACGAGTTGGCACAGACATCAGTAAACACTGACTGTATTAACATGCAGTATTGTTTAAAAAAAAAAATCATTGTTGGTGAGGAGTGCTGTGAAGGCTTTTCTTACATATTTGTGGGGTGTCCCAACCCGAACTACATAGAACCACGGAACTACATAGAGCCACAGAACTACAAAGAGCCACAGAACTCCATAGTGCTATAGAACATAGTGGGTGATTGTGCCTGTCAAGCTGTGCGTGTCGTTGCAGTTCTGGTTAATAAAGCACAGATGGAGGTAGAGTGGGACCCCAAAGCGATCTGCCCAGATGGAGGCAGAATGGAGTATGTCTTTTTAAACATCTCTCTGAATATGGAAAGCTGTTATATAGAATTTCATGTCTCAATCCTATTGATATAGAATCGGAATCAGACTGAATTGAATCGTTAGCTTGTGAATCGGAATCTAGTCAAACTGGGGCATCTTTGCCAATACCTAGCCCTATTTATGTGTTTATTAGCCCTCTATCAATCTCAAGGACAAACACTGGACTTTGTTTCATTCAGCATTTAGCCTCTCTCACACACACACACGCACACACACACACATGCACACACACACACACACACACACGGGCACTCTTATTAGCCACGCTGTTTATGCCGTAAGCATGGTCAGGCATGTTGGTCAGGGCTGTGTTGTTTGAGATGACTGCAGAGGAATGAACAGAGTGGAGTGGAGAAGAGTGGAACTAGAGACTTCTCAACACTTTAAACTAGGAAGGCTCGTGGACGTGCTGTTCTAAATGCTCTATGTTCAGTCGTTAATGATACTCATTTGCTGTGATTGACACACATGAAGAGACAACTTAAATGACCGAACATCCTTTTTGTTTTTTCTCTTCCTCCCTTCTTTCCTTGGCTCTTCCCCCCTCACTCCCTGTCTTTTGTTGTGTGTGTGTGTGTGTGTGTGTGCCTATCTGTATGTCCGTGTGTGTGTGTGTGTGTGTGTCTGTGTCTGTGTGTGCCTATCTGCATGTCCGTGTGTGTGTGTGTGTGTGTGCGTGCGCCTATCTGCATGTGTGTGTAGGGGGTGGGCTCCTGTGCATGCTCTGTGTGTGTGCATGTGTGTGTGTGTGTTGCACAGGTAAATCAGTGCTTCAGCTTCCAGACTGCCTCACTACAATGCTACTCTGGGTAATAATAGCTGCTCTGTCCATCTCTCTCTCTCGCTGTCTGTGTCTTTCGCCCTCTTTTTTCCTGTCTTTTCTCCCTCTGTGGTGTGTGTGTGTGTGTGTGTGTGTGTGTGTGTGTGTGTGTGTGTGTGTGTGTGTGTGTGTGTGTGTGTGTGTGTGTGTGTGTGTGCCTCTTGCTTATCCAGGTTGTTCTTTTTCATAGGTCTCATCTTCCTGATGCATTAGTTCCATCCTCTCACGTTCTTTGCTGTGTGTGTGTGTGTGTGTGTGTGTGTGTGTGTGTCCATCAGATAAAGCCGTAAGGGGAGCTTACTCTTTGTGTGTTTTGAAAGACAGGGGCTGGGACAGGGCAGGATGCGCCAATTTAGTCCGAGACACACACAGATACAAACCTTGTCTCTCGCTTTATCACATTCTCACACACACATATGGGGGGTCGTTCGGCCTTTTGACAAAAGTACTGGACTGCTGGTTTGTATTTTTTCTGCAAACACATATTCATGGACACACATACAAGGCTCATTTCAATTTTCTCATCATCCTGTCTTATGCCCTCATCTCTCTCCATCTCTCTCGCTGTCTGTCTCTCCATCTCTCTCTCTGTGTCTGTCTATCCGTCTCTCTTGCTCTCTCTCTCTCTCTCTCTGTCTGTCTCTCCATATCTCTCTCTGTGTCTGTCTATCCGTCTCTCTTGCTCTCTCTCTCTCTGTCTGTCTCTCCATCTCTCTCTCTGTGTCTGTCTCTCCATCGCTCTCTCTCTGTCTGTCTCTCCAACTCTCTCTCTCTCCTGAGTGTTTGTCTTTGGTGTGTCTGTGATGCGTTCTGTGTAACTGTAATATTATGTTGTGTGTGTGTGTGTTGTAAGTGTGTGTGTTGTGTGCAAGTGTAATATTGTGTATGTGATATTAACCTATGCTGTGTCCCTGACAGGATGGTGATGAGACGTTTAACCGGGCAAAGCTGCTGAACGTGGGTTTCGCGGAGGCGCTGAAGGAGTACAATTATGACTGCTTCGTGTTCAGTGACGTCGACCTCATCCCCATGGACGACCGCAACACCTACCGCTGCTTCTCTCAGCCCCGACACCTCTCGGTGTCCATGGACAAATTCGGCTTCAGGTAACACACACACACACACACACACACACACACACTCACACACACACTCACACACTGCCAAGCTACCTCCTGTACCAGTTAAACAAAAGGGTGTGAAGGGGGGCAAGGCATCATTAATTCATGGCACTGGAGGTGTGGCAGTGTTTTCTGGCCTGATCCACGCTTCAGTAAGGGTAAGTAACTGAAGGGATAACTGCAAGGCCAAAGCAGGAAATCAAATCGGACTTATTCACTGCAGACTGGCAGTTCCACAACCTTACAAAGAGTTACAGGAAGTGGGACGAAACAGTGAATCTCACAATTACTCAACGGCTCTTATTTATCTTTCGGCTTTTAAATTTAGCTTGAGGTTGTTTGAGGCATATGCTAACTAACAGTGAGGACAATAAAGATGAGAACTTCACTCAAAGATACGTTTTTTTAATGAATGGTTGGGGCTAATTCAGTGAGGGCAGTTGCTTGCTGAGGAGTATGAGTCTGCTTCCTCTGAAGAAAGCAGACTCATGGTAGCATTACGAGATCCAACAAACCCATAATTCCTTCCGATTAATTTGAAATGCGTCCCATATTGTGTGTGTGGCTAAACTACTTCAGCACGCATAGAAACAAGTTGAAGTAAACTCATGGCAGACGGGTTTAACATAGTAAAGGTAGAGCACATTTGGAACGTGAAGAGGATCATTGTGAATAATAGGTTATTCAGAAATAATTATGCGGTTTCAAATTGACCTGGGAAGACCTGTAGTAAAAAAAACCTGCAAGGATTAAACATAATCTGGTTGTGGCGTGGCTGTTCTGGGAATGTTTTGATTCTTCCGAGGCTCAACCTGTCTGACCTGTTATAGACAGTGTGTGAGTGTGTGTGTCCATCCTTTGTTTTGTGTGTGTGTGTGTGAAGGAGTGGCCTGTGCTACTTGCTTGAGGCAAAATGTCGGTTCTCTTTGTGCTGACGTGGGCTTTGTGCAGACAACGTTTGCGTTCTTAAAGACATTCTAAATAAATACCACTATTAACATTGTTTAGTTAACATCGCTGTTAAACACAAGCAAGCATCAGCAGTATTAAAGTGGCATTATGCAGTAATTGTACTTCAGGATTAGGGTTAGGATAAGCAGTTTTACCTTAAAATAACAGCTTTAAAAAAATTGGGGCACTACAATGACTTTTAATATGGAGAATCGCCTCCGTGCCATTGCCATACCAGGGTCCGTAGGCATATTACTGCTAAATGTAGGTTTGCCTGAAGCCGCCCGGTTTTTACTGTCTGCCGAACTAGTAAGTAGCTTATTTGCCGTCGGGCTTTGTCTTGTGTTGCACTTGCTTGATGTTTGACTGTGTTAGGACAGATGTTGACTAACTAGTTTGTCATAATGTCAAAGTCAGCACATTTCAAGAGATTTGGTTAGTTTTAGCCGCTAGCATATCGTTAGCGATTAGCAATTGATCCGTTATGCTACTTTAATAAAGGCCATATGCAGTTTGGTTTGTTCATGATGACCAATGAATCACACATAACCTTCACATCACCTTCCTACTTTATTGTCATTTATGACCAAGCTAGTTACGTCAGCACTACTAAACATAAAGTAATATGGAGTGAGTTCCTTATGACTGCTAATTAATGCATTTCTTTAATACTAACAAATGTAACATTAATATAATCAGGCAATGATCTGATTTAATTGAGTACAAACCAGTAGTTACAGTTTCATGTTTTGCCATATACATGCCTTACATCACTGTTTTTCAGTGCCGTGTGTGTGTGTGTGTGTGAGCAAGAAAGGAAAAGACTTACAGGAGACAATTGACAGGCCTTGCTCTGTCTGGCCACAATCCCTGTGGTTCCATTTGGTTCTCTGTGGTTCCATTGGGTCTGGTTGGTCCCCGGGTTTAGGTTTCGAAGCACAAGCCGTCTGCTCTGACTTTGGCATGTCTCCTCTCCGTTCCAAAGTCCCTTGTGTCCACAACAGGGTGTGTGTGTGTGTGTGACCGTCACAAAGGGGATGCAAATCTATTTGCTGTTCATCCTGTCTGTCCTGGTCATGCAAACTGGTAGAACAGGGTCACCACAGGTGTATCTGATGGTTTGTGCGTGTGTGTACACTGTTTCAGTCTCTCACACGGGCTTATGATCATATGATCCTGTGTATGTATGTGTGCACGTGTGTGTTTGTGTCCGGGTGTGTCAGTCCCTGCATACCACCAGTTAGCTGGATTTACCCTGTGGCCTTATGACACAAGTTCACCACAGGTGTGTGTGTGTGTGTGTGTGTGTGTGTGTGTGTGTGTGTGTGTGTGTGTGTGTGTGTGTGTGTGTGTGTGTGTGTGTGTGTGTGTGTGTGTGTGTGTGTGTGTGTGTGAGAGAGAGAGGAAGATGATGGAGGACTGGCTCTTTATGGATGTAGCATAAAGGTACTCCAGCCTGGATATAAGTGTGTGTGTGTGTGTTCAGAGTCCCGGCTGGTGTGAGAATGGTTTGCAGTCTGAACAGTGAGTGTGGAGGCATCTGGTTGTAATTTAAAGCCTCCCCCCGTCTCTCTGTTATGTGCGTAAGCAAATTAGCTTGAGTGTGTTTGTGTGCCTGACTGCCTGTGTGTTTCTGTCCGTCTGTGTGCCTGTGTGTGTGTGTGCCTGTGTGTACCTGTGTGTTTGTGTGCCTGTGTGTGTGTGTGTGTGTGTGTGTGTGTGTGTGTGTGTGTGTGTGTGTTTTTGCTCCTTGTGTGCTGCCATGTACTCTAGACTTCATGATGGGCTAATTGGTGCATACAAAACGGAGTGTGTGTGTGTGTGTGTTTTAAAGAGGAAGTGGCTCTTCCTGTAGTCATGAGTCTAAAGAATAGAAGAATGGCAGCAGAAAACCACAAAGCTGACGAGAACCAGCCCAGTACATGCACATACACACACACACACACACACACACGCAGTCTGTCGTCTTATCTGTGGGAAGGTTCCGATTCCCAGCAGGATTGAACAGAGAAATGTGAATTTGCTTTCTAAGACACTTTGTAATCTCCAAAGGGAGATGATACAGGACTGACGTGCCACTGTATCCTCTAATCCCCCCCCAAGGTTGCCGTATAACCAGTACTTTGGGGGGGTGTCGTCCTTGAGCAAGGAGCAGTTCCTCAAGATCAATGGCTTTCCCAACAACTACTGGGGTTGGGGAGGGGAGGATGATGACATCTACAACAGGTACGCACACACATACACACACACACACACATACATTTTTCGAAAGACACAGTGACTACCCAGAATTCCACAGAGATGCCACAGATGAAAAACACGGAAATCTCCTTTTAACACGTAGGCCAGGAACACACACCCTTACACACACAGACACTCTCCACCTGATTAACCAGAGAGGCTCTCACACACATACACGCATACACACACACACACGCATACACACACACACACACACACGCATACACACACACACACACACACATACTCCACAACATCAAACAGAGACACAGTTAAGGTTGACCCTTGACTGGAAATAGCTGATGTGTCATCAGTTACAATAGGAAACATATCCTGGCCTACAGACGCACACACACACACACACACACACACACACACACACACACACACACACACACACACACACACACATTAACTTGGTCACACAGTCTCACTTACTCAGATACACACACTCAAATATTGTCTTATTGTCTGGCACACGCACACACAGTCACAAGGACCAACTCGGTCCAACACACAAACACCGACACACTAAAAGGCACACAAACACACACCTTCACAGACTGACACGGGTGTGTTTTCTCCATAGATTGAGTTCTAAGGGCATGTCCATATCTAGACCCAGTGGAGCCATTGGGAAATGCCGCATGATTCGCCATGAGAGGGACAAAAAGAATGACCCTAACCCACAGAGGTACACACACACACACTGCCACACACACACACACACCCTTATACACACACACACCCTTACACAAAACAAACCCTTAAACACTTACGCACCTACGTTCCCTTTTTCTGTTGACCGGTACGGAATGAGGCGAGACTTTGTGCGTCACTAAAGCGGTACACAGATGAAGACGAGTGGTGACGAGTCTCTGACCAATAAATAGTGTGCAGATTCATAGCCCCACCTTATCATAGCTGTTCAGGAAGCTTGCTACCCCAACAGAGGTGTACCCCAAAATAGCACGGGTACTAAAGAGACATACAGACTTATACAAAACATACACACTCACACAAAAATGTACACACTCACACTGACCAGTGCCATCTGTAGAAATGAGGAAGTAGAAGGCATGCATGTACACACACACGCACACACACATACACACACATACACACACACACACACACACACACACACGCGCGCACACACAGATAACAGAATGTTTACTTTAACATAACTGTATCAAACATGCAGTCATCAGTCAAATGAGTCATCAGTTATATTTAGCCAAAGAAGCAGCTGTATCAAAGCAAAATGCATCAATCAATCATTCACTCACTCACTCGCTTAGTCACTCTCAGGAATGCCGTATTCCTGAACCACTTCCAGTATGTAATGATAGCTGACAGATAAGGGAGTGTCTCACAGATAAAGAGGTGACTCACAGAGAAGGAGGTGACTACTCACTCATTAGTGTGACTGCGACAGCATTACTTCCTAAACCTTTTCATTATTCCGCCCGTTTCTTGGCGCCGCGTCTGCTCCTAGCGCTTTCGAGATATCGACAACTCTGACACGGCCGTCGTGATCCCGTGTAGTGCTCTTGTAAAAACGGTTACAGTGTCCCCCCGTCTTCCTTTTGTCATTGTCGTTTTCCATTCCTTTATTTCCCCATTGAAATGAATGGGGGAACACTTCGCGCAACTTCTGAAACCTTTGCTGCAGTTCAAAAACATCTGGGAAGTATATGGCTGGGCAACCTCATTGTGTTTGATAGTGCAATGAGGTGCCATTTAAATGCAGCCATCCAAATGGGTTACTGCTCATCTGCTGTCATTTTAAAATGAATGAAGACCACCAATGCAGATTAATAATTTAACAATTTCAGATGATGTTTTGTTCAATGTTAATAAACAAGACAAGGTAACTTAATATCTACGTTAACTAACATTAGTCACTCAACTAGCTCCAGCTGACTGCTAATGGGGCAAGCCCAAGATACAAAGATGAACATGATTATGATATTTAGCAGACACTTTTGTCCAAAATGACCTAAAACAATATAAACAATAACCAAAGCATTATGCAAAATACAATGAAATGCTTATAACAGCGTTGTCTATCCGATCATAGTAAAATTAACAGTAATAATAACAACAATAATATAATAATATAAAAGTTATAGGGCTTGTAAGAAATACATTAGAATGACAGATGAGTTCTAAAGAAGTGAATCTTTAAACACTTTGTGATACTCTTTGAATGGACCATGACAGTCACTTGATCGAATAGCACTAGGTAGGTTATTCCCCCCCAGAGATACCACTAATGACAAGAGTCCTGATTGCCATCTCCTGCTGTGGAGAGAAGGCAAAGACAACAGACGTTCTTCAGAAGAAACGAAGTGATCGAGTTCTTCCTAGATCTCAATAAGATGCATTGCACAATATGAATGGAAACCGTCGACTCATTTTGAACGTTGACTGATTAATATTTTAATAGCAGGGTGTGTGCTGTCTGCTTTTGTGTGCCAAAATGACAGTTGGTCGTTGGTGTTAGAATCGCTGCCCTGCGCCTTAGATGATATTTATTACTCATCCAATAGAGCCAGTCAAACCTCTTTTTCATAGGGCGAAATGTTAGCATCCACGTAGTTGCCTAGGGTACATCGGTCACGGTATGCAACAGCTGACTGCTGCTGCACCACAACCACACTTCGCATTTCCCCTTGGAAAGTTAACTATGTAAACCTATTCAAGGTTCACACACACACACACACTGACGTTGTGATTATTTAATCTGATATTTTATATGAACACCCTTAAACACATGTAATCTCATGAGTTATGTTTCTGTGTGTGTGCGTGTGTGTGTGTTAGGTTCGACCGCATTGCTCACACCCGTGAGACCATGCTCAAAGACGGCATCAGCTCTCTCTCCTACAGCGTGTTGAAGGTTGAGAAGGACCTTCTCTACACCAAAATCACAGTGGACGTGGGAAAACGTACCAAATAACACATACACACACACTCTCTCACACGCAGATACACGCACACACGCTCTCACACGCAGATACATGCACACATCATTACACTAACAGACTCTCTCTCACTCTCTCACACACACACACACACACACACACACACACACACACACACACACACACACACACACACACACAATATCATATGCCTCCCTATGAATGTGTTAAGCCAAAGTGCCTAGCCCGTGCGAGAGACTGAAACAGTGTACTGAGAAATGACCAAGTGTGGAACACAGCAGAAGAGGATGTATGGGACTCATGTCTGGACACACACTTGGACCAGGACACTTGGACGCTCCTGAGGCATCTCGACCCTGACCTTTGACCTTTGCACATATGATGCCGACTTGAAAGACGGGATGTGTGCTTCCTCTCCCCGCAAGAGGGAGTGTGAGAGGCTGCCGTCCTTCCTCCATATCTGAACTGAATGATGCCTTCAGCCACGTGATGCTGACGTGAGCCATTTATGTCGTCAAAATAGCACATGCACGCTCATCCTCACACACACTCACACACATCTGCCGTCTGTATGTGTGTGTGTGTGTGTGTGTGTGTGTGTATTGGAGGAACATGTGGCCTTTTCTTTTACCTTTCTGTCCGCTGTTATTGACAGGGAGATACTCTAAGCTTGAGTCTGTGTTTGTGTGTGTGTGTGTGTGTGTGTGTGTGTGTGTGTGTGTCTCGTTGTTAGCCTATGGCATAAATGTCTTAGTGTCTGTTAAGCTACTGGATGGCGAGATTCTTCTCTTCCTCCAGGATGGAGAGATGGTGAGTGACATATGAGGAAGGAAGAGAAGAGTGTAGGACATTCTCTCTTGAACCAAAGTGCCTCTTGTTCTCTCTCTCTCTCTCTCCCTCTCCCTCTATCTCTCTCTCTCTATCTCTCTCTCTCTCTCTCTCTCTCTCTCTCTCTCTCTCTCTCTCTCTCTCTCTGTCTCTCTTTTTGTCTCTGTAAAAGAGCTCACCTCAGCACATTTCTGAAATTGGGGGGAGGGGGGGTCTGGTCGTTTAATTGTTTGCTCTTACAACATCCCTTTTAGCTCAATGTTTGTGTGTGTGTGTGGGTGATACAAGTAGAAGGTGTGTGTTTGTATTTGTGTGTGGATGTGCAAGTTGGTGTAAGTGCTCTTTAAGTAGTAAGGACAGGCGCAGACATGCACATAGTCTCTTTATTTTCAGGATTTCTGCCCATAAGCCAATTAGCTGCCTCCAGCACACACACACACACACACACACACACACACACACACACACACACACACAAATAAAAACAGTCTTTCCACCTCCTGCTGTAGCCATATGCCTGTAGCCCTGCAGAGAACACACTCTCCAAACAAACACAGCCTTTAGAGGTGTGTGTGTGTGTGTGTGTGTGTGTGTGCACGCTGCGCCCTGTGGTGAAGGCCAGCTGAACCAGACTGTTGAATGTAACATTGCTGTGTGTGTGTGTGTGTGTTGTGTGTGTGTGTGTGTGTGTCCGAACAGGATGTACAGAATCTTTAAGAATCTTCACTTTTCCAGATGGCTCTTGCTCAGTCATGACTTCACCAGAGCTGGCTGCTGTGATTCTCTCTAGACCTATTAACACACACAAGGCTCACTGGAGAAGCTATACACACACACACACACACACACATACACACACACACATACACAACTTGCTCAGAGAGCTATGCTTTTTCTTGTTGCTCACACACACATACACACATAACTTGCTCAGAGAGCTATGCTTTTTCTTGTTGCTTGCAAACATACAAACACACACGACTTGCTGAGTGGTACCTCTACCACACACACACAGGAGCGCTCAGTCCTAACCCCGGTGGTATAGCTGTAGTAAGGTGATGTCTTTGATTCGTATCGCTCTTAATGTTCCAGAGCTTCATTTGTCAGGCCTGATGAGCCTGGGGGACAATGGCCGTAACTAATGCCTGCACGAGTGTGTGTGTGTGTGTGTGTGTGTGTGTGTGTGTGTGTGTGTGTGTGTGTGTGTGTGTGTGTGTGTGTGTGTGTGTGTGTGTGTGTGAGAGAGAGCTGAGGTGATAAGGTTATGTGTTCCGATGCTGAGGTAGCTGGGTTATCTGCACAGTAATCGGACCCCACACCTCACAAGTTCCAGTGCTATGGTGCTCGGAACGTGGGTCGGAACGTCTGTCTGTGCTCCAGTGGGCTCTCTCTCTGTCCGTCTGTCCGTCTGTCCGTCTGTCTGTCTGTCTGTCTGTCTGTCTTTGGTTTATATGAAAAGTGCTGTGTATCCTGATTGCTGTATCAATGAACCCAAATCAATGTTAAAGATTATAATTGTTTTGAATTAAAGATTTTTGATTGAATCTGGTGATATTTTTGTAAGGTATGCATGTGTGTTTAATTGATAAACACACATGCTGGGCTTTGGCTGAGAGGACGTGTGTTGTGTGTGTACATTTCTGTGTTTGTGTGTGTACCTGTGTGTTTGTATAGTCATGGTAGAATGTGTGTGTGTTTGTATAGGCATGGTAGAATGTGTGTGTGTGTCTAGGTGCAGCTGTGTTTTTCTCATGAGTGAGCACAGTGTGAAGATCTGTACTCTCCACAGCTGTATACTTCTACAGTGTGTGTGTGTGTGTGTGTCTAGCTGACTTAAACACCCCTCATCTGGTGTATCACTCCTCTCTCACACACACTGCCCATTCCTTTAAGAGTTCACTCCTCTCTCACACACACTGCCCGTCCCTTTAATAGTTCCACTCCTTGCTCACTCTGTGTTTAGGCTCAGCTAGCAGACTGAGATGCTAACAGCACCAAGCTCATGGCGTGTCACTGGAGACACAGGAAATTACATAATTGTGGTGCGCCACACCTTATGAGTGGTCTCCATCCTGTTTTTGTGTGGTGGTTGTTGCTTAATGCTGCAGCTCACAGACTTCCCTCATCTGACTGGGGGTTTGGCAGACAAACATGAACGTATAGAAATGTGTCACCTTGCTCTTATGTAGAGTGGTATTTATGATGTGGCATAAACACACACCCACACACTTCATACAAATGCAGGTTGACACAGTAATTTTGTGTCTGACCTTTTTTTTTCAACTGTCATGAACTTTGTACTGTACACAGTTTTGTCTTACACTGTTACAATTACTAACTGCATTAGTCTTAGGGCGTGTGTGGGATGAGATGAATGAATAAGAGACAGATGGAATGAGAGCACTGAGATGAAGGAATGAGAGACAGGCCAGCACTGAGATGAAGGAAGGTACCCTACCAGGGTACGAGCACTGTACCTTTATCATAGGTACATTTTTGTACCTTCTTGTCTGTACCTCTAAAAGAACATTTCTGCACCCCTAGTGACAAAAATGGACCCATTGGAAAGGTACAGAATTGGTATCTAATGAGGTACAGCTGTAGCGACACGCCCTTCGGTGCCTTTATGAGGCAAAAACATACCCTTAAATCCAGAAAATGAAAACATTTACAATTATTCACCTTTTAACAATTGCAATTTTGTAAATATTCTCATTGCTTTCTATTTTCCAGTGACATCACTTCTCATAGTCCATTTAAGTGCAGTGTAAAAGTTCACATCATCTTTTGTTGGGCTGGAGGACAACTTTAAATCATCCACACGATGACGGTACTTTTTGAGTATGGTACTTTTTGTGGTGCTAGTTGACATCCCCCACTTGTGGATTTGTAGGCGTCCATCAGCGTGGCTTCATGATGACCACCTTTTGTTTCACTCTCATCACTGGACACAAGGCTTGTAGCTGGTTCCTGTGACGCTGCAAAATAAGGAAGCATTGTTTAAAAACTCAGGCCTTATATGTGAAAACCAACTAACAAACATTTGAAAATGATTCAGGTAGAGTTAAAGGGGTGCAATCCCTAATCTTAAACTCCACTCCAGTTTTAATTTCCACCAAAAACTGCATTGGAACTAGCCATGTGTTGTGGGAGCCAATGACATTGTCATTTTTAAAATACTTCTTTCACATAGTTTATATATATATATGTGTGTGTGTGTGTGTGTGTGTGTGTGTGTGTGTGTGTGTGTGTGTGTGTAGGTTGGACAAGTAGGAAGGTCATGTAGGAATCATGATCTGGATGTTGCACTGGAGGTTGGAGCTGGCCCTTCCTGCCGATGGGTGCGAATGATCAGATTCAGTGGAAGAGTGGGTGTTCTGTTTACACACACACACCTTCATGTCCCTGACAGTCTACTAAACAAAACCTGTGTGTTTAGTTTGTTTGGTGGCGAATTCAATCAATGATCTACTAATTCAAAGTTAAAGAATTATATGAGATCAACATTTTCATAGCTTATTATGTCCATATGTTTGTGTGTGTGTATTTTCTGCATAACATAATGAACACTTATAATCATCATGCCAAGTGCAAATAGCAATTGAACTGTGGGAATAAGATAAAGACACAAAACTGATTTAATTTTCAACATGTTAATTGTAGAAATACGTTGTATTAACAAACTGCACAATGAACAAAGGCAAAGCATTTGTAATAGTTTAAGGCGACTTAAGAAACATTCTGCCTATGCGCTACTATATAGGGCAGCCAGATTTGGGAATGTAACTAGGCAGCCAGATTTTTGTCACTGGCTACAAGAAAGGCTAAAACCTGTCCGGTGGAAAGCTCATCCCTCTCCAGAACATTCTGTACATTTTGCGACAGGTGAACTGCTAACCGTACAGCTAAAGGTTTCACTGTTTATAGCCAGATCTCCAGATACACGCCTTTCTCCCAGTGTGATCAAGGATTTGCTGCATCATTTGCCTGTACCTTAAGCTTGTTAAAAGAACAACTTTGTACCCTTTGCTATCAGCAATGATTTTGTACCTTAAAGTCGTGAAACAAAGCTCCTCACCTTAAGGACCATACATACAAAAGGGTACTTTTCTGACAACTGTACCTTCAGGTACAAAAATAATGCTATTATTTCTCTACAGATGGATAAATCAATGAGAGGCAGGCCAGCAGGATGAATGAATGAATAAATGAGAGATAGACAGAGAGACAGACCAGCGCTCAGAAGAACTGATGAATGAATGAGAGATGTTTGCATCACTGGCGTATCTAGCCATCTAGTCATGTTTGCGGGAAAAAAAATGACTTCTTGAACTGCACCACTCAGACCATCTAAAACAACGATTACTTTTGATCTGTTGTCATCTCTCCTACTCTCTGGTTGAGTAAGAGACATTTGACGGCCGCACTCCCTGATAAACGCAGCATATCATCCCTATCTCCTTCTCTCACACTAGTTGTCTGTGTGCCTGTGTCCCATGGTCAATGTGCCAAGTTTGAGCATCAGGTACATCAATTCCACGGAACCACTTCATGCTGACATTCCCCACCCAAAACAGTGGGAGTCACCATGTTAGCTATGTAGGTGACTGGTAGAACAATTGCTTCTCTGTATAGGCTAAAGAATTTAATCAGTTCTTGTGATTTCCATGGCACTAAAAAATTAAAGCACTTAAACTATGATTGTTTCCAATAATATTTGTATAGGGCACAAAGAGGCTTTGTTACTGAAGGACATACCATCACAGCTTAACGGATGTGTCATCTGCTCTGCTCACCCACACACACACACACACACACACACATATTCACACATTCATGTCCAGTCAGTAAAAGAACAAAGCCCAATTATGGTCCAAATATTTATGATTCATAATATACCAATGCTCATAATACCTTTTTTGCTCATTATGTAATTGTGGTGATGGACAAAATTAGATTATAACTTATGAAAACATTTTAATAGAACTTGAATTAATTTAAATCTAGTAGTAGATATGTCCAAAATAATCAATAATATTTTAACAATGATAAAGATTGAAGTTCATTTATTTAAAAGTGTACTGTGAAAGTGTAAAGTGTACTGTGTGTTATACAAGAATGCATCTTGTATATTGAGTTTAGATTAATTGTATATGTGTTCTTTATGTGAAATTAATACATTTCATGCATCAAGCTGCTTGATATACAATGGGATCAACTAATCCAAAACAGCTCCCTCTCGTATTCTCACAATTATTGTTCATCTAAATGACTGGAGCCCACTTGTGTGAGTGATTACACTGTCCAAAATCAATCATATTCAGTGAAATGTGGATACAAGCGGAGGTCCACTCACACACAAACAATCGCTCTTTTTTTAAGAAACTATTCAAAATAAAAGAAATGTTGCCAACAAGTGAAGACCTATTTCTTTGGAAAGAAAGATATTGCGAAGAACAGGGGTGTCATTTTACATCTGTCTTTCACTAATATATTTGGACAAAAGCGTCTGCTAAATGACTAAATGTAAATGTAAATGTAAATATGCAAATTGTACATTCTGGATCTTGACATTATCTTGAGTTCAGGGAAGTATTTCAGGGACTTCTGTTAAAAACACAAATCAGCTGTCCATGACGTGACATTTCTTTTAAGGTAAGTTCACCAACGTCACAAGCAGGTAATGTGAGCCTTTGTGTCATGCAGAAGATTTGGCTGAATGTGCAGGGGTCAAACACTGCATATTCATCATGGATTTGAATTCATTTACTTAAACAAATTAACCTTGAACCACAAATCAATCATGTGCAACTGGAGTCTGATTTACGTGTTCAGTGAAATGTTCAGTGCTGCGTGGAAGCCTATGTGGATATAAGCAGAGGTCCACTCACAGAGGTCCACTCACACACACAAAATCGCCCTTTTTTTAGAAAAATATTCAAAATCAAACAAATTATTGCCAACAAGTAAAGACCTATTTCTTTGGAAAGAAGGATATTGCAAAGAACAGGGGTGTCATTCAACGATATATGCAAAATTATAGGATGGCTCTGGACATTCTGGATCTTTTGTACTCAAGGTGGGGACAGCCCTCAGGTGATTTTCCTCAGGTGGAGGCTCAGAGTCCCTTCTGGTAATCACTTGTGTCTATGTGTGTGTGTGGGTGTGTGTCCCTCTCAGGATGTTTTACCATCCACTCTAAACTCTCTGACCTGTGTCTGTGGTGTGTGTGTGTGTGTGTGTGTGTGTGTTGGATGGATGTTATTCCACCCATTCTAAACTCTCAGACCTGACAGCTTCTGTTGAAAAAAGAGCAGAGATTGAGTTGTACACGCTACACATCACGAGATCCCTAAAGGGAGTGGTTTCACATAAGAAGGCCAATACATTGTCACACACAAGGATCAAGCACAGATCAACAAAACAGACACAGCATCTCTCACGCATTGTTACGGTTTAGATCCACCCCCTTATTATTGTTCTCAAATCTGTTACCTCCTTGGCCTTCATCAGGAGGCAATGATGATAAGAGAAGGGATATACCCTACCCAATATACGAGAAGTCCTCAAACACTTTATTCTGTTAATCGAACATCCACTGATAAGTAGCTTAAAGTATTAAGCGGACGCTTTTGTCCAAAGTGATTTGTCCAAAGTCCATTAGAATAACACTAGAATATGCATCTCCTGAAGGGAAATACCAGTGCATGAAATGTAAAAGTTAAGAAAGGAAGAAGAAAGGAAAGAAGAGTGAACAAGACTGAAAGAAGAAAGGAAAGAAGAGTGAACAAGAGTGGCTATAGATAATGACAGTAAAGCACGCAACAAAGAGTGTGCATGTCTGTGAGTGTGTGTGTGTGTGTGTGTGTGTGTGTGTGTGTGTGTGTGTGTTTGTGTTTGTGTTTGTGTGTGAGAGAGATTTCGCATTTGCATATGCAAAAATTTAAATTAACCAGGAAGGTGTGTGTGTATATGTGTATGTGTTTTTGTGTGTGAGAGAGAGATATTGCATTTAAAAACAAATATTATAGGGAAAATATTGAAAGAAGGAGAGAAATGGAGTGAAGCAGAGAGATGGAGTGTCAGGGAGGATAGAGGACTGTAAAGTCAAAGAAGGCTGACAAAAAAGTGTAGGAATTGATGGACAGAGTAATTGAAAGAAGAAAAGAAAGAGGAGTGAAGAGGAGTGGCTATGGATAATGAGATAAAGAGAGAGTGAAGAGGGAAAATATTGAAAGATGGAGAGAAAATGGAGTGAAGCTGAGAGATGGAGTGTGAAGGAGGACTGGTATTTAGGACAAATTCACTTTGAACCTGCATGGACTGACTGATCTGGGGAGAAGTGCTTTAATTAAAAACAAAGCAAATATTTCAGAACTAGAACTAATATATGCCAATTGTTGAATGGAGAGGGACAGAGAGAAGAGGAGTCTTGGAACCTTGGCGCAGGTGTCAGTGAAGCACAGGTGCAAGCCAGTTTAATGACCCTATTATGATGTCACAATGGCCCAATGTAAGTCAATGGGAACATTTGTATTAGTTTTTCTTTAATATCTTAAAAAGTATAAAGTTCAGAAAAATGAAAAATACATAGCATAAGTGTCCTTTACAAGACCTACGCGACAAAGTTCGACCGTTACGCGGTTCGAGCTGAATTAAGCGCAGAAGTTTGGTACAAAGAATAAGAAGTATAAGAAGCATAGGAATAACAATACAGGGCATTTCATGCACTGTAATAAGAAGTATAAGAAACGTAAGAATAACAATACAAGGCATTTCATGCACTGTAATAAGATAAAGAATAAGAA
>NC_045157.1:11356651-11374151 GCF_900700415.2 Clupea harengus | reverse complement strand
GGGCTGTTTACTCTGCTCCTGTGTGTTGTGTCTGGTGTGGTGCCTGTAGGAAGGGTGCAGGTGATCTGTTACAGCTGCACGCTTTCTCCGTCTCTGTGTGTGTGTGAGTGTGTGCGTGTGTGTGTGGGGGGGATACACTTATTCATTTTCACTGACACCCTGTTCTGATACTGTGCTGAAGTCTGTGATTCTCGCTCTGCTTCACTCTCTCTCTCTCTCTCTTGTCTGATACCTGTGTTGGCTGTGATCTGTCTGTGATGCGAGTTTTCCACTTCCTACCTAATCAGAACCAGACAACCTCTGCCAGGTTTGTGGAAGTTAACACGCAAATAGCTCTGATCTGTGTGTGTGTGTGTGCCAGGTTTGTGGAAGTTAACACGCAAATAGCTCTGATCTGTGTGTGTGTGTGCTAGGTTTGTGGAAGTTAACGCGCAAATAGCTCTGATCTGTGTGTGTGAGTGTGTGCCATGGTTTGGGTAAGTTAACATGCAAATAGCTCTGATCTGTGTGTGTGAGTGTGTGCCAGGTTTGGGTAAGTTAACATGCAAATAGCTCTGATCTGACTCTTGAAATGCAGCTCTGGAGCTTAACCCATCTTGCTATTACACGCTCTCACTTTCACGTCTGAGTGCCAAGGCCAGGCAGTGAAGAAGAGGTAAGAGCCACTGAGCTGCTTAGATCTGTGTGTGACTGTGTGTGTACATTTGGTTTATTCCTTTATCTTTTGCAGACACACACTCTTTCTCATGGTCATGTACTCTAATGGGGGTTCATATTTCCTTTTCTATCGTGTGTGTGTGTGTGTTTTCAATGTTAGAGTGGCCACCAGAGTTCATGCGCAGTCATGAGATAACGAAGAGTTCACCACACCCCTCATTTCTGGTCTGTTGTGTTTGTGTTGAGAAGATGCTGATTGTCTGCTCTTTCCTGTTGTGGCTCTCTTCCACTCTCACACACGCGTGTCACTTCCCGATGAAACCCCAGCAGACACGCCGGCGTGTGCAGACAACACTGCCCTCGTGTGGATGTTTTGTCACATTACAGGTTACTACATCGCGCTCATCCTCACCCATTCACTCACGCAGGCTAAGTAACCAAACGAAAGTTACATTACATTACACCTATACAGATGCACACACCGACATTGACACATCGCCAAGCTATAACCCTAGTTTTATGCAGTGGTGCATCTGACGTGATGCAAAGATGTTTCACAATGATTTTGTTGATGCATTGTTTATGTTTTTCATGTCCAGATGTAAACAGATGACATAAGAGGATTAAACCAGGACTTCCTTAAACACATTAAAACAGCATTGGGCAGGGACTGTGTGTGTTTGTGTGGTTGGTTTCTGTTCTCTCTGTCTCTCTCTCTCTCTCACACACACACACTACTCCCCCTTATGCATACACATACATACATACATACATACATACTTATACACACACATTTACATATACAAACACACTTGTCTGATCAGTTTCTGTATTTATTTCCATAAAAAGGTACAAAAACAAACAAATTACAACAGAGAACAGTATAGAAGTCATCAGGAACTAAAGTACCCTGTTTCACACTGCAGCACGGACTGTACAGAGTGACGGACCAGAAGACTGCAACTGCCAAAACAGTCTGAGGAGAGCATGAGAGGAAAACACACACACACACACACACACACACACACACACACACACACACACACACACACACACACACACACACACACACACACACACGTCCTACAGCGCACTGTCTAACCTCTTGAAGAGAGCTTGTCTCTGGTTGGATGTCATGTTCTCACAGCTCTCCAGCAGGTTGGCGACCTACACACACAGCACATGCACACGCACACACACACAGCACACTCACGTCCTAGAGCGCTCCATCTGCCACCCTCTTGAAGAGAGCTTGTCTCTGATTGGATGTCATGTTCTCACAGCTCTCCAGCAGGTTGGCGAGGATGAGGGTCTGCTGGGTGCTCTTGGCCTTCACCCACACACGCCCGTTCAACCCGACCACCAGCTCACACGGAAACAGACCAGACAGGTCTGCCACGATCTCACTCTGAGGGGCCAGCAACCTGCGCACACACACACACAGCACAGGGAGCAGGGGTTCATATACAGGCACTAAGTGAGTGAGTGAGTGTGTGTGTGTGTGTGTGTGTGTGTGTGTGTGTGTGTGTGTGTGTGTGTGTGTGTGTGTGTGTGTGTGTGTGTTGTGCATCATGTGTGAACACATACACACCTACGCACGAGACCCAGTGACACGCGAAAGAGGAACCCCCCCTCTCCAAACACCCCCATTCCGTTGGCACGACCACAGCTGTCGATGCACACCAGCTCAGGCTCCATGTCCTTATTAGCAATGATGAACTGGGCAAACACCAGGTCCCCCACCTGCCACAACAAACACACACACACACACACAGACATGAGTGTATACAGAGAGAGAGACATGAGTGTGTACACACACACACACAAACACCATTATACACATATTACAAAAAGCACACCATCACATAACAACACAAATATTCACATACGGTGATGACTAGACCCAGGAGAGTTGACTTGGTCTAATCAACTTCATGGACATGTACAGGACGAGTCCACATGTGTGTCTGACTCTGGGACATATCTGCCTGCTTAGAGCATCTTCTGTTCATAGGAAGTCTCTTTCCCAAAGGTTGTGTCTATGTTGGGGCTTTCCCACTTGCTGGTCAGGTGTGTTCACTTACCTGTACGTTGGGTCGGTTCCGCTTGGTGGCTCCCTCGAAAGCGAGGTAGGATAGGGAGGCAAGCTCGCTCCCACCCACGTCCACCTTAAATATGTCTCCTGATTTGGCCGTCACAACGCCAATCACCGTCTCACCTTTCACCGGCACATACTGTGGGGAAACGGCAGCCGTGAGAGCGTGAACTGGGAACAATCTAAAATCTTTCTTCTTGGCCATAGAAGCCTGAGTTCTTTGCTATGTATGCGGTAGTTTTATATGTTATTTGTACTCATGTGAAACCACCCAATGTTTGTGAATGTTATAGTTCTATATCCTACATCTTGTTTCTTGAAACCGGCACTTGTCCTGTAGTCATTTCCCTCACCAGACTACCAGAACTCAACTAAACTAAACTAAACCAAAACAAACCGAGCCATGCAACATTAGTCATACATTGTTATAGTTACTATCTGAATACCAAGTTTACCAATACCACGTATGAGTCAACTCTAATGTTACTGCTAGTAACTAACTAGCTACTTAGCTAGTGCTAACAACTTTTTTCACAGGTTAACCTGAATTACATAATATAACAACAAACACATACACATTATCTGTTGCTGCTGACAGTGATGGTCATACAACTCACCCGTTTCTGTTGCGAGTCTATCCAGAACACATTTGGAGGTTTGTGCCGTAGAATGCCACACTTACACACGCGTACATCATCTCCGTCCCGCCGCAATCCTGGGCCACAAATCACCTTCTCGGGCTTCACATTGGACGCCAAGTCAGGCAGGTCAAATGTAAAGACATCTCCAGGTAATAAAACCTCACTAATTTTCTCTTTAAAACTGTTAAACATGACGGGTCTAACTCAGTACAGCGACTCCGCTGAATTGCGTGCTACCCACGTTTCGGGGGGAAATGATTCAATGTAACACCCTTTTGGAAACAGCAAAATATCGGTCCTGTAATGCCACCTAGTGCCCGATACAGGTAATGCAATTCTGCAATACAATGCCAGCTATCTACGATTGTTTATCCAGTGTAAGGGCTGAAACACACCAAACGCGTTTCTAAAAACGTGTACGCTTCAAAAACGCCTTGGCAAAGTGCGGCGGCCAAAACAGCCGCAGGGGCACCAGGCTGTTTTGCCCGGCGCCTAGGAAGCGGAGCTGCGTGCGCAACCTGCCTGGGCCGAGTGTAACATTGATGAGGGGTGCGCCTCCGCGCTGGAAAGTTGAGAATAGTTCAACTTTTAAGCGCATCTAAAAAACGCCAGAAAGACGCAACGCGTGGCGGAGAAAAGGCGCACACGCAAGGCGCGCCGTACCATAGGAAACAATGCATTTGCTAGCGTCCCGTTTTTTAAAACGCGTTTGGTGTGTTTCGGCCCTAACAGGTGTGACGCGGCCCATTATGTGCAGTCACTAAATGAGCCTAGGCTGCTGGCACAGCTATTATAAGTCGCTATGGGTAAAGTCGTCATCTAAATTAATACATTTAAATATACAGCAACACCCACTGGATGATCTTGTGTCTGATCTCTGAGCACATACCAATGAGGAGATGTATGAATAGCGAATATGATTATCTGTAGGGTTTAGGGCTACTTTCTTAGCCTACATACATTACGAGCAAAAAGACTCCACCAGTTAATTCAATCAGTCTAACATTTTAATATTCAAAATAAATGTTTTGCACATCAATATGAATATAAAAGATAGTTATAGTGTTTAGATATTAATTAGAGAAAGTTATTAATAAAAACAGATTTATGCTAATTCAACAGGTACATTATACAGGTTCACGCAGGGGCTTGGTCTCTTCAGCAGCGGCCGTCTTTCACGATCAGGATGTCCGCGTTCGTGTCCCTGTGAGAACACGCAGTTACTTACTAAAAATGAATGTCACCTTTCCCCCCAAAAAACACGCCATTTAAAGACTGCAGGAGGTCACCATTATAGCCTTCTGTGCGTAAAGCCAAGCCTGACCAAGTTTCAAATACAAGTGAACAACGAGGCAGCGAAACATATGATAGCCAGAGAGACACATGCAGTGCCATAACTACACGTAATTACACTCATTAACACACACTCAGGTATTACAGGGAATGAGACTCACAGTCTGTGCACACAGAGTGCGCACTCGTTTGGGTACGTGTGTCCGTTGTTCCCACACACCGGCGAGTAGTTGAGGGGACATGCTTGGGTTACGCTCATATCCCCACACGCGGGCTACACTCAAACACACACAGACGGACAGAGAGGGAGAGAGATAATCTTCGTCAGATAGGTGAAGAAGAATGAAGGCGGGAATGAAGTCTAGCAGGGCAGGGCGCGCATCTCACCCTTCTGTAAAGTCGCGACTTGTCCTCCGCATCTGAAAATATAGAAACGGGATAGTTGTGTTTTCTGAACAACTTATTACGTTTACACCGGGTTGATGACGAGATGAGAATGTCTTACCCGCAGAATAGAGAATGGCCAGGCACAGAAGCACTAGAGCTGCACGCATCCTGTCTTTGAGTGGGAGTCGGTGATACGAGCGCAAGGTGAACTCAGTCAATGATAGTAGTTGTGTCCTTAGGCTCGTGCTTAATCTCCAGTCTGCCTTTAGATGCTTTTCCTTCGGGATCTCACGTGCGTCTGAAGCGTCTGCTAGGCTGCGTTAGTGACTCTGGCTCGCGGGTTTTTGGCTGTGATAAATTATGACGCGGGTGGTGATGTTTTGACGCGGCCCCCTCCATACCCTCCCCACGCGCCGCTATTGTCTAGTCTTTATTAAGGGATAAACATTCCGGTGAACGAATACTGCTGAGCGCATGCTAAAGCGCGTGAGCTGGATCACATAACTAAAACAGGCGCATGGGAGGGGCGCGGCAGGTGTGTTTGTGATCCAGCGCCTCGTCCACGTGCTGCATCAGACGTTACAGCAATATTTGGTTGACAAAATTAAAGAAAACGTTATTGTTTGTTTGTTTGCTTAAGATAGGCTTAATTCCTCTGAACTTCTCCAGGAGATATTGCCGTTTGGCGCGTATAGTTATAGAATATAATTAAATATAGGCCAATATACTCAAAATATATAATTGCTGTTACTATTTTTCAAAGATGGAAATCTATATAACTTGTTATTAACCCGTAATTTGGGAAATTATATTCTGCTGTGTCAAAGGCTTTTATAAAGGCAACATTCCTTAAAGTCCGATCAGTATCCTGTTTGGACAGAATGTGCATAGCGCTACTAAACTTGTAACACATAGACATTGGAATGCCGACGTAACCTGTGATATGTGAGTCAACGGACTGGATAGCACAGGACTGTTTGCCTGGGACAACTCATTCTAAGTGTCTCCGTAGCTTCTGGCTGTGAAACTCTTTTCGGACTTGAACTTGGCACTTCGGCTTCCGTACTTTGCGTTACGGATTATGGTAGAGATAAAAAAGTTTCTTCGCACAAGTGGCGCTGTCAGTGTAGGAAAGCTGAAGTCGAGGAGCGATGTTGACAGCACGCAAAGCCCTGTGGAACGCGTCGCGGCTCCTGGAGAACGTCATCGCGCCTAAGAGCTTGCAGGTGGTGAGTCTCAGTTTTCATGGCAAAAACCCTGAATGTAGACCAAACTGTTAGATAGATAGTTAACAGCAGACCGCTTAAGTCATACGTGCGAAACTAGGCTTCTGTCATAGAAAAGAGAAGTGTCGCGTTGGTTTGATTGCGAAATGTGTCGCTTTAATGCTGCACTGGGCCGAAGTGCTGCACGATTTTGTATTGGACTGGGGTTGCGGCTAAGTGCACTAACCCCTTCCCACCCCCACCAAGCCCTTTTTTCTGTTAGACTGATTGGAATGCAGTGGCAGCGCCAGACATTTTTTTTCTGCAGGTGCTATGGGGGAGCTCGGCGTTTTAGCGAGAGTGCTATGAAAATGAGGGTGATAGCCTAATGTGTCACATGGTTGTATACTACAACACCCCCCCCCACCATATCGTCTATCATCTGTTTACATGTTTGCTCTCTAAAGCATCTTTGGGTCCATGAAAAGCGCTATACACACCGATTGTGTTATTATTATCATTATCTAGGCTACTTCCGACGGACGCGCACATAGCCGCGTTCATCTGCGACGGTCACTGACAAAATGCATACAGCATGTCATAGAGTCCGCAATCCAAAATACTTCACTTACTCTAAAACACTTGTGGTAGTGGGGGTTGAAGTTGGGCGCCAGGTGACCACTACCATGTCAGACAGAGTGAAATTAATCTTGGAATAGCAGATAGAATTAACTAAAACAGTCAAAGAGTCAGAAATGCGTTAAAAGGTATATATTATTTCAGTTCACAATCAATAATCACATCGAAACTTGTGTATACCTAGCACACAGACAGACTGCTTTTCCTACGCTAAAGAGCCTTTGATTTTTTCAAGGCGGCTCAAAAAAGAGGAAAAAGGCCAAAAGTAAAAATCTTCGGCAAAAAAGGGCCTCTTCGTTGCTAATCAACCGAAACGAGTTTTCAGCGACACAGGGCAATCAATGCATGCAACAAATCAGACAGCATTCATTAAAGTTGCACAGCTAACAAGACCTTCGTTACACTGTACTCCAACCACGCAAACTGTTCCAACCAGCTTTTACAAAAACACCTTTGTTGGACTCCAAACATGCGAGGTAGATATTTCTGGAGTTTTGGTCTTCTCGAACCATGCTTATGTCACTGATGCTTCTTCTACGTCCCTCTCGTTTCTTAATCGTTCTTCCAAACGTGGACATAGCAAAAGGTAGCAAAAACCGATGCATTGTTGATGTTAACTTGAAACTACCACGCACTAGCTCGCTTTCTCCTTCAACCGTGGTAACGTCAACGTTCACGCGTGCGACGTGAAAATTGGGTCAAAGGTTATGACAGAATGATTGCTCTGTGTCTAAGACAATCTGTTAATTTCAATCTGTTATACTTTTCTTTTGTGAGTTAAATTTTATTATCACACAATAAATAACGCAGAATGAAATTAAATAACAATAATAAATAAACCATTATTTTCTTGGGGGTGCTATGGCTAATCCAGGGGGAGCTGGAGCACCCCCTGGCACCGCCCCTGTTGGACTGGTTGGGCTGAGTGGAGCATTTTTGGTTTACTAGGCAGTTAAGAGTGGCCTAAAGGTGCAGCCTTACAGGGGCCCAGTCCTATAGGCCTTTGGGGAAATAAGCTTGGGGTTTGGGGGCTCCCTTTGAGCCGGAGGGGAGGGGGGCGCGGAGACGCCCCTGTTATGACAGAGAGTGAAACTGCAACACTGACTCTAAGTCCAACAACAATTTGTGACCCACAGGAGCTACAATCCTGGGTTGCTTACAGTGCTGCGCGAGGCACCAGACATGTCATGACTCGTCTGTCTCATTCATTTTGGCACGCAATGAATAGAGTTCATGACTCAATGTGACTCAGTTATTAAAGACCTGTTGATACAACGTGGTGAATAACAACAGTGTAAGAATGTGCGTTCCAGCGGGAGAAGTTGACCCAGTGGTTGTAAGCTGTTGTACCTGTGGTTGTGCACGTGCATCGTCAGTCCTGTGAGCGTGACTTGTGCCCCAGTGCAGAGTCCAGAGATTGCACTCGTGGAGTTGGCCTTGGCTGATAATTAACAGTGATCATCATTCCTCACAGGAACATGAAGCCCACGAGACACCTGCAGATGTATGCTGTCTACCGCTGAATAACTCCCCAGATTAGTTTTGCTGTTGAGTCTTGAGCTCAGTTGTGCGAGAGTTTAGAATGGTTGCCATGGAGATAGGCCTCTTAGAGTAACTTCATCATATGCAAAACAAATGAACTGTTGCACAGTAATGTAACGACACCGCTGTCGTCATTGACTTTACATTAAAAGGAATAAGATCCAGTCTACTACTGTCTCTCAACTGACCAGTTGTTTTCAGTGTCACAAGTGGGAGCTACCAGTAGGAGGCACAGTTTGACCTCTGTTTGTGTCCATGTGTTGGATTCTGTTTGCGTATGTTTGAATGTGTGTGTCTGTGTGAATGTGCAAATGTGTGTGAGTGTGTGAATATCTGTATGTGTGTGTATATATTTGTATGTGTTTGTGTGAATGTGTGAATATGTGTGTGTTTATATATGTGTGTGTGTGTGTGTGTGTGTGTGTGTCAATCACAGGCCTGCATCTCCACAGACCAGCAGCAGCACGGGACATTCTATGAGTTCCGCACATATTGCATCCAGCCACACCAGAATGCGGCGTTCCTGCGCCTCACCAACGAGAAGATCCACCTGCGCACGGCACACTCTGAGCTCATGGGCTATTGGAGCGTGGAGTACGGAGGCCTCAACCAGGTCTTCCACATCTGGAAGTATGGTTAGTGTGTGTGTGTGTGGGCAGACAGCCTGTGTTTGTGCATGTGTTTCTCATGTATGTGTGTGTGTTATGCGTATCTGTATGTGTGTGTATATATGTATGCATGTCTGATGTGGCTTAGTGCAGGGGTCCCCAACCTTTTTTGCACCACGGACCGGTTTAATGTAGGCATTATTTTCACGGACCGGCAGATAAATACAGCAAAAATAAAATAACGCGACCGGCATAAAAACGAATGTTAAGTGCATGAAAAATACAACTCACCATTGTACTGACTTGTACTTTATCCTATAAAGCAGTGGTTCTCAAAGTGGGGGGCGCGGACACTCTCCCGGGGGGGCGCGATGTCACAGACGGAGAAAAAAAAACGTCGAGGACCTATGATTGTTTAGTGAAAGCTCCCTCTGTGGCGAAATGCAAAGGGCTGGACTGACACAAACAAATCAAATACAGTTTCATTTCTGATCCATCAATAAAACGGAGAGTTATCATTTGAACGCGAGTTGCACCTATTCTTCCGTGTATAAAAGTAACTGCAGGGACAATTCTGGCATTCATGAAAGTTTTCTCATCTGGGATTCGTTTTTAACTTGGACCAGAATTTAAGAACGCTAAATAGCAGTGGTGAATCAGCCAGATTGTTTTTAAGGGCTTAATTTGTGAGAAACCGTTGGTGATTGCGTTCACGTCAATTCTACAGACATCCCCCGATTTAAATAATTATAAAAATAAAAAATATGAGAATATTTGAATCATTAACAATTACGTTTCACATTTAAATGTACGCTTCTAAGAGTCATCGTAATGTTCTAAAAAAGCACTACACGAACACTGCAAATATAAGTGGATAAATAAATAAGCATTATGGACACATTCTGCAACAGTAGCCTACCTCCACCTCTGCACTGGTGAAGTTAGGTCTGCGTTTAATCCACTGGTGCTTGCTTTCTGCTTTGACATGATTTTGATCAGTCTGAAGTTGATTTCGCGTTGCTGTGGAGTCTGTGGATTGTGCACACGTCTCTTCAGTTGCATGCCTCTAAGAACGTTTGTTTCTTACTCATTTTCGCTAGTTTGCGTGCTTGTTTTTTGAGTAACATATCTCGTGACCGAGAAAAGGGTCTTGACGTGTCAAGAGGCACAGGCGAATGTTACATCGGGGAAAATCCGGTTGTTTTTCAAAATAAAACACCTTTCAGACTCTAATAATTAATACAACGGAAATTATATAAATTATTTATTCTTTCTTTGCGGCCCGGTAGGAAATGCCTCGGTACCGGGCCGCGGCCCGGTGGTTGGGGACCACTGGCTTAGTGTATTGGCTTATGTGGGTGTCTGACGTGTGTGTTTGTCAAACGTGTGTATGTCTCTGCACAGTGTGTACATCTATTCATGTCTGTGTTTATGTGTTGGTGTGTAATATGTCTCTCTGTCTATATGAGTATGATGTGGATGTGTGTGTTTTTTTTATGTGTGGCTAATGTGGGTGTGTGTGCCTCATGTGTTCAGACAGCTATTCTCAGCGGGCAGGTGTAAGGGCAGCCCTGGCTCAGGACCCCAGCTGGATAGAGCAGTACATCTCCAAGGCCATGCCCATGCTGACCTCACAGGACAATGAGGTCACATACATGGTGCCCTGGAGCAAGATCCAGCGCGCCCCCAAAGAGGGAGGTGAGAATCACACACACACACACACACACACACACACACACACACACACACACACAAACAGCACCCCATATTTAGAACTGCATAAAAAAATTATCTCTAAGTCTAAAGAATATGATATGATGGGTGACTACGTGCGCACAATACATTAACACTCCCAGCTGCGTCTCTTCAACTCACAGTTCTGCATGTCTCAACACAACACACTCTGCTCATTTTTATGCATGCATACACACATCCACCCGCACACGCACACACACTCACACACACACACATTGTTGGAATACTGTTATGCCCACCAGGCTTATTTGGTGAGACAACGTTTAAATAAAGTTATTTATTAAAGTAAGAGAATACTAAAAAAAAAGGCAAAATATCATCAGTTTAGTGATAAACAAAAGTGTGATGTGAGTCTAGACTATGTTGTGTATAAAGAGAGCAGAAGTCCAATGCGTGCTGAAGAGGAGAGAGTGGGAATCCCACACACCAGCCAGGTAGCCCTATTATGGCCCCAGCAACCAATCAGACGACTAGTACAATACACTCACAATACACACTGTCTATTGTCTGTGCACAGACGGCATTTGACACTCTTTGTGCTGGTGTGTTGTCAGCCTCGGCACGCACTCACCTCAGTGCCATCAGGGGGTGCTCAACCACATCCATCTCATTTGCACAACTGCCCTTATGTTCTTTGTGTCCATAGATTTTGCTCATTCTTTGTGTATACATTTTTTTTAGGAGTGGTAGTGTATTAGAAAAAATGCAATGGTGGATGCATTATGCCAACCGGCTGACAAAAATTAGGACATTTGCACATATCAGTTCAAATAGAGCGAATTGAAGTGAACATTCAATGAACACAAGAATAGCTGTTCCAAAAAAGGAAAATGTCGGATAGCTTCACCTCGGTGCCATCCAGTGTTAGCTCCAGTGTTACATGACGACTCAACCTTGAGGTAATACTAACATTAGGATAAATATATTATTACTTTGTTGTGCTTGGAATTGATGGAATCGAACAGCAAAATATTACGTCACTAGTAGGTTCGTAGTTCCTGCACCGAACCAAAAAGGCTAAAAGGGCCGATTAAACGTTCTCTCACTGGGTTTTGAATGCAAACCACCACCAGGGGGCGACATATCTTTACTCCACCTGCAGCTGTCATCAGCTCAGACAGGTGATGTTGATTACATGAAAAGAACAACTAATTAAGAGGTGGGTGATTACCTATCCTACTGGGGTTACTAGTAGTTTTATTTTTCAGTGTTTTCGGAAGGAAAAGCCTTAAGGTTTATGGGAACACTATTGTCACATTGTTTTGACAATGTGGTGTTAAGATTGGATTTCGAAATTTCAGACAAAACTGATCTCATTTGTCTCTGCTTCCGTGACGATGCAGCGGACTTCAGGGGGGTTATTGCTTCTAAACAGAATCGACTAATATTCACCTGTGAATTGATTATCTGTTCCTTCGTTTTTGCAATGATGGTGGTCCATGACGCATCTGAATCCCGAACTATATTCTCCATCTTCATTTCCTTAATTTTTTTATTTGGCAGCACCAGAGGCACATTTGTGCTTTAAAGGCGCCATCATGTCGTACATCGTATCGGTCTTCAGCAGCATAATGATTAATTAGACAATTGCTTCAGCACCTGTGCCAATCAAACCCATCCATCGACATGACTGACACGGGGTCCCCCCGGGTCAGAGAGATGTTGATTGGTTTGACATAATCTATTGATTTTATGTTTCCTAGCGACTTTATTTGCGTATTCAGCGTATAGGGCGGGCCGGCCGGCAGTGTGTGCCGTTGTGTAACAGAGCGATGGTATCCCATAGTGCAGTAATGTGAATGGAGGAGATTAGGACTAATCTCACACATAGCCGCCTCTGGGGATGTTTACACATCAGACACACACACACACACACACACACACTCACACACTCTCACACACACACACACACACACACACACACAGGTCCAGGCCATCAGTAGCAAACAGCACTCCATGCTGATTTTATTTGACCTAATTTAGTTGACCTGCCCTGTATTTGGCTCTATCTCTATTGTTCAACTTTTTTTCAACAGAGGATTCTGAGTCTGGTTTTGCGTGTGTGTGTGTGTGTGTGTGTGTGTGTTTGTGTCTGTGCCACAGGTGTGTATGAGCTGGCTTCATTCCAGATGCGTCCGGGTGGTCCAGCGGTGTGGGGTCCAGCGTTTGAGGCGGCGGTCAGTGCTCACTCAGCCGTGGGCTATGCATTGCCTGTCGGGGTCTTTCACAGCGAGTTCGGACCCACCAACCGTAGTAAGCACTGCTCTGTGTGCGTGTGTGTGTCTGTGTGTGTGGGTGTGTGTGCGTGCGTGTCTGTGTGTGTGTGCTTTCATGAGTGTCTGTGTGTGTGGGTCTGCACCCGTGCATTGTCTGTGGTGAGCATGTCCTGTTTAAAAACAGTGTCACAGTGTGTCTACTCACTTTGCATTCTGTGAAGCACATTGAAACAATGCTCATTGTTAATGGCATGTACACAAATCACTACATAAATTCAATTAATTGTGTGTGTGTGTGTGTTGCAGTGCATGTTCTGTGGTGGTATGAAGGGGCAGATCAGCG
Organism: Clupea harengus; assembly: GCF_900700415.2. Classification (NCBI taxonomy): domain Eukaryota; kingdom Metazoa; phylum Chordata; class Actinopteri; order Clupeiformes; family Clupeidae; genus Clupea; species Clupea harengus. Next base: position 11,360,770 of record NC_045157.1, on the reverse strand, counting down.
TGCTGCTTCCAGACACAAAGCTCATGGGGACCCTCGAGTGGTGGCCGCAGGTGACACACACACACACACACACACACACACACACACACACACACACAGTCACTGTTAACATTATCCATGTGTCTAACATTACGTCTGTGTGTGTGTGTGTGTGTGTGCTCTTTGCAGTGAGGGAGAGTGTGACCTATCTGGTGTCTCAGCAGAATAAGCTCATGTTCCCCACACCATTTTCACCCAGCAAGTGAGCAACAAAACCCGTCCAGATATTATTCTTGTCAACTACTGACCAGAACCGAGATTAACCCCTTCATCTGATGTATGTTTTATAAACACTTTATGAAGATGTTATTAATTATCCCTCTCAGCCGATGTATGTCTCATAAACACTTTATTACACCCTATGAAGATGTTATTAATTATCCCTCTCAGCCGATGTATGTCTCGTAAACACTTTATTACACCCTATGAAGATGTTATTAATTAACCCTCTCAGCTGATGTATGTCTTATGAACACATTATTACACCTTATGAAGATGTTATTAATTAATCCTCACAGCTGATATATGTCTTATAAACACTTTATTACACCCTATGAAGATGTTATTAATTAGATGTAACTCTTTAGGAGGAGGTTGTGTTAATGGTAATAAAGGGAACATTAGTTTGACGTTAATGAGATTAGAACGTTAGATTCATGACTTCATTAGATTAGAACATTCGATTAACGAGTTAATTAAATTAACGAGTAACAGTAGTCTCTGTTAAACATACCCCCAGGACCAATGTGAAGAGTTATTTCAGTTTTTGAGTTTTGATGTTTATTTAAGTGGTAGATGTTACTGGAGCACACACACTTATGCTGTATGTTACCTAATTTTACTAGACTTAAGTCTTACATATACACACACACACATACACACACTAGGGTGACCAGATGCAAACAGACCAAATGTGGGACGCGTAGTAAGTTTGTGTGTAATGAAACAGAAACACTTGTATACTGCCGTTCTGCTCATTAACACATTGGGTTTGGTGATGTAGCAGAGGAGATTCATGTCTGTACAGTTTGATTGACAGCCTCTTGATGACCACCTTCCCTGCTCTCTTCTCAGCCATGGGATGACAGCCAGGATTTTAGACAAGCTTGGCTATGTTGCATTTGTATGAGCCAAGTTGCTGCTTTTGATGAAGTGCTATTAAATAGAAGTGAAATTAGTGCTATTAAATAAAGGAGAAATTAGTGCTATTAAATAGAAGGGAAATTAGTGCTATTAAATAGAAGTGAAATTAGTGCTATTAAATAGAGGAATTAGGGAAATTAGGCCACAACGGCATGAGCGGTTCATGTGCCAGGTGGGTAGAAGAAGGCATCCATGTGTTCTTTTTCTAACAATTATTGACCAAATGGCAGATGAAAATGCAGGATATTATCTCCAGTATGTGGAATGCCCGACATAGGGTCAAAGTGCTGTGCAGTACAATGCAAAGAGGGACACCTGGTCACCCTAACACGCACACACACACACACACACACACCTCTACTTTTGCAAACTGGGCTCATGATACCTGATAAAAAGATGCTACACTGTCCTGTAATCTGTAATAAAACTGAAGTTATGACAGACTTTAGTCAGTGATGAGAACACACCCAGACATACACACATACAGATACACATAAATGATAAAGTTACTACTTCCAGTAAACAAGGCTTCTTCAACAACCAGAATGTTCTGATGAAAAATCCTTATCCAGCTGCCCCAGCAATGTGTTCCTTCCTCCTGAAGAAACAGAAACTGTTAATACCCCTGCCTTCTCCTTACACACCAGCATTTACTCCTCCCTTCTCTTTACACCCCAGCATTTACCCCTGGAGTCTTCTACAGACTGCATCCGCACACACACATTTCTACATGTAGACACAGACACACACACGATCAGCAATAGCACACACAGAAACAGTGGTCTTACAGATTTGTGGTAGTTTTATTTATTGTTAGTATTGAACATAGTAACAGCTCTCACCGATGGCTGTGGCAGTCTAGTGCATACAGTCCTTTATCACACTCAGCCAACAGCAGGCACAGCGCTGTCTCTCAAAACCCACTACTCACAGACCTCCCAGTGCAAAATAATCTCACATGATTCCAATCACTCCATACTGATGCTGGTAACCCCGCCCCCCCCTCCCCCTGTTCATTTCCTCCCCGTCTCTTTGGGGACACCATACTAAGGCTGTGGTCTCTAGCCTGTTTAGTGTCTTGTTGTCATAGATACTGAAATGTTTGGACTCTTGAATTCTAAAATTAGTTTGTTGTGGATACTGGAATGGTTTGGTTCTAGAAGTGTTAGTTGTGGATACTGAAATGGTTTGGTTCTAGAAGTGTTAGTTGTGGATACTGAAATGGTTTGGTTCTAGAAGTGTTAGTTGTGGATACTGGAATGGTTGGGTTCTAGAAGTGTTAAGTTGTTTGGGATTCACAAATCAAGACTTGGTTGACATGGATACTGTCTATACTGCAGAATCAGTTGAGGTATTCAGGTGCAGTTGATTGTGCAGCTTCACTTAGCAAAGGAGAAACCCCTAGCGAACCTCTAAAACATTTTATTACAAAAGACCTATCACATCAATCATACACCAAGCCACTCCTACAATTCCTCTGATTGGTCAGCACAACACATAATGCCCTATTAAGACTTCAATTCCAAAATTGTAAAACTTTTTGTTCATAGATTTCTGTTTGTATTTACAACATAAATAAAAGCTAAGAAATCAAACACACTGGTGTCTCTGAGACCCAGATAATTCTTCATGTGTGTGCATTTAGTGAGCTCAGCCACACACACAACTGGGGAGTGTGACACTGGCCCAGATACACACACACACACACACACACACACACATTCACACACACACATCCTCACACACATCCTCACACACATACACAAATCGAGGCAGTTATTCAAGTTTGACATACTCATTCATTCACATGTGTGTGTGTGTGTGTTAGGGGGGTGGTCAGGTGGCCATGCCCAGCTGCCCCCCCAGGAGATTTCAGTTGCATTGACTTGCATTGAGTTCATCATTCTCCACAACGGCTCCTGCAGTTTGCACCTCCGAATTTTCTGAATTACAGTTCAGAGGCCATAGCAACAGAGAGACATAAGGAGGAAGATGGAGGTGTCCCCGTGAGCCACAGGGCGTGTCTAGTCCTGGTTGCCAGGAGACGAGGCCGTCACACAAGGCTATCGTTGACCTCCTTGGAAGGTGTTTTGGGGGAGGGTCTGTGGGCGGGGTTTAAGAGGGACATGCCCATCACGGCCTCTTTGCGACGCACTGATAGGTCCTTGCTGTGTTCCAACGGGTCATCACTCTGGTCCTTAGCAAAGTTTACAAACACCTGAGGGAGAGACACAGAGACAGAGAGGTCAGTGCACTGAACACACGCACACACACACGCACGTGCACAAACACATGCATATCTAGTCTAGTGTTGTCTGGAAGATGTCTCACACACACACCCACACATACCTGGTCTAGCGTAGTCTGGGAGACAGAGTAGTCTCTGACACACAAACACTCTCTCACACACACACACCTGGTCTAGCGTAGTCTGGGAGACAGAGTAGTCTCTGACATACACACACACACACACTCACACACACACACACACACACACACACACACACACACACACACACACACACACATACCTGGTCTAGCGTAGTCTGGGAGACAGAGTAGTCTCTGACATACACACACTCACACACACACACACACACACACACACACACATACCTGGTCTAGTGTAGTCTGGGAGACAGAGTAGTCCTCTATGCAGAGGCGCTGCTTGTGTTTGGCCAGGGTGCTGAAGATCCAGGTTAGAGAGCTGAGGGCAGAGGGCAGTTGGTACTGCAGCATGTTCCGGTGCTTCTCCTTCAGCAGAGACCCGGGAAACTCCGCATTTATGAAGGCCAGCACGGGGCCTAGGTCTGGTTCCGGCCCGCCCACGCGCAGAACGATGGTGTAGCCGTCGCCAAAGCGGTTCTTCAGGTGCTGGACGCTGCCCAGGCAACGGAACCGGCCGTTCACCATGATGGCCATGCGTGTACACAAAGC
>NC_045157.1:11339151-11354151 GCF_900700415.2 Clupea harengus | reverse complement strand
AATACACATTCACAGAACAGCTATACACACATTCATTAGCAGCAGCACACACATTCAGGGTTACTGCAGAATAAGCTGTAATTAGCTTTAACCTTTGAGTCAGACTGCTTGAGTAGTACAGGTGTAATGAATGGGTACGTACACACACACACACACACGCACCGCTGACCTTGGTGAACCATCTCAGCTGCAGGAGAACACACTCTCACACACACACACACATACATACACACACAGCTTACCTTGGTGAGTTGTCTCAACTCCAGGATGTCTCCTTTTCCTGCTCCACTGACGATCCGATGCCGTTCCCTCGCCACATCCTCATCCTCCTCCCCTACAGGCTTCAGCTTCACACTCAGAGAGCTACTCACACGCACACACACACACACACACACACACACACACACACAAATAGACAGGACATGTTGTTATATGTTATATAATAATTTGTGGGTTTTAATGGCACAATATATATATATATATTACAGTGATGATGGTGATGATGGTGATGAGGATGAAGGTCTCACCTGGGCTTGAAGAAGAAACGGTATTGGATGAGGACGGTGATGATGAAGAACACCGCACCCTCCACTGCCATGGCGAAGAGGTTCTTGCCCACCATGTCCCAGTGCAGTGGCGAGCGGAACCGGTTTTCTCCTGAGGAGCACACAGAGCGTTAGAACTCTGTGGAGGATGGTGGAGCTGGCTGCTGAGTGCCTGTGCGTGTGTGTGTGTGTGTGTGTGTGTGTGTGTGTATATGACTGTTTTTGAGTGCCTGTGTGTGTGTGAGTGAGTATGTGTGTGTGTGTGTATATGACTGTTTTTGAGTGTGTGTGTGTGTGTGTATGACTGTTTTGGGGTGTGTATGAGTGTGTCTGTGTGTTTGTGTGTATGTGTGTGTGTGTATGACTGTTTGTGCATGTATGAGTTTTTGAGTGTGTATGACTGTGTGTGTGTGTGTGTGTGTCTGTGTGTAAGATTGTGAGTATGCATGTGTGTGTGTGTGACCTCACCGAAGCGTTCGAGAGCATCGGACATGGCCTGGTTCTTCACCATGTCAATGAGGCCCCGCCCCAAACAGAAGTGAGGGAAAATGAGGAAAACGTTTTTCAGGATATCATTGATCCCACCTTGCTCCTGCAGAGAGACAAAGACAGTTAGAGTGTGAGTGTGAGTTTGTGAGCATACGTTTTGTTTGTTGTTGCCGGACAGCACGGAGATGCTAGGGACATGTGGAGATGCTGTCATTGTGTGTGTGTCTACGTGTGTGTGTGTGTGTGTGTGTGTGTTTCATACATTGTTGCCGAACAGCTCGAGGACGAATGTGGAGATGCTGCCGTTGATGCCAATGAGGATGTTGACGCTGGTCAGAACCACGTAGGCCGTGCTGGGAATCTTAAAGAAGAAGGATGCCGGGTACATCAGGGGAGTGATGGACCACCTGGAACACACACACACACACACACACACACACACACACACATGGAGTTAGCCAGTGATCAACCTGTCAGCATCTCTAATTTCAGTACTAGAGGTAGTGCTCCCCTTGCTGGGAGTGTTTGGAAGTACCCGTACCCGTATAAGAAGAGCAGGAGGATCAGCACGGGCAGGTTGGTGGAGGAGACGTACGCCTCTTGTTGGAAGCAGATGAAGATGATGACGACAAGGGTCGCCGGCACCACGTAGTTACACTGCAACACACACATAAACACACTCCAGTTTCAAAATAAAGCTACAATATGCACAGGCTGATAGGAGTATAGGAACACACACACTGGAACACATACTGCACACTCTTTCATGAATGTTGCGAGCCAGTGTAGCGACTCCCACACCCACACACACACACACACACACACACACACACACCGACACATACAGCACAGGCTAACTACTGACAACTGCGTGTGGGGAGATGGAGACGGTGCGGGAAAAGCCACGTGTGAAGTGTGTGTATTTGGGGACGAAGGCGAAGACGACAGCAGTACTGGGGATAATTAACAACAGCCTTGACATTGGCCTTGATAACCATTGATAAGTAGCCCAGTAAAGTATTGCTGATATTGTTACATGGACTCTTGCCAACTTACAAATATTTCATTATCTCCCTACATGGGGCTAAAAGCCAATTTATACTTGAACTTTGCCCAACGTTTGGGTGTGTGTTGATAAAGCTTTTGCTAATTCCATAGACTATGGTCGCTAATGTTGCTAAGCTTACGTGCTAACGTTAGACAGCTGGCTGTCAGATGCCTTGCAAATCACTTCAGACATATTTTTAGGGCTAATAATGTGGTAATCAGATTGTACCGTGCCTATTTCTCAACAATATACATGTAAAAATATAAGCACAAAAAAAATGTATATACAAACACAACCATCTTAGTTTATTTTTTCCAACTAGCATTTTGGCAGGCACACCAGCTCACAACGGTGTAGGCCACTGGTTGGCTCTGTATAGAGCTCTAAATCAGCCTTAACTGCCTTATAGCTGTAAGATTCATGATGCTGTGACCACCAAAAGTCGGCCAGCATAATATCCAAAATGGGAATCTTATCATGGTAACAAAGGAAAGGTCCCCACACTGGATTTGCTCAGACACCTGGGATCAAGCAGCAAACTAAGGTGTGAGTGACTGCAATTAATCATAGTATGGGAATGGGGGTAGGCCATTGAGAACCATCTCAGTCAGCAGGTCAGAGAAACCTGATTATCATACAGAACAACAAAAGATTGCCAGACCTGTTTGCATTACAAGCCTAGCTCATTTACATTCCTAGGAGGTGACTTAAAACAGTATATATGGCTAGAATTGGAGATGCTTGTGGTTCAGACCTACACCGCTGAATCCGGAGTATGTTCCACATGCTTCGTTACTGCACTTTACTGGAATAAAGATCGCTGCATCAGAAACAAAGAAACTTCCTTAATTTCTTACATAGCCTAATATCCTTGTCCAATTCACATGAATGTTTAGTGTTTGACCAAAGGATGTGAAAGCTCCAGGTAGGCTTAGCTAACGTATTCTGATCACACACAGAGGTTTAAAGAATGCACAAATTAATGAAACCATGTCCGCGACTGCAGATCGGGTAGCCAGTCGAGCGTAATTTTGCCTGGTTTGCTATTAAAGGTTCAAGTGGTGGTCAGGTTGAATGGAAGCATTGGGTGAGTTCAGGACCCTGGGCACATCACTGACACACACACACACACACACACACACTTACCATATCCCAGATGAAGGTGGCGGTCCAGTAAAGTAGGGGCTGCACGCCGCTGATGAACTGCATGTGTTTGGCTTTGCTGACACGCTCTTGGATGAGGAAGACTACAAAGCTCGCCGGTACAAAGGACATGGCGAAGATCACACAGATGGACACCAGCACATCCACGGAGGTGGTCACCCTGAGGAGAGATCACAGGACATTATGAGTGTGTCTGTGTGAAGTGTGTGTCAGTTTGTATTAGGGCTGTCAACGAATATTCTAAATTCGAATATATATTCGAATAGTTGTTAAAAATAGAATTTCGAATGTGAAAATTAATATTCAAATGTAAAAAAAAAAAAAAAAACAGCGGCAGCACTGTCTGCTCTGCGGGTGGGCGCGCGCCTGAGATCAGGGACAGGTCACAGGAGTCTCACTGTCTGGCACAGAGTCACTGCTGACAGTTGACTTGCGAGATGCAGAAAGTGTAGAATCCAGCTTGACCGCAGCAGGGAAAGTGATTGTAACCCCCAAACATCTAAAGAGTGATGTCTGGAAATATTTCGGATTTTGGTCAGTTGATGGTCAACTTGTTGAGCCTACAGCTAAAGTAGTGTATAAGCTATGTAAGCTAAAGTTAGCTTACCATTCAACAACTAGCAACTTGAGGCTACATCTCCACATTTTGGAGATGTAGCCTCAAGTTGCTAGTTGTTGAATGGTAACCTAACTCTAGCTTACACACTACTTTAGCTGTAGGCTCAACAAGTTGCCTCACTGCTGACAGTTGACTTGGTGGTAGATGGCAGAAAGTGCAGAACCCTGCTTGACCGCAGCAGAGAAAGTGATTGTAACCCCCAAAAATCTAAAGAGTGATGTCTGGAAATATTTCGGATTTTGGGCAGTTGATTGTAAACTTGTTGAGCCTACAGATAAAGTAGTGTGTAAGCTAGCGTTAGCTTACCATTCAACAACTAGCAACGTGAGGCTACATCCCCAAAATGTGCATCCAAGTGAATACGGCATAATATGTGGAACTTCAGCGAAACAGCCACGTTTGGATACATATTTTGCGCCGTCCGTCACAAGTTCGTTGCCTGCGGCACGACAGGAGGCCTGCACGCAAAAATTGATTTCGTTCATATCCAAGGACATGAAGCCGACCAGTGTGGTGGATGGGATAGGCTTCAGGGAGTTCTGTGAAGCACTGGAACCGAGGTACCGTATCCCTTGTTGTCGTTCATTTAAACCGCTATGCGCAGAGAGCGAGGCGGTGCGGGAGAGGCAGAGAGAGGGAGAAAGAAAGAGTGCGAGTGTGTGCAAGCTCTGCGGTCTTGGCCATTAGTTAATTTACGTATTTTTGTGTAGGTAATATGTTGTTAAATATGTTTAAACTTAAATAAATTACCTATACAAGTAGTTATGTCTCGTTGTATTAATTTGTCCTGTTATTGACGTGCCTAATGCGCAACCAGAAATTCGAATATGTTCGAATATATGTGTTTTTTTAAAGCGAATATTCGAACGTCATTTTTTAGCCATTTTGACAGCCCTAGTTTGTATGCATGTGTTTGTGTGTGTGTGTGTGTGTGTGTGTGTGTGTGTATGCGTGTGTGTGTGTATGCGCGCGCGCGCGTGTGTGTGTGTCTGTGTGGAGTGTGTGTGCATGTGTGTGTGTGTCACTCACAGGGCTACTTGGGAGACCTGCTCCTTGGTCAGGTTGAGGGGGTGGTTGTGTACGGTGATGCCAAACTTGCCGGGATGTTTGCCCGCAGGAAGATTGGCCCGCAGGATGCCGTTATTCATCACGTTCAGGAACGCACCCATGCTGTGCCAACCTTTATTATTAAACCACACCTGAGAGAGAGAAGGGGGGGGGGGCAGAGAGAGAGAGAGAGAGAGATAGAGGGGAAATGGAGAGAGAAAAAGAAAAGAGAAAGAAATTAATTATTGTATGTTCCCACTGTGCACACTGAACGCACACTGTCTCACACACACACACACACAAACACACAGACATCCACTGCACACACTCTCATACACAAACACATACCACCTACCTTGACATTGTTCTTTGTGTCGAGGCCGTTGATGAACCCTGAGAGACTGTGCAGGAAGCGGTCTGCTGCGGTTTTGGAGCCCTTCTCCAGGTGGAAGATCTCCCGCACGCGGCTAATCGCATCATCAATCTCTGCTGCAGGGGGCAGGACCTGAGTGCTTCGGGCACCCAATGAGAAGCCTCCGTATCTGCATATGTTATGAATATTCGTTACTCACATGTGGATTAGACACTTTCAACCAATTCAGAGAGAGCACACACACACACACACAGACACACACACACACAGACACACAGACACAGACACAGACACACACACACACACACACACAAACAGACACACACACAGAGCACACAGAAACCAAGCAGACACCCAAACAACTTAAACACACACATACACACACATACACACACACACACACACACACATGGTTACAAACTACAAACACACACAAACACCAGATATTTTTTATACCTGAATTCGTTCACCCAGATCTTGTTGTTCAAACTGGAGAGAAAACAGAAAAATGATTCATAAGACCTTTTTTATGGACGGGATTCATATCACAGAACAGATTCACAAATCTCAAGAAAGGTTCTCATATTATAATAGACACAGGTGAAAAGCCTCTTTTATGAAAAGTGTGTGGAGTGTGTGTCAGGAGTATTGTGGTGTGTGTGTTGTGTGTGTGTCCGGAGTATTGTTGTGTGTGGAGTGTGTGTCAGGGGTATTGTGGTGTGTGTGTTGTGTGTGGTGTGGTTATCAGGGGTATTGTGGTGTGTGTGTTGTATTGTGGTGTGGCCCAAACCTTTGGGCGATGATCTGGGCGTATGTTTTCACCAGGTAGTCTGAGATGTTCCTGCCTGTCACATTCTGAAGAGTGTCCAGGGCGCTTATCTTTATCTGTAGAGAGAAAGAGAGGGAAAGAGAGGGAGAAAGAGATAGGAGAGAGAGAGAGAGAGAAGCAGGAAGGAGAGGGAGAGAGAGAGAGAGAGAGATAGAAGCAGAGAAGGGGGGAGAAGAGATGGAGAGAAAAGTGAGAGAGAGAGAGATGTGTTAGGTAACCAGAGAAACGCACGTGATGAAGAGCTCACAGGAGCTCACAGGATCCAGCCAATTACCTGATTTCTGTCTAATGGCATAATTTCCTCTTACCTGTGGTGGCGGCAGCCCACCCGCCCCCACGGGGCATTCTGGGAGCATCTTCTTGTTGCCATTACAACTGCACTCACACGCAGGGGATGGATCGTCCATGGTCCAGTTCTGTGAGGTGAACAGTTCTAGAACACTCTCTGGAACCTCAGGCACCATCCAATCCTCATCACCCATGGTGCACAGCACATCCCTGTCAGCCAATGAGGAGAGAGGATACTGAGTGAGTGGTGAAAGAGATATGTGGAATGTGTGTGTGTGTGTGTAAGAGATGTGAGACTCACGGGATTGGCTGGTTCTCCATGCAGCGTGTTCCGAAGCCCGGTCCATCCACTAGAGCAGCCAGGAGTCTCTGAGTGCTGGCGTCTTCAGGGGCGTCATTACTGTACACACACAGAGCAGAAACACACCATTAGTGTCCACTTTACACACACTGAATGTAAACCTTTGTGTCGACAACTATGTGTATCTGAATAATTGTCTGCATCCACATGGGTGTATGCGTGTTTGTAAAGTATGAATGAGTGTGAGGTGTGTGTATAAATATACGTTTGTGAGTTGTGTGGGTGTGTGTGTTACCTAAAGAAGGTGAACTGTTCCTCATACATCCATGGCTGCAGCGCGAGGCTGGGGTATTTCCCAAACGGAGGAACGATGAGACTGAACACCAGAGCGATACACACAAACACAGCAGGCAACACAATCTGCCGAGGAGAAACACAAACATTAGCTCACACATACACACACAAAAACACATACTCAAACTCATATACACACAGGAACGCAACACACACACACACACACACACACACACACACACACACAGACATTTACCTGAGCAAAGAAACCCTTCCTGGAGCGGCGGGCAAAAAGGAATCGTTTCCATAGCAACGCCACAAACTGCTGCTTCCGTAGGCTCCACCCCTTCACCTGATAGGAGCCTTTTCCATCCGCACCACTGAGCCAGTCCGTCTCACGAGATTCTACAACACACACACACACACACACACACACACACACACACACACACACACACACACACACACACCGAGGGTTTACACACTGCTGTTTCATTTCAATTGTGAGTTTTGAAGATTATCTGCTGTGTTTGAATGCGTGTGTATTTATATAATGTGTGTGTATATATATATGTATATACACATATATATGTATGTAATATAATATATAACATATAATGAGTGAGTGTGTGTATATATCATATATAATGAGGGAGTGTGTGTATATATAATATATAGTGTGTATCTATAACATATAATGTGTGTGTTTGTGTATATAACACATAATGAGTGTGTACCTGGGTCAGCCTCTGAGTCATTTTCATTCTGGTCGTCTTCAGTGTGGGGCTTCAGGCAGCTCTGGTGGTCACCTCCAAATGCGTGTCTACGTCGCCTACGCACCGGAAGAGTTCCATCTGCAGACATACACACACAGAGAACAGCACAGGTCAAAATACACATCTGAGAGCTAAAGGTAATTTGAAAATAGGCTAGTAAAACACGCACAAACACACACACATACTAGGGCTGAACGATTAATTGCATTTGCGATAGAATCGCGATATTATAAAACGCGATTTTCTAATCGCAATGTTCGCGATTACAATGTGGTCTTAAAAAAAAAAAAAAAACTTAAGATGGTAAATTTTGCACATCGTGTTTAAAAAATGCATGCCTTGTGTTTATACTTACAATGACTTTGTTTACATTACTTAAATGCACAGTGGCAAAGCCACCGATTTGTTGTTCTTGTTTCAGTAAAGAGCAGTTAAATAAAAATGTAAAATGTGGGAAAGAATTTTGTAATGTATCTAATATTGTGTTGGTCATATTTAAATCATTCATTATGTTTTATTGGGGGGAAAAATCGCATATTAAATCGCAATTGCAATATTGGGGGACAAAAATCGCAATTAGGTTCTTTTCCCAAATCGTTCAGCCCTAGCACATACACACATACACCTACACACACAGACACTGTACCTGAGATGATTTCAGTGTCGACTCCACTGTCCTCTGCAACCTTCAGGAAGATCTGAGTGAGAATAAGAAAACAAGTAAAAAAAATGTTAAAGAGAAGTACCATAGAAACAGAGAGGGAGACATAGAAGGAGAGAGACAGAAGAGGAGTGTGTGTTTGTGTGTGTGTGTACCTCTTCAAGAGTAGTGTCAGACACGCCGTAGCTTGAGATTCCGAGGTCACTGAGGCGATCGTCCATCTCATGGAAGAGCTCCACGAAGGCACCGTCTTTGGCCGACTTGTAGGGCAGCACAAAGGTGATCTCATGACCAAGGTCCTCCACCAGCCGAGCGCCAGGAACGTGCTTCAGAATCACACCGCTGATCAGAGACACGTCTGCAGGGGGCACCACTGAGTCCACTACACACACACACACACACACACACACATGGGGGAGAGGTGAGACCAGACACACACATTCTTTCACATCTCAGTTTATTGATGTTACTGTTTCACACTTTCACAGAGAGAGAAAGAGAGAGGGAGCGAGACAGAGGCAGACAGAGAGAGAGAGAGACAGAGAGAACATGCAGAGACATGTAGGAGAAAATGGGATGGGAAAACAGGAGAGAGGGAAGAAGAGAGAAACAGGAAGAGAAGAGCGTGGGAATGGGAGAGAGGAGGGAGGGAACCTCACCGATGGCTGTAGCTGCTTCACTCTCCTGATCACTGCCGAGACCCGCATCAGAACTACTGTCAGAGCCATCATCCTCCTGACACAACACACACACGTGCAAACACACACACACACACACACACACACATTTACTCATGAGTTTCAAGATGTATCATTCTACTGTATTAAATGCATGTTATATTATGTATGGTGTGTGTGTGTGGTGTGTGTCTGTGCATGTGTGTGTGTGTGTGTGTGTGTGAAAGTGTGTGTCTGACCTTCTTGCTAAAGGACACAGTGCTGGCTGAGTTCCTGCAGGAGCTGAGGGAAGGTTCCGGGTCCTTCTTGACCAGCGTGAGGTAGTAGCCACTGCCCAGATGCGTCTTGAGGAAGAGGGAGGATCCCACGCAGCAGAGGCGGCCGTGCGAGATGATGGCGATGCGGTCGCCCAGGATGTCAGCCTCGTCCATGTGGTGGGTGGACAGAATGATGGTGCGACCTGGAGGTGCAGGCATTGACAAATCAGCTCTCAGTGTCTGTTTGTGTGTGTGTCTGTGTGTGTGTGTGTGTGTGTGTGTGTGTGTGTGTGTGTGTGTGTGTGTGTGTGTGTGTCTGTGTCTGTGTCTGTGTCTGTGTGTTAGTGTACCTGTGTAGTATGGGTGTGAGTTTGTGTGTGCATTATTTGAGCAGGAGGTATCAGATGCTGTGGCAAGTGTAGGTGTGTATTTGTGTGTGTGTGTGTGTGTGTGTGTGTGTGTGTGTGTGTGTGTGTGTGTGTGTGCATGTGTGTGCGTGAGTGTGTCTGTGTAGCTCACCGGCACGGTATTTGAGCAGTAGGTCCCAGATGCCGCGTCGTGCGTAGGGGTCGACTCCTGCCGTGGGCTCATCTAGAATCACTACCTGAGACCCGCCCACAAACGCCAGAGCCACCGACAGCTTCCTCTGCATACCACCTGGACATACACAGACACACACACAGACACACACACAGACACACACAGACACACACACACATATTAGAAGTGCAGCAGGCAGTTTTTGTTCTCAAAAAAATGAAAACACTTCTGGACTTAAAATGATGAAGGCGTATACACAACACTTAACACACTTTAGTGCTCCGATTCAGCCATTTGATTGGTTAACACAGCCAAATGAATTAGAAAAATGCATAGAAAACAGCATATTAACACACACACACACACACACACACACACACACACACACTGACCTGAGAGCGTGCAACTGCGTGAGGTGCGTTTGTGTGGTAGGCCGGTGTCAGTCAGTATCTGCTCCATCTCTGTCTTCACAGACTCCTCTGATAGACCCTTCAGTCGCGCATAGAACCAGATGTGTTCTTCTACTGTCAGCCTGCAACATACACACAATTAGACATGATTACGCACACATGATTACACTTTCACACACACACACACACACATACACACACACATTCTCCTCTGATAGACCCTTGAGTCGCACATAGAACCAGATGTGCTCCTCATATACAAGACATTAACACACACATAAATGATGTGTGGATGTTGTGTTGGACACACACACACTCCCATGCTGAAGAGGACACGGTGTTGAGAACACACACACACTCACATGCAAGAGGACGTTGGGTTGGACACACACACACACTCACATGCTGAAGAGAACGTTGTGTTGAGAACACACACACACACACACACACACACTCACATGCTGAAGAGGACGTTGTGTTGGGGACACACTCCAAGGCTCTGACGGATGGCGCTCAGTTCGGTGCGGATGTCTTTGCCCAAGATGTGGGCGGTGCCAGAGGTGGGCGGGAACAGGCCTGTCAGGATGGACCTAGAATAACCAATCAGAACAGAGCCACTCACATAACATCCAATCATACACTGTAAACCCAAACAGTTCTACTAACTTATTAACATTATGTATTCAGTACTTAAAACCTGGTATTTAGTTGACCCAACTTTAAATGTATTAGTTTTCTGAGCAAGTGAAGACGTTTTAATTGTATTGGAATGTATTTGTTTGAGTAAACATTGCCTGATAACTCATATTTTTTTAGTTTCATTCAAACGTGACGTCTGACGTCATCAACGTCGTTGCAGGACTAGTTCAGAACAGAATCAGAGATCTTGTGATGAGAAACGGAGACAGCAGACTTAATAATTGTATAGTATCAGTTAGACTTCTATAAGCATGTTCCTCCTGTAGAAGAGGAGTCGACCAACTTCGTAGGGTGACCATATTTGAGTTTGTGAAAAAGAGGACACTTCGTCGCGGGGAGGGGCGTGGTAGTGTGTAGCATACAGATGACCCCGCCCCCTCGACGGAATTTTGACATCTTTTCCACATGCAGATGTCATGTGCTGTTGTAAACAATGGAACTAGTGGAAGCGGCACGGTGCTCAGTGTTGCCAGATTGGAAATGGTGAAGTATCGTATTAAATGCTCAAAATGATCGTCTTTGGAGGATAATTATCGTGCATCTGGCAACACTGAGAGGCCGGTCGACCAATGACAGTTCTCGCTACAGTCAGAGCTTGTGCTAGAAGGTGGAACGTAAGGGAGATACCCTTTCCTAAACTTGTAAGGGCGTAAAAACTAGTTTGTGAAGGACCCAGAGAAACACAAATATCCTACGAGGCAAAATCCCGGACGATTTTGCAATCACTGCCGGACGCATGTCCGGGTAAATGAGGACGTCTGGTCACCCCACCAAAGGAGATATTTTAGTAATCCTGTCGCTGCTAAGCGTCCTTATCTGGTAAGTAAACAGTGTTTTTTAGGTGTTTGTTGCGACAAAATTGCGGGAGCAAGTGAAATTGCGAATTTCCCTCTTTGTAATTATTATTGAGTAATCACGTTTTGGCTGTCAAGTAGCAAGTTCAGTTGCACGACTGTTGGCGCTGGCGGCTAGGAAGCTAACGAGCTAAAGAGCTAGTTAGTGGGTTATTTCCCCCCAAATATGTTCATGTGCAAAGTAAACAACAATCAATTGTTTATGTTGAAAACAACTCATGTTCTACAGAAACACCATATAATTTATATCAGCATGCTAATGTTATATGTAACTTTTTAGCAGCTATCTAGCTTCTATGTGTTTTAATGGATCTGATGGATAAAAGTGTTAGCAGCAAGCTAACAATAATGGTCGAGAACTTCAGTTAAGACCTACCATCAGGGACGTGCGGTCCTATGAGGCAGAGCCTCACCTGTCATCTTGAAAAGTAAAAAAAAAAAAAAAAAAAATTATAAAATAAAATAAATATTGATATTTCTCTACTAATCTGTGGTATAGGTGTAATTTCTGCATGATTCCAATCATTTCGAGCATTTTTATAATCAAAATCGCTGAATTTGCGCATGTCCTATTCAAATAGACGGGAGAAAACAAGGGACGTGCGGTCAGGTTAGGCACCATGTATTGTCTATGGGAGCTAGTGAGGCAGTGCCTCACCTAGGATTGCGCAATCGCTCCAAACTGGGTTTTGCGCATGCGTGCGCATGCGTAGAACCTTTGAGCTGAGCTCAAAACGCATTGAAAAATCATGTAGGTGAGGCACACAGTACCTCTGCCTCAATGAAGGGGGCGTGCGAGAGCGCACCTGTCGGGGTTATCCTGGGAAACGTTGCTCTTCTTCTACACTTCTACTTGACGGCGAAAATGGAAGATTTTTTTGCTAAGCTGAAGCAGTTCTCAAAACTGGACTTTCAGTCCAAACGTGAAATGATTAATAATGGGAGACCAATGCCGGAGCTAAAAGGTATGCTTCAAGCGACGGGACAGAAGATAACTCGATCGACTTCTCACATTCAAAGCCAAATTGCTTTGAACATGTTTGGAATCTCAAGAATAAATTTGGTTTTGAACTTACAGCGGCAGCTCCGTTGATTTCCCATTATTTCTCTTGGGATTGTTTTATGTCTATGTGAAGCCATTTAACATCACTCAAGTGGTTGTGATCACTTGGAACCCAAGACTGCATTTTATTGGTGAGCTGATTTTGAGAAATTAAACTTAAATTGTAGGTAAGTTGTGTTTCCTGGTTGCAATGGTTATCCTGTTGCTACGTTAGCTAATTAGCTAGCTAAGGACACTTAATAACCTTACGAGTTAATCGGAAGAGTTCAATTTGCATGAAATGATAGCTGGTTATCTAGCTGATGTTATAGTCTCCTCGATTTAACTCTTAAAATTATAATGGGAAAAGGTAGAAACCCTCAGGGTGCTTGTGCAACTTCGTAAGAAAGAGTTCATATTCAGGAGTTCATATTCATGAGTGCATAATATTTACACATGAGTTCATCACAAGCTAGCAGCTGCCTACTGTATGCACCTTACCTATGTGTGTGTAAAGAATGCTGATATGAAAAACAACCAGTAGTCAATGTGAAAGCTGCCAATTGAATGGTGATCTTAGATACTCTATCGTAAAGGCGCCTATTAACGCCCCAGCTATTAAAAACATTTATAGATCGAAAAATCTTTAATCAATCTTACATATTTCAGTAGCGGTGGGTGTCTAGATTAGGACTGGTAACTTGTTTGGTTTTCAACTGAAACGTGTTTTCAGTTTTTTTCCGTTGTGTTGACCGACACGCAAAATTAGCTGATACAGGAGGTGGAACCCATTAACAGCCTTTCTGTATATATGTCTATGGAAAGCTCTATGACCCTCACAAATTCTCGTTGCGAAATCGAATTCGTTCAGTTCGTTCCATGAGGGTTTGTACACACAGAAATAAATCGCTGTCTAGTACACTAAATAACGCTGTACTGCAATTTTTTGCACACATACAAGTTAAATTCCCCCTTTGGTTAGGAGCGTATGGTGTTTAAAATCCGTTATCCTGGTTGATATAGAAATCAATATTAAGTAACATGTACCTGCGTGAGGCTGTTAATAGGTTTCGGGCGTTAATAGGCGCCGTTACTAAATTGGGTTTATGTATTTGTAAATTTGACTCTGAAAAAGTCAGTGCCTCACCAGCCACGAACCTCACCGCACGTCACTGCCTACCATATTCTTTTTGCCCTGACAGCATTCGTGTTGCATATAAACAATAAACCGATTTGATGTAGACATATAAAAAGAGGAGTCAACCAAAGGAGATATTTTTGTGTACAGGCAGAAGGCATCACGGACTGGCAAGACAGCAGAGGTGCTACGGGTGATCCTCGAGGCTTATGACCTTCAGGTATGTCTAGGATTAACCGCACAACAGTGATCACATTTTGTTTGTTACTGAAACTTTAATATTAGTTGATACTATGTATTATTAATTGCCAGTTTTTTTGTATATGTTTCCATTGAAACTCTCCTGGTAATTGTATTGATGGTGTTTTGCAGGAGGAAGAGGAGCCAGATTTTGATGATGCTCCTGTTGCTCTCCTTACATCGGGTCCGACCCCTTCAGCTGCGAGAACATCTTTGAATTGGGTGCAGAGGATTTCTGAGGCATTTATGTTGTTGTTTGGCCTGACATATGCTTTCAATTTAGAAGAATATCCCAAAAAACTCACGCACACCTTCTTATACAGAACGTTTTTATGTGTCTGGATGACAACAAACCTCTGAAACCGTCCTTACTCACCTTAAAAAATTATGTGTTGAAATAAACTATTTGTTGTTGACTTGTTAACTTTGTAACGCTGTTCTTTAAAGCTTTGATGTAATCTTTTATTTTGTCAGTTGTTTTACAAGAAATATAAATGATGTGATGCCTCTTAAGTTTTTCTCATCTCACTCTTTTTAATAGAAATCTTACATAGATTTGAATGTTTCTTGTAGAGTAACTTTCAGTTTAAAGTCAGTTTGTAAACAGAACCAGAAAATCAGTATATGTGGTCAATGATTGAAAATAAGTAGTGCACTTAAAAAAAGTTAGCTATTTAAGTATTACCTACTCAGAATAATCAAGCGGAGT
>NC_045157.1:11329151-11331651 GCF_900700415.2 Clupea harengus | reverse complement strand
CACACCATCAACCACGTTGTGTGGGTGTGTGTGTGTGTGTGTGCCTGTGTTATATTTTCCCAGGAACCATATAGTGTTTATTACGGAACACTTTGTGCTCTCTCAGGTAATAGGAATCAATCTCTGGGCTAAATTATCCCTGCTGAGTCACACACACACTTCCGTAGAATGGGAGGTGAAACGTGACCTTTTCACAAATCCCCAGGTCTGTCCTGACATGCTCTTCCTCGCTTTCTCTCTCTCTCTCTCTCTCTCTTCCTCTCTCTCTCTCTCTCGCACGCACACACCCACACACTCTCCACCTCTCAAACATACCTGCCAGCTACGTCTTTCGTGGGGTGTGTCAACAGACAAGAGGAAACATGCCCCCCCTCCCACCTTCTTTTCCCAACCTTTAATCTAACCTTCTTCTTAATCTTTCCCATTTTCTCCCACTCCCTTTCTTCTCCTCCCTCCTTCTCTACCTCCTTCTCTCCCTCCCTCTCTCTTGTTATGTCTCCGTCTGTAGTATCATGACCCACTGTTGGCATGTCTCTCTGAGCGTCACGGCAGAGTCACATACAACATGACTTAGCACTAGACTATGTGGTAGAGTAAAGTTTGGAAAAATACAGAAGAGAAGCGCATGGATACTGGAGGGCACTTTAAATACACTCTTTTCTGTCCCAGTGTGTAAACCTGTCAGGTCACACACACCTGGAGGGGGGGGGGGGGGGTCAGTTAAACTGAATTTACAGAGGGAGTTCATGGAACTCTCTCTCACACACACACACACACACTTTCCTTTCATGGGGGTCACCTCTTGGGTAATACAGGTAGTTGCCTTGTTGTTGAGAAATATCCCGACCTGGCACACTGACTCACACTATCCACCATGTGAACTTGTGAAGAACCATGATGGATTAGATCCACACTGGGGTAGAACAATACTAGATTAAACTGCACTAGCTAGAACCATACTGGTTCAGAACCATACTGGATCAGAACCGATCTGGATTGAAGCTATACTGCCTGCTAGGACCTGTGAAAGGGTGGTGTTCTGTAGGTGTGTGCAAGTCATTGTTGTTGTGATTCTCTGTATGCGTGTGTGTGTGTGTGTGTGTGTGTGTGTGTCTGTGTGTGTGTCCTCACCCTCATGGCCTTGAGGAAGTCCAGATTGTCGAGGAAGAGATCCTCGGCCTGGTTGAGCCAAGTCTTTGGACTGGAGCACAGAGTCTGCTGCACGTGGTGGGACACACTCCGGTTTGAGATGCGCACAAACTCCTCCAGCGCCGAGCTGTTACACATGTCCCTCAGGTGTACACCCAAGCCTTTAACCAACACCTGTCACACACACACACACACACACACACACACACACACACACACACACAGACAAGTTAGAGTTTCATTCTGTTCCATTTCATCCATGCATGGACACACACATACACTCAAACAAACATTCTTTCTCTTCCTGCAATACAAGGGCTGGATGATAATTCAACCTGTTTTGACACACGTTTTACAACCACATAAAACAAAAGAACCAGGAGATACGTGTCCACAAACACTCTCTCCATCTTTATCAAACACACACACACATACACACACAGACATAAAACACAGGTGTGTGGTGTTTTGTCCAGGTGAAATACATGTGACCTAAACAGTTAACTGTGCCCCTCTGGCCTCCATATGACTCTCATGGACACAAACACACACACACACACACACAAACACACACACATGCACATGCTCTGGCCAACGGGCATGTTGGAAGCTGGAATGTCTTTTGGAAGATCTGAAGCTGAAAGCTGTCATTACTGTTTAAGAACATTCTCTGTTTCCTGTGTATGTGTGTGTGTGTGTGTGTCTGTGCACAGTTCTGACCAAAGAATCTCTGTCTCTGTAAAACCCTCTCTATCTCCCTCCCCTTCTCTCTGGCTCTCTTTTTCTCTCCCTCTCTCTCTGTCACCTTTTCCAGGTTGACTTCGGCCTCAACAATCTCCTTGACAGCATCTTCAGGAAGTGATGCATTTCGTAGCAGGAATGTCGACAGATTTTCATCATCACGTAGGAAGTCTTTCAACCGGAAAGCTGGAGAGGAACAAAAAACACAAAGAACGTATTAGAACACACACAGAACCTCAGCCTGGGAGAGGAACCTAAAACCCAGAAAACCGATCCTCAGCCCCCAACCCCCCCAAACCCCCACCTCGTTCAGGGCAAGCCTTTCCCAAATGTTCCTAAAACTCCCCTGATCCGTGTCATATGATAAGGGAATGCTGCTCCACTTCTGTTCCCACAAAAGCACCCCTTAATTTAGAGATTATTCCAGAAAACGTGAAAATCCCATTCCTGTCGGAGCAGAGGCCTGGGCCACACCAGTATTCATTGGTTTACCAAGGTATAAGTTTGTGTGTGTGTGTGTGTGTGTGTGTGCCTTCGTGTCCTCTCAGGTGTGGCCCCATTCAAACGCTGGCCAGCATTCCCAAGCATTCCGTCCGGTAGGATTAGTTTT
>NC_045157.1:11309151-11324151 GCF_900700415.2 Clupea harengus | reverse complement strand
CTTAAAACCCAGACATGGTGTGTGTGTGTGGTTGTGTGTGATACACTCTTGAGCCAAACTGAGCACCAGTAAGTCAAGTAGAACTGACCACTGCTAGAGTGGGGTCAGGAGAAGAAGAGCCCAACACTCTGCACAACCGCTAACAGCTCTGTGAGGTGATGGGATTAATGTGATGGACTATCTAGACGTCTGTGTGTCCTGAGAAGCATACAGTGCCCTTGATAAACTCTGCTGTCATTACCAACCTCTGATTACACACGCACACATACACAGAGATATTACTGCCAGAGATATCCAGCGTGTGATAACAGCCCATGATAAGGGCCCATAAAGTGGGAACAAACTCTCTGCTGGTGGTCAGCCATATTAGTGTAAATTCTTCACCCAAGTTGCATAATACATGTTGTTTTGACTGGTTTTGGCTGGTTTACTGAATCATGCTGCTAGTGTGTGTATGTGTGTGTGTGTGTGTGTGTGTGTGTGTGCATGTTTGTGTGTGTAAGTATTCAGGGAAAAAACTCTATTATGCAATGGGAGTGATTAGTTAGTAAATGTGCTGGTGTTGTCTATAATGTAGAACATAAGGTATGTTGAACATGTGTGATGGCACAATGTGCATGGTCAGATGCCAGCTAAAGCAGATCTGTGCTAAATGTATCTAAGGGAATCGGGTCTGTTATGAGTGTGTGTATATGTAAATGTATGTACGGTATGTGTGTTTGTGTTTGCGTACTCACATTCATGTTGCTCATAAGGTGGGTAGTTGATTCTCACAGCGATGAGGATGAAGAAGATGAAGAGAGGCCAGACGATCTCAACCAGAAGCTGAAGCTGTCAGAGGGAAAAAAAACACTCAAATGTCAGCATTTTCTTTAGAGTGCTGTCTGTAGAAGACATTAGACTCTGTCCCATGAGAACAAGGAGGCTGCTAATAGAGCTTTCAGAGATGAAGAGCATCCCCCTTACCGCTCTCACAACACACACGCACACAACGCCTGTCTCTCTCTATCTCTTCCTCATTCCCATAACTATCAGTGTGTTTTAAATCCTTGCTTAATATCATCACCCCATTTGCACTTCCATAACAGTGTGTGTGTATGTGCGTGTGTGCATGTGTGTTTGTAAGCGTGTGTGTATGTGTTTGTAAGCATGTGTGTGTCTATGTGCATGCGTTTGTGTGTGTGTTTGTGCGTGTGTGTAAGCATGTGTGTGTATGTTATAAAAGATAAAGAGAGATGGACAGAGTGCATGTGTTTGCACGTGGGGATGACTATGTGTGTGTATACCCCTGCTGTTTTCCCTGCTTGTGCGCTCTCTAGCCACTCAGCATGGTCACACTCAACTTGGCAAAGCTTTAGCTCTGTTAGTCCCTGACCAGCCACCCCACTGATGGTTCCCGCTGTTGCTAGGACCTCTGAGACCGGACACCCTGTTGCTACGGCGCCCTGTTGCTATGAACCCTGTGACTTGTGTGTTCTGCTCTGTGAGTATTTTATCCCCCTGAAAGGACCGACACTAAATCTCAGCACAAGACTCAGGCCCAAATCCCCTCACTAACCGCCCACAACGAGTCGGATCAGGACCTGGTGCAGGCCACGAAACCAGGTCCAGAAGTGGCAAAAGTCTGTATAAGTCCCATAGAAGCTCAAACCCCATAAGTCTGTAAAGTCCCATAGAAGCTCAGGCCTCAGAAGTGGATTAAAAGTAACAATCAGTCTTACACTCAGTGGCTGACGGGCTCAGATTCAAACCTACTGATTTACACAACTCACCACAGACCTCAACTCACCACAGAACACAACTCCCCACAGAACACAACTCACCACACAACACAACTCACCACAGAACACAACTCACCACAGAAAACGCTCTGTTTAAACATAACACTATTCACCACAGGCAAGCACTCAGTTTAAACATAACACTATTCACCACAGACAAGCACTCAGTTTAAACATAACACTATTCACCACAGACAAGCACTCAGTTTAAACACATGGAGACTTCAGAACTAGGACTTCAGAACAGGACACTGGGACAGATACAGAGAGAGAGAGAAAACGCGCCTGAGAGAGAGAGAAACAAAGCGAGACAGAGAGGGAGGGAGTGGGGGTAATTGATGTCAATAAGACCCATTAAATCACATAGAGAGAGTAAGAGAGATAATACAAGTACAGAAACAGAGAGAATGAAAGAGAAAAAACAGAGGACCATTAAATTCCACAGATAGACAGAAAAGAGGGAGGGCAGCTGAAAGAAAGACAGAATGAAAGAGAGGAGAGAGAGGGAAAGAGGGGGGCACAGACTGGAAAAGAAAGAGCAGAAGAGAGGGAAGAGAGAGCAAAAGAGAGGGAGGAAACACAGATTGGAAAAGAAAAAGAGACGATAACGAGTGAGGGACAAAGCAAGGGGTAAATTAAGGAGGATAATTTATCTCACCGTTTGCCTCCTCCTGTAGGTGAAGTTCTTCCACAACAGGAGTCCCAGCTGTGTGGCGATGGACATCTCTCCCCGCTACCTGTGCCACTCTGAGGTACAAACACACACGGCACCGTGAGAATAGAGCATAGGACACACACACATGCACACACGCTTTCTCAGCGTCCAGCTCAAAGGTGGCTGGGCCAAAGAGCAGGCGTATATCTGCCTCCTGATGCGAGAACTCTCTGTCTTTTCTGTCCTCCTGGGCTCCCTGTGGATGTGTGTGAGTGGGGGGTGGGGGGTGCGGGGGTCAGGTTTCCCAGAGTTCCATAGAACAAAGGACAGTTGAGGGGCGAAGTGGGATGGAGTAGGGTGGTGGGGGGGGGGTGCCATTCTGTACAGGAGACACTTAACTGGCCAGTAGCACTTCTGGGCCAGGCAGGAAACACAGGGATGTGTGTGTGTGTGTGTGTGTGTGTGTGTGTTTGATCAGGGCACTGATGGCTGAGAATGTAAATTAGTGTACTCGTGTCGTGTCACCGCTGATCGAGGCTGGTGGTCAGCCAGCCAGGCTCTATTGTTCTGAGTGATCAAGGGACCACTGCTTACAGGTGATTACATCAACACCTCATCAATGTGTGTGTGTGTCTGGAAAGGCATTGGAATGTCCCACTTTATCCTCCTGCACTGCTGAAGTTGAGTGTGAAGCACCTCGTCAACCCATCCAGACCAGATCATCATGGCCACACACTCCAAATATCACAACACCCACGCTGTGTGGAGTGGGATTCAGTAGTCGTTTAGGCTCTGACAGCCTGAAATATAACACCCCTGAAGACTTGATCTTATCTCTTCCAACCACTGGAAACGTGCGCGCGCATAAGTAAATTGATGGCCTCAGCAGTCCGCTCCGTTTCCGCTCCGTGTGTCAGGGCTGCTATCTGACTATCTCGCATTATCTCACTGTATAACCCTAATAACATATGGGTGTGTGTACTCCTACGAGTTAGTGTCCGTGGCAGTAAGGTCGAGTGTGTGCTTTTAACGGCACGAGCCGGAATGCCTGATTTGAAACATCTTCAAACCTTGTGCCCTCGCGCATCATATCCCCGTTATCATTTGCGAGCTGGGATGATACCTGGACCGGATGTCTCTACCGGTGCAGGCACAAGCATGCCTGTTACCACAGTTAACTTCTTTTCCCATTTCTTCTTAACTCCAGCTTTGCTCTCCGCATTTTAGGCATTCTTTGACGCCAGCTATTCCTGATTATAAATCCAGCACGTTTGGCTTCTTGCTCTCCAAAACCACACAATAAATAATCTGCCCTGCCTATCTGAGCTAGCTGTATAAGGTAACAGCACATACTCGTTTTTTGCTCAAACAGTATTGTATGAGAAAGCTGTTACCACTGTACGATTGACGAGTGATCCACTCGGGATGCGTACTGGAGACTATTCCCTTCGCCAACCTACCTCCCATTCTAAACATCCATCAAATAACAAACAGACGACTCCTTGACACAAATTTGCGTAAATCTTAAAGTAGTATTTTTTTTCCATATGCGTAACAAGTCGCCCCTTCAGAAGGCATTCCAAAGTTACCAGTAAAAAAAGAAAGCTTTCAATACACACCGGCACCTATAGACTGCGCTTCGGCAGACAATATAAACTACAATTTACCTCGGAAACCATACATTTGAACTTCTGTTTTGAGAGGGTATACTGAAACTCCATAAAATGAATGAAAATAAAATAAAGTATACACACCTCACCCTGGCTCCCTTTTGATCTCCCAGAGTATTTCCTTCAGAGAGAAATCAGACCGCTGCCTCTTGCTCTCACGCACCCTGTCCCGGTGACTGCTCTAAACTTCCGAGAAGAAGAAGCAGCATCCCCCTCGCGGAGACTCTTTATAGCCGTGCCCGTCTGCGTGCGCTGGGATCGAGGTTACTCGCGGTCACCAGGATACAGATTCATCTGTGGTAACACGTGCTCCTTCAAAACAGCACAGTAAAACGGGCGACACCTCTGGACGCCTCGCTGGGTGCCACATCTGGAATTAACTATCAACCATGGAAAACAAAGACAAGCGCCTCTTAATGATGTTACAGTCTTACCGGGAGCTCAACAGTTGGAAAGTATCAGGAAAAATCTGAACGAACAGACAAAAGCTGTTTTTGGATCTTTGTGTGATTATTTTATTAATTTATTGACCACTTGAAGGGGCGGGGTTATATGGCTGAAGAGGGTGATTTTGCATAACATAAAGGCCTGATGAGCCTATAGAAGCCCTAATGAACATTTTTCATCACAAACTCAGACACACTCACGCACACAATACATCACGTGCCTCTCAGTATAGAACCACTGATACACCTTTTCATCAGACTCTCAACCTGAACCTGAAAACCTGAGTATAAAACAACAAATAGATGCATTCATTAATTCATTAATTCATTTTATCCATTAATTTTAAGAGCCTCAGTGATTGGATTATCCCCTATAGGAGATGCTGTTGCCTCTCAGCTGCAACCCATTCAGACACTATGTAAATAAAGGAGAGAAAATGGAGGGAGGGAGGGAGTGTGCCGATCTGTCACTCAATCACCAGCTTGTCTGCTGTGGCTGAGGAGGTCATCACTAATACTGTACCACTGTCACTCATTAGATATGTTTGACATTGGATCAACCCCCCCCCCCCCCCACACACACACACACACACACACTCACACACACATACATATTGTAACTGCTGGATGTAAGAGGGTAGATCAGGGTAAATACGTCATGAGCCCCCCCCCCCCCCCCCCCCACCCAGTTTGATTGCTCTCAGGGTTGGCATCTCTGTTTGTCTGCGTAGCTCCGGCTGTGTGATTACATACAGTGCCAATTACTCAGAGGAACTCTATGTATCTCAACACGACTACAGACAGACAGAGGAAGACACGGTATAAGAGAAAACAAATGTGAGAGAGGCTGTGTGTGTGTTCGATCACAGACTGTGAGCAAAGGTTACATCTGTGTGTGTGTGTGTAAGTTTGTTTGGGAATGTGTACCACATGGTATCCTTTCTGTCTGGCAGCAACTGGGACCCAATCTTCATCGCTGCACCGTTGCCCTTTTAAGAATGACAAGAAACAAGGAAGTGCTGCCTGGGAGTTGTAGTTCCTTAATGGGTTAACACTGTGAAGAACTACGTTACAGTACACCAGTATGAACTGAAGGGACTCTGAGTTGTAATAATATGACTCACGTCACATTGCAGAGCTCTCTCTGCCGGTAAAAGATTCCTCCGTAGAATAAAAAGAGGTGTCTCTCAGATTATATGTGAGATTATATACTATAAAAATATTCCAATGTCAATACAGTGTTTTGAAATAAAATATATCACCTCACCACCTCACCAGCAACAGGAGTGCCTTGATCAGACTCCTGGTGGCATTTACAGACTGAGGAGAAAGCAAGTGTTTTTTAGGTGTGCAGGGAAGCGAAAGCCAGTGTTTTTAGGTGTGCAGGGAAGCTCAGGTGGTTACAGTTTCTCTCAGTTGCTTTGGTGCATTTCTCACATCAGACTTAAAACTCACAATACTGTTTGTTCAACCTCTACATCATATAGTCACCTGTGCATACCATAACGGCAATTTCTCGTTCTTTTAAACATTTTGAAAATGCTTTCGCATATTTATGCAAATGTGTGTGTGAAATCATCTGCAGTTCAAAGTCAAAGTCAAAGTCAAAGTCAAAGTGTTTATTATTAGTTTATTATTAGTTTGGTTTTACCCCCCTAAAACTCTAGGTGTCTTTTCACTGTGTAAGTCATGACATGCATATGGGTCTTACCCCCCTAAACATCTAGGTGTCTATTCACTGTGTAAGTCATAACATGCATATGGGTTAAACACGTTATCATGATGTGTCAACCATATGCTTTGTCAGTTTCAGTGTCATGATTTTTTTGGATTGTTTGCTAAATTACTTGTCATACAAACATCATTTGTTTACCTGTGATTGACAATTTTTTGAGAAACTAAGTATTTGAGTGAGTTAAATGCGCATACTTTTTTTGATAATGTTAAGGATGAATTGAGAAAAATGTACCAATGCAACTGAACAAAACTATCAGTAATTCCGGATGAATCTCTGGAAAGGTTAATGCCTTCCGCAGGGTGTGCCATGGCTCACTGGGAAAGGGTTCGCTCACCACAGAATGCTCCCAGAGTGGAATGACAGTAAACAGAACAGAGTGTGCTCATCTCTTTCTGCACATCACTCTCTCCCTCTTTCCCGCTCTGTCTCTCCTTCCGCGCTCTCTCTTTTTCTCCCAGCCTCTCCCTCTCCTTCTCTCTCTGTCTTTCTCTCTCTCTCCCTCTCTCTCTCTTTCTCTCTCTCTCTCTCTCTGTCAGGTCCCCACCAGACCAGATGTGGATGAAGATGAAGACAGGCAGACAGATTTTGTGAGTACCATTAGATTTTGTCTCATAGGTAAGGAGTGAGACAGACAGACTGGCAGACAGACAGACGGATTGTGTCTCATAGGTATGGAGTGAGCAAGACTGACAGACCGATTGTGTCTCATAAGTGAGGAGTGAGACAGACAGGCTGGCAGGCAGGCAGACGGATTGTGTCTCATAAGTGAGGGGTGTGACAGACAGGCTGGCAGGCAGGCAGACAGATTGTGTATCATAAGGGAGAGAGAGTGAGACAGAGAGACTGGCACGCAGGTAGACAGATTGTGTATCATACAATCAGGGAGAGAGAGTGAGTCAAACAGAGTTTAGTTTAGTTGAGATGAGTTGAGTGAGAGTTGAGTTGTTGTTCAGCACACTGACTCTGGACTCTCTGATCTGTCATGTGGACATGTGTGTTAAAGGTCAGATGATGTCATTACACTGTAGCATCAGAGCAACAGTCTGCTTGCTGATGACAACACAAAGAGGAAGTGATACAATACTGCAAACACCCTTTACAGGGTTGTGAAACACAGGAGGGTCCCTGTTCTACCAACAGCTAAACACACACATTTTCATACCTGCACACTGGAACACACACACACATGTTCACACAAACAGACAAGCACAAGCACAGACACACACACACACAAATGTAGACACCCCATACAGATACACACACATTCCCTCACACATACTGTTTGCATACTGCGTCCAGATAAAGATCCCTTAGGCCTGTTTCACACTGATTGCGTTGCGTGTGCCTGGCGACTGCGTTGGGGAACTGCGGTGTCTCGGAGACACACAGAGAGAGAGAGGGCAACGAAAAAACGTATTGATATAATGTAATTATATCATATATATTATTATTATATTATTGTATATACTATATAGTATATATTACACATGCAACTGCTACAATGGTTAAAAAATATAATATTTATATTTCTGTGACATATAGCCCAGACATTGAAACTGCAGTGAAAGGTGTCAGTTTATTTTATATTGCTGGTATGATGTCAATATAAAACAGGTTTTTAGTGTCTATTTTTGCTGAAAAGACGCTTTCCTCACGCCTACCTAATGCGTCTCATGCAGGCAGCGTGCACGCTTTAACCTGTTACCATGCAAAACAACAGGTAACGCAGCCCCCAGGCACATGCATCACAGGCAGTAGAGTAGTGGGTTGGCTGGTGAGAGCCCCCCGCCCTGTAGTGTGCTGGCCATGCCACACACACACACACACACACACATCATCAGAGTGCTCTCTGAGTCCTGAGGGGATGCCACACTCACACACACACACACACACACACACACACACACACACACACACACACACACACACACACACACACACACACACACTGTGAGAAGGTGAACTCTCCCCCCTCTCACTGTGGCACGGAAAAGGGATGGTGCCCTTAAGTCCCAGCTCTGCCTTCAATACCATCATTCCTGCTCTGCTACAGGACAAGC
The DNA here is from genome assembly GCF_900700415.2 of Clupea harengus. Lineage (NCBI taxonomy): Eukaryota > Metazoa > Chordata > Actinopteri > Clupeiformes > Clupeidae > Clupea > Clupea harengus. The sequence continues at coordinate 11,315,801 of NC_045157.1, read as the reverse complement.
TCTCCCAGCTGAGTGTGCCTGACTCCACCTGCAGGTGGATCACAGACTTCCAGTCTGACAGGAGGCAACACGTGAGGCTGGGGAAGTATGTCTCTGATTCCAGAACCATAAGCACCGGCTCCCCTCAAGGCTGCGTTCTTTCCCCTCTACTCTTCTCCCTGTATACGAACAGCTGCACCTCCAGTCACCAGTCTATCAAACTCCTCAAGTTCGCGGATGACACCACCCTCATTGGGCTCATCTCTGGTGGGGATGAGTCCGCTTACAGGTGGGAGATTGACCATCTGGTGACCTGGTGTGGCCAGAACAACCTGGAGCTAAATGCTCTGAAAACAGTGGAGATGGTTGTAGACTTTAGAAAGAACCCAGCCCCACCCACCCCCATCACCCTGAGAGACTTCCCAGTCGACACTGCAGAGTCCTTCCGCTTTCTGGGCACCATCATCTCCCAGGACCTCAAGTGGGAGCTGCACATCAGCTCCCTTACCCAGTGGCAGCTCCTGAAAAAATTCTCAGTGGGGGCAATTTTCTTTTGATAATGATTAAGGCGACCCATTCAGTAGGTACATTTAGTTAGCTGATTAACTCATACAGCAATACCTTTTTGTCCACTATTGGCAGCACACAACAGTAATATGTCCCCTCTTGCTACATAACTAGAGTAGCAAGTTACAGGTGGAAAGCTGTGCAAGAAAGTTGCATCCAGGAGCTTTCATAAGCAAACATGATGTGGCTCCACATTAAATTATCCCACTTTTTCATTATCCACGTGTCTCAAATGTTGTATGATGTAACATAGCTTAACAGGACACATGATATGTCCAGTAACAACATAAACGAACAATATTTATTGACTGATCTTGAAAGTATTGGCTTACAAAAGCAAAATAAGTCATCACATAAAAAATGATTCAGTGTTAGTGCAAGAAGCGAACTGTGAAACACACTGTGAAACCTATGAAAAGTGACAGTGGTATATAGAAATACAAACCGCGTTAGCCACTTCACGACCGCGATTTTCTTTCGTTCCAATTCTTGGATGTAGGATTTCCCTCCCTTTGTTGAATGGATACATTTGATGTTGAATGTTGAACCTGTTGAATGGATATATTTGGTCTAGGAAGTCCTAATTGTTTTGTTGTTTTGTCTAATTTGTTTTTGTCAAAGAGCGAATCGAGTTGTTGTACTGAACAGCAGCCATCTTGACAGAATATGCCTCTGTCGAAGCTGTATGACGTTAGTATAGGCTTTTACGTCCATTACTTATGACACGACATGGAGGGGCGAGCCCTCCCGGAAGCCATAGAGAATGCATTGAGAGCTCTGTTTTGTGAAAAAAATTGATTTAACATGGGAGTCAACGGGAGAGGTCTGGGGCGATTTTCATTTCGCCCCAAATCGTCCCAGAAGGGGCGGGGCCATTTGAGGCACGACTTTAGGCTGACTGATTGACTGTTACCTGATTTGACAATGACATACAGAGGCAGATCAGACGGTCTAGTGGTAGAATCCGACAGAAAATAAATGATAACATGTCGTCATTTACGCGACTTACAATGATATTGCGTTTTTTTTTTTTTTTTTTTTCCCTAGGCAGTGCGTCACCCCAATCGCCCTTATGGACAAGCCGCCCCTGCCCTTACCAAAAGAGCTCAACAGAGGATGTACGTCCTGCGGTAGCTGAAGAAGTTCAACCTGCCAAAGGCAATGATGGTGCACTTCTACACCTGCATCATCGAGTCCATCCTCACCTCCTCCATCACCGTCTGGTACGCTGCTGCCACTGCCAATGACAAAGGCAGACTGCAGCGTATCATCCGTTCTGCTGAGAAGGTGATTGGCTGCAATCTTCCATCTCTTCCGGACCTGTACGCCTCTAGGACCCTGAGGCGGGCAGGTAAGATTGTGGCCGATCCCTCCCACCCGGGTCACAAACTCTTTCAGGTTCTTCCCTCCGGCAGGAGGATGCGGTCCATCAGGACCAAAACCTCACGCCACAAAACCAGCTTCTTCCCGGCTGCAGTTGGCCTTATTAACAAGGCACGGGACCCCCACCTGACCTGGACTCTTATCCCACCCCCACACCCCATTACATTGCACATTGCTCATTCACACTGCACTCCTGTTTTGCATTTTGCACTCTACTTTCCACTTTACTTTTTTATATTCATTGTTTTTATATTTGTATCGTATATATTGTGTTTTTTGGTTCTTATGTGTAGTACTTTTCTTATGTGTAGTACTTATTTGTGTTTTTATGTTTTTATGTTATGTGTAGTACTTATTGCGTTTGTATGTTTTTATGTTTACTGTATGCACCTTCACACCAGAAAAAATTCCAAGTAGGTGTAAACCTACTTGGCAATAAATCCCATTCTGATTCTGATTCTGATTCTTCTGATTCTGATTCTGATTCTGATTCTGATTCTGAAAAAAAGACTGACTCCCCCACCACAATGGTTGGGTCTGGGCTTCCCCCACGACTGTGGTTGGCTCCATGAGAAGCTAATTGGACTAATTAAGCCCCATGGGATAACCTATTTAAAGGGTGCCTCATGTACATGAGGAAGACTGGCTGAGAAAGAACTTTGGAGAGAGCTTTTGACCAGAAAGCATTAAGAAGGCATTTGTGAGAAACCCTTGTTGCGAGGTGGAGGGAAAACTGTGTCTAGCTGCGTGGACACCTTGTGCCTTGTTTTGTTTTCTTTGCTGAACTGTGATAAGTCATAATGGTGCTTAGTGAGGATCTGGACTATAGTTAACATATGCGTAGTGAATTGAGCCTAGCGTAAGTCTGCGTAGTGAATTGTACCTAATGTAGGTCTGCATAGTGAATTGTGCCTAGTTTAAGTCTACGTAGTGAATTGTGCTTAGTTAAGTCTGTGCGGTTAATTGTGCAAAGTCTAACTCTGCTAAGTGAATTGTGCCTAGCTTGATTCTGCAAAGGAAGGTGTGCCAAGTGAAATGTAACACAGTCGCGACCTCTCCCAAAACAACGTGGGGTGACCGCCCGGTCCCTCACACACACTGCCCTGTGCATCCAGACTATAACGGATAATAATGGCTCTGTGCCTGTCTGCCGAAAGTGTGGAGGGCACTCTCCACAGAGGACGCAATCTGCTCTGCTCTCCACCCAGCCCTCACCCATCTGGAAAAAGCAGACTCACATGTGAGAATGCTTTTCATAGACTTTAGTTCAGCTTTTAACACTATAATCCCACAACAACTCATCTGTAAACTGGACCAGCTGGGGCTCAACACCTCCCTTTGCAATTGGGTATTGGACTTCCTCAGTGAGCGACCACAAGCAGTACGAGTCGGCAACAACATCTCGAGCAGCATCACACTCAGCACAGGGGCCCCACAAGGCTGTGTGCTCAGTCCCCTGCTCTTCACCCTGCTGACTCACGACTGCACAACAACCTACAGTACCAATCACATGGTGAAGTTTGCGGACGACACAACTCTGGTGGGTCTCATCACCAAGAACGATGAGACCCACTACAGGAAGGAGGTCAACCTTTTGACCACGTGGTGCAGAGACAACAACCTCCTGCTGAATGTCAGCAAAACAAAGGAGATTGTGGTTGACTTCAGGAAAAGCCACAGTGAACACCCACCACTGACCATCGATGGTGCTGCTGTGGAGCGAGTGAGCAGCACCAAATTCCTGGGGGTGCACATCAGTGAGGACCTCTCCTGGGCCATCAACTCTGCAATGGTGCCTCTACTACCTCCGCAAGCTCAAGAGAGCGAAAGCTCCCATACCCATCCTGAAAGCATTCTACCGGGGCACCATTGAAAGCATCCTGTCCAGCTGCATCACTGTGTGTGGCAGTAGCTGCACTGAACACAGCAGGAAAGCACTGAAACGCATAGTGAACACAGCTGGTAAGATCATTGGTGCCCCACTCCCTTCCTTGCAAGACACATACACCACCCGCCTCACCCGGAGAGCTACCTCGATTGCGAGTGACACCAGCCAATCCGCACACACGTCTGTTCAGCCTCCTACCCTCTGGAAGAAGGTATAGGAGCCTCTGTTGCCGCACCACCAGACTCAGAAATAGCTTCATACACCAAGCTGTCAGGAAGCTAAATTCTCTCTCCTCACTCCCCCCAGCCATATCCGTCAGTCTGACAGGAGGCTGAAATCCCCCCCCCCCCAACCCCCCTAAAATCACTCAGGACTCTGCAACAAAAACTGTCTCTTGCACTTTTATCACTTACGTTTACATAACCATAACCACTTACTGTTCTATCTGCACTGCTAATGTAACAAATACATCTTACAGGATGTTTTTTGCAGCCATTACCAAATTACCTTTCTTTGCAGTACCATAACCTCACTTTAAAGTGGCATTATGCAGTAATTGTACATCAGGATTAGGGTTAGGATAAGCAGTTTTACCTTAAAATAACAGCTTTAAAAAAAAAAATCTGGCCGCTACAATGACTTTTAATATGGAGAATCGCCTCCCTGCCATTGCCATACTAGGGTCCATAGGCATATTACTGCTAAATGTAGGTTTGCCTGAAGCCGCCCGGTTTCTACTGTCTGCCGAACTAGTAAGAAGCTTATTTGCCGTTCTTGCTTTGTCTTGTGTTGCACTTGCTTGTGTAACAGGTTAGAAAAGCAGGTTTAAATAATTGCACAAGATAATCTGTTACCTGTATTTCAGTTTCTTTTTAATCTTTTATTTTGATATCACAAGCACACTGGTATTGGGGGTCTCTGGTAGCCCCCCCTGTCTCCCCCTGTTTTGTTCCTCTCTCCCCCCTTCCTCTTTCCTGTTTGACATATGCTGGGAATGAGGTAGGTGGTTGAGTTTCATGGGGATAAAGAATCTAATAAATATTGCCTTTAAAAATAGGCATCTAGGTTCTTATATATCTTCTTATAACTTATTATTATTATTATATGTATTATATATCTGAACTATTTATATGATATATCCCTCTGACATATTGTTTATATTTTTTTCCCTTTTGTTACATGTGGGGGCTAGCATTGAGAGTGAAGCTAAGATACGGTAGCTCACCAAACTGTGTGTCTGTTGGTGTGATTTCACAGGTGTGATAAAGTTTTTACTTATTTTTCTTAATGTATATACTGTATTACATGTCTGTTCTTATTTTGGCCTGTTTGACATATGCTGGGAATGAGCATTGAGAGTGAAGCTAAGATACGGTAGCTCACCAAACTGTGTCTGTTGGTGTGATTTCACAGGAGTGATCCGAAATAAAGATACATCTCAGCAACTGTCCACGAGTCACAAATATTAAAAAACACAACGCAGAAGTCACACCGGTTACACTTGATGTTTGACTGTGTTAGGACAGTTATTGACTAACTAGTTTTTCATAATGTCAAAGTCAGCACATTTCAAGAGATTTTGTTAGTTTTAGCCGCTAGCATATCGTTAGCGATTAGCAATTGTTCCGTTATGCTACTTTAAAAGAAAACTTATGCTGCTGTACGTGTATCTGTATGTTTTATATCTATACAGTTGCAATCAAAATTATTCAACCCCCATTGCGTATTAGGCTTATTGGCAAATTGTACAATTTTTCAGCTGTTTGCAATAAACAAAGTAGACAAGAACAGTTGAAATAGTTCAATAAACCCAATATTACCATGGTTTTCATCCAAATTCAATACGAAATGCTACTTTTAGTCACTACTACAGTCTCAAAATGATTCAACCCCTTCATGACAAGCATCTTCAGTACTTAGTATAGCACCTTTTGAAATGATTCAACTCCCTGTATCAAGCACACCTGGTGCAACTAAACAAGGGCTTTATTAGTTCAGGTGTGCTTGAGATAGAGCACATAAATACCTGGACTGGCTAGGGGTTTGTTGAGAGTGATGTTTGATAGCCATATTTCTAACATGCAAAGTCAAAAGAATTGTCCAAAAAGTTCAGAGAAGAGATCATTGCCTTGCACAAACAAGGAAAAGGATACAAAAAGATAGCAAAAGCACTGAATGTCCCTAGAGATACAGTTGGAAGCATAGTTTGCAAGTTCAAAGTTGAAGGAACAGTGGCTACACTACCTGAACGTGGCAGAAAGAGGAAGCTATCAGCGGCTGCCACCAGATTCCTGAGGAGGCAAGTTGTCAAAAACCCTTGAGTGACTGCAAAACACCTGCAGCAAGACTTGGTGCTAGCAGGCACTGAGGTTTCAGTTTGCAGAGTAAGGCGCATACTAAACACTGAAGGGTTCCATGACCGGACTCCAAGACGCACACCACTACTGACCCAAAAGCACAAGAAAAGTCGGCTCCAATATGCTGAAAACCATATAAATAAGCCACCAAAGTTTTGGAATTCTGTTCTGTGGAGCGATGAGACAAAGCTGGAACTTTTCGGGCCTATTGATCAGCGGTATGTCTGGAGGAAGAAGAATGAAGCATATGCTGAAAAGAACACCCTGCCTACAGTGAAGCATGGCGGTGGCTCAGTGATGCCATGGGGCTGCTTTGCTGCCTCTGGCACTGGAAACCTTCAGCGTGTGGATGGCACGATTTTGAGACTGCAGTAAATTCATTAAAGTCATTCAAAGTAGCATTTTGTGTTGAATTTGGATAAAAACCCTTGTAATATTAGTTTCATTAAACTACTTAAACAATTATTGTGTAATTT
>NC_045157.1:11299151-11306651 GCF_900700415.2 Clupea harengus | reverse complement strand
TTGTAAAAATGTAGTAGAAGGATGTAGAAAATAACCTGAAAGAAACTGTATCCTCATCTACAGCCTGCTGAGATACAATGGGACATTCTTCCTGGAGGGCAGAAAGTTATTTTACAGCATACAGTCATGACACTGATGGTCATAGACGTTTCACCTTCATCCAAAAAAGAACCTCTGTATTGCTACGAAGAAAAGAATATATCAAACTAACAGTAATCCAATTTTTTTTTAAGGTCACAAAACAATTCCTAGGTGTTTTCATTGACCCTTGACCCCAAATGACTACACACAGTAATTTGGAATGTTCCCTACAAAACCTCTCACACTCTCAGGGCTGAGATCACTGTAGATGATTTTCAGGTGGGTGAGATTGTGTGAGCTGTTACTGTAAGCCCAATGGTGGAAATATGACCGAACACCTTGTTTTCTGACATAGTGGCACACACTGTTACCTGTATTTGCCTCATGCCGACCCAGCACTTCCACTCTGGCTCACTTGACACATGACATGTTAGAAGCATTTCCTGCATTTGGACATATTAAATCAAACCTTCTCATTAAATGTCAACCAGCAACGTTTTAAAGACAAGTAGTCACTAAAGCTGACAAAATATATGCTTCACAAACAATGATAAATGTTTTAATCATTTATCATTTCATGATTTGATTTGAATTAATAGATGCATGATTTGTGGGAGATTTGACCATTCAACGGAGAAACTGCATAATACATTTTCATCAACATGACATTGATAATGTAGGTAAATGCAGACAATAAGCATTCGCAATTTCTTTAAAAGAATGAGAAATTGCTGTCATCATGTGCACAAGGGACTGGATAATGTGCACAAGTGCCTTACACCAAAGTACTGGCCCCCCAGATACCCCGAAGTACATTTATAAGACAAATATTTTATTATGTCGGTACAGTATAATTTATTAAACTGTACATAAATGAAATTATGCCTAATACAGTAAAACCCCTTTGTAGGTACCCATCAAATAACGTGAAATTCACAAAAATTCGCAAGGTACCTTCCTTTTTATTTTCAATATCTACAGAGGCCGTTCAGACCTCAAACCGACGGTAAATAATGATAAATCCGCACAGCTCACATCCCTCTCCTCTGCTGCAGTGAGATCAATCCATGATGAAGACCCATGATGCTCTGCTCCCGTTTGAGGAAGTCTGATGAAATATGCGCAGACGGAGTTGCTCTCCTTTTTTAACAGTTCTGCACTACCTGCCTGTACTTCATGTTTACACACTTACACACAAACGGGAACCACAGACACACACACACAAAACACACAACCAAACTTGTTCTGTAATGTTTTTATTGAGCATGACGAACTTCCCAAAGTATGGGCCTAAACACAGTTATTACATGAACTTCTAGGACATCCATCCAACAGCACTCTGCTTGTGCGTGTGTGTGCGTGTTAACCTGACCACTCGTTAACCACCTCAATAACAGCCTCCCACCTGTGTGTGTGTGTGGGCCTGTGTGTGTGTGTGTGTCTTTATGCATGGGAAGTGTGTTCTTCTGATGTGTGTGTGCCTTTATGTATGGGAAGTGTGTTCGTCTGATGTGTGTGCGCTAATGCGTGGATGTGTGTACTTTGCTTTTGAGGTGTGTGTGTGTGTGTGTGTGTGTGTGTGTGTGTGTGTGTGTGTGTGTGTGTGTGTGTGTGTGGGCGTGCAAGCGTGCATCAGTCTCTCTCTAAGTCCCTGATGCTGCGTAGCGAGGTGGCACAGCTGTGTATGAGCTGGCAGAGTTGGACGCTGGCCTCCACCGAGGGTGACTGCTCCAGCTGGCACGCTGCCCACTGTAGCTTCCCCAGCAGTGCCTGCTCCGCCTCGCCCAGCGTCTGCTGCATGACCCCCACCACTGGGGCTGGCGCGGGGGGGCGCACGGGGGCCGCCGCCGCCGCGCCTGGAGACACGGAGGCTGGGTCCAGGGGTGCAGGGCTGGGCCGTGGAGCAGGGGCGTTACTCGGGGTGGGGGACCATCCAGAGGTGGCTCCAGCGGGGGCTCTCAGACCGGCCGCGGCCCCCTCGCAGTGCTCCGGTCTTGGCACGGTGCGAATGGGGCGGGGGGCAGCGTTGGAGGGGCAGAGGGGAGCCTCACCGTTGGCCTGCAGGGGGGGCTGGCAGGCCAGCTGTCGCTCCCGCACCTGAGAGAGTGCTGCCTGGGCATTCAGCGCTGCAGAAGACACACAAAGAGACACACACCTAAGAGAGTGCTGACAAACACACACACACACACACACACACACACCTCAGAGAGACTTCCAACAAACACACACGCACACGAGAGAGACTACATAAAAACTCAAACAAACACATTCACACACCAGAGAGGGCTGGCAAACACGCATGCACATACACGTAACTGAGAGAGTGCTGCCTGGGCATGCAGAACTACGGAGGACACACACGAAAAAACTACAGACTTCGTATATATTATTATTATATTATTGTATATACTATATAGTATATAGTACACTTGCAACTGCTACAATGGTTAAAAAATATAATATTTATATTTCTGTGACATAGCCCAGACATTGAAACTGCAGAGAAAGGTGTCAGTTTATGTTATAATGCTGGTTATTAGTGTCTATTTTTGCTGAAAAGACGCTTTCCTCACGCCTACCTAATGCGTCTCACGCAGGCAGCGTGCACGCTTTAACCTGTTAACATGCAAACCAACAGGTAACGCAGCCCCCTCCCTGTAGTGTGCTGGCCATTCCCCCCACACACACACACACACACACACACACACACACACACACACACACACACACACACACACACACACACACACACACACACACACACACACACACACACATCATCAGAGTGCTCTCTGAGTCCTGAGGGGATGCCACACCCACACACACACACACACACACACACACACACACACACACACACACACCTGAGAGACCACAGACACAAACACTTGAGAGCACGCCTGTGTGTTCAGTGCTACGGGACAGACACACACACACACAGGTACACAGACACACACACCTGGGTCGTCTTTATCCACATCGGAGTCCAGTTCCTGACAGGCCACACAGTAGAGGTTTTTCTGTCTGTCTTCCAGAAGAATCGTCTGTGAGAGCCAGAACAGAGAAAATGACCCTGTAGGTATTTATCTCTGTTAACACACCCACACACACGGTCAGCAGCAAAAAGTCCTGGTCTCCAGTAGTGAAATGATGCATGACTGCTTGAAACACTTACTGAAGCCTGGGTACATGTTGTATGGATAAGCACCATATGCAAGATCCTCTGCAGTAACGGTTTTACTGATAAACTTGTTGACAAGTTTATCACTTGGTGCTTGTGGAAATTAACCCTAAAATACTCGTTTGACAAATTGATGTATATGTAACTGTTCTTGTTGACAAGTTTATCACTACCCACCCGGCACAGTAACGTTATCCGAGTTATCGGCGCAAGAATGAAGACTCACCGCGCAGTGCTGGCAGCAGTCGCCCAGCATTTTGTAGCCCTTTAGCAGGTAGCTCCCCATCAGTTTGCTGATCTTGTCCTGGCGCTCGCGCTGGGCCTCCAGCACCTTCATCTCGGCCTCACTCGGCGGCTCCCACTCGAAATCGTCATCTGTCAGTCAGAGCAGCACAGTAAAACGTTAACGTAAGGTTGGCGTAGTTTAGTGCAGAGCTGTGGCTACTTAGACGAAAATGTAACTAACATCTCACTAATTTAAATCCTAAGTAGGAACGGATGTGGTTTCAGTTTTAGCTTTTTCAGTAGGCCTACCTTTGATTAAGTCTAAGTTCGCCCTACTCATAGTTAGGTATGGTAAAACAACTACGTTAGCTAGCTACGTTAACTGACGTATCTACGCTATGTCCTCATCAACTCAAACGCTACGCGACAATCCTATAAATAGTTTGCCCTTCCACGACTGAACAGACAATAAACGTAATCAACTGCAGCACGGTGTATGTTCAGCACTGCCACAACGCATGAATTACAATCTGACAGAACTTTGAAAACAACGGTGGCTAACCGTCCTACCTCCGTTCAGTGCCATGCTGATCCAATCCAGTCTCTGCTAGCTTCGAGCAGCGCCAGACCTCACGCTTCCTGCAATTTCTTTTGTGGTGGGTATTCAGACACTCTTTAATTCACCACGGATTCTTGGCGCCATCTTTTGGTCGGGAGTATTCGTCCTGTGCGGCTGGAGAAGACACAAACATGGATGTCGCTTGTCATTTTTTAATTATCCCTAATTAACTAATCCCTTAATTATCCTTAAATTATATTCATAAATGCACATATATTGCCTCTAAAAAACTAAATTGGTGTGGCGGAAGAAAGCAGTACACGAAAAAAAACCTATGTAAACTCCAGGTCGGGTTAAAGAAATGTATCACAAATAAAATGAGGTTCATGGGGTTTTAGGTGTCGGTGAGCTCTCCCTCGGTTGTGGGCCGCAGCCAAGTCATCTTCTGCTCTTCTACAACCTGTGTTCACACGAGGTTAGTGACGGCCAGTGATAGACAGAATGTCTAGGACTACGGTCAGACACACATACACAGAGAGAGGGAGCGAGATAGAGAGACGCACATAAACTCCACACACACACACACACACACACTGACCATTCCTTACGCTCACTCTCTCCCTGGTACAACAGCTAACAATGGAACAATACTCATCTGTTCTTCCGCGCGCTCCGGTTCTGCTGGCATCTCCGTGCCTGTGCCGTGTGCGCAAACAACTCAAGGCTGCAACGCAGACATGATGGACCCCCGGAGGCCCTCTGCCAATCCGTACACCTCTCGGCGCTGGGCAAAGGTAAAGGTAAGAAACATTTTCATCACGTCAACTGCACCACAAGAGAAACTATGGCTGTGAATGTGTTGAGCGGTGAATAGTGGCGTATGAGAATATCGTACGCAGTGCTGCCCGAATGTATTAAAATGAAATAGCCTACATTAAATTCAGTGGGAGTATACAAAACGGCTCATCAAACTTGTGATAAACGATAATCTGCCGTGCCGAGTACGATGGCTCATTGATTATGTATGATGTAATTGCTAGGGTACAATAAAAGCAGTCGAAAATGACATGGAATAGGCTACTTATTACTATTACTACTATTACTGTTAATTATTATTATTAGTAGTAGTAGTAATATTAGTATTAATAGTTGTAGCCTAATATTGTTGTTGTTGTTATTATAGCCTACTACTATTACAATTGTTGTTGATGGTGGGTGGAGGTAGTTGTAGTAGGTTCGTAAACTAAGTTATCAAAAAGGTGATATTTAACGTGTTGTGATTAGCTTATTATTGATACGCCCAGGCTTTTATTCAGCTTAGAAGGTCTATAGATTGAAGTTGAATTGGAGACAAGCGGAGACATCCTGTGTTTGAATATACCACTACAGGCGCAGCCTGTCGATGATTCCTGAGGGATTCACACACTCACACAGCAGTGCTTTGCGCACGGGACCTGCTTTGTCTGGATAGGTGTGTATGGGAGAGGGATGGTTTAATAACATGTCACCACAGGACAGTCACGAGCTGGGCCCTTGCGCTCTGTGTGACGGCGGAATGACAGATCACACGAGCCTATAGGCCCATGTTTTATCTGTCCGATCTTCTTTCTTCACACTCTCTACACACAGCTTCGAACCGCGCGCTTGTGCTGATATCCCAGCAGTACTTCCGGTGATTGAGGACAGCAGGCGCGCGCTGTGAGTGGACAAAAGCGTTCCTTTTCCGGCTGCACCTGCTCGCCATCAGGAAGTGTGTCGCGTTAAATCCCGAAGTAATAATCCTGTTTACCCGGGGCCAGAGGACGCTACGGTGGGGTTGGTGTGTCCGGGCGGACTGGTCGTATGTTCGATCTCGTCTCCTTACGGCATCACAGCTGCCTCGCGCTTTATGCAGGGTAAACGCGCGCGTCTGCTCCGTGCGAGGCGGGGTCTTGTTTTCCTGTGCGGTCGCGCTCTGCTTTTCATCTAAGCCTCGCCTGACATGGGATGCTGCGGCAGCACGGAGGTAAGCCTCGCGATGGATGTCCTCCGCCGTCGCAAGCTTGGCGTGCGGTAATGTAAATTGGGGGTACAGGTTAGCTATTGACCACACGGCCTTATTATGCACGATGTTAATTCAGACTCAGTTGCGCTGCTCAGATTAATATCAGATTAGCACAGCACAGCACTGCATAGCGCCTAATCCTATTAATACGGCCCAAGCACTCTCCCGGTAACTTGTCATCTGGTCATCAGCATCGTTTGCGATGTTGTTCACGCAGCAGGACTGAATGGCTGTCCGTGAGTGGGTCCGTTCCGCGCGGGTGCACATCTCCATGCACCGTCAAGAAATTGGCTCTTTCTCGCCGCACCGGTACAACCACACCTCAGTACGCCTGGTAGGAGTTGGAGCTAAGGTCATAAGTTTGGGCGCGCGGTTTATTAGCGGTCCTCATTTCTTCAGGCATGTCATCTTAGGGCAGCCTCGGGCCGCTGGAGGGACAGAGATGGTGTTGTCACCGGTGGAAGCGAAGCTGAACAATGTTCTCCGAGGACTCTTGTCTTCTTAATGGAAAATTGGATGGAAATTAACCCTAAAATACTCGTTTGACAAATTGATGTATATGTAACAGATACCATGAACGTCATTACGCAAGACTGAGAGAGAGTCATGTGTTGATTGACAGCTGTCATACTCTCATTCTTCGTGTTTTCTTTCCTCAGCGGACCAAGAGAGAATGGAGGCCGCTGGAGGACCGGAGCTGTACCGACCTGCCGTGGTTTCTTCTCTTTGTGCTCTTCTGCGTGGGGATGGTGAGTAGGCTAGAGTCTGCATGAGGTTGTTGGTCCACCACTGTCTCTTCTCAATGTGAGCTCTGTAGTATAAAGCAGGAGAGTTATTTTTCCATTTACTGTAGGAACTCTTGATATGAGGGCCTGTTGGAACCCACAAACATAAATGATTGATTTGATTGATTTTGTGTGTGTGTGTATGAGAGGGACTGTATGTGCAATACAGAAAATGTAAGATCTGTTTGTGTTTGTGTGTGTGTGTGTGTGTGTGTGTGTGTGTGTGTGTGTGTGTGTGTGTGTGTGTGTGTGTGTGTGTGTGCGCGCATGCATGAGAGGTAAGTATGTTGGTGAATGCCTGGATGTACAGTACACAGGTGATTGTATGTGTGTGTGCACGCATGTGAGGTGTGTGTGTGTGTGTGTGTGTGTGTGTGTTTGTGTGTGTGTGTGTTGTTAGTCCTGCTGGCTGCAGTAGATGAGCAACTCTCTCTGCAGGTCCACTGTTCCTAATGTAGGGCAGCAGCTTCTGCACACTCAACATGGTGACCTGCGCTAGGATCAGGACTAATAGCATAACCAGTCACACATGATAGAACACACACACACACACACGCACACGCACACGCACACGCACACGCACACACACACACAAACACACTCACACACCATGCACAAACACACT
>NC_045157.1:11259151-11294151 GCF_900700415.2 Clupea harengus | reverse complement strand
TTTACTCTCACCTCTCATCCTGTCTTGATCTTTTTGATTCCCATAAGGTATCATTATATGATATTTGAAACACCATCAGAAGTAGTTATGTGTCTCCTGAATGTTTGTTATAACTGGATAGGGGCACTGGGCCAGCATTGTTATCATGTGATGTTTCATAAGGTCATGACCCTTTACCTCTGACCCCTGCAGTAAGCCGCTGCCGGTATTTAACCGCTGCACGCCCATTGACATCTCCTGCTATGCCAAGTTTGCTGAGGCGGTGGTGACATTTGTGAGTGACGACAGCCTGCTGCATCGACTGATCGCCAGCATTGCCGCTAGCAAAGAGATCATCATCGGTCTTTGCGTGCTAGCGCTAGGTCAGTTCCCCCTTCAATCCCAGTCTAAGTGTAGCTTAGCATTCGATGTCAGACTGACTGGAAATATAGTTTAGCATGCTAAATTAACTCCCAGTTCCAGTCAAAATGTTGCTTAGCATACTATATGAATTCCCAGTTCAGGTGGCAGGCATTTCCCAATAACAATGCAGTCATGGTTTCTGTCTGATTTGGTTAATCTCATGCCTGTGTGTGTTCTGTGTATGTATGTGTGTGCGTGTGTGTGTGTGTGTGTGTGCGCAGTGCTGTCTATGATCCTGTTGGTGATCATTCGCTACATCTCAGCTGTGCTGGTGTGGATCCTGACTGGCCTGGTGGTGCTTGGCTCTCTGGGTGAGGTCACTTCCTGTTTTATGGTTAACATTCTTACATACTCTAACCTCTCTAGCTTTCATAACTTTTCGTGTGTGTGTGTATCTGCATATCTGAATGTGTGTGTGTGTGTGTATGTGTGTGTTAATGTGTTGCAGGAGGCACCAGTATTCTGTGGTGGCTGTACATCGATCACAGGTTGAGTGTGAAGGACCCAGAAGCGGAGGAGGTGGAGCAGGAGCAAGAGGAGGAGGAAGCGAAGGACAAAACACACGCACTCATGATCTACGCTATCGCAGCCACCATCTTCACTGTGAGTGTTTGTGTGTGTAAGAGAGAGAGTGAAAATACATACTTTACGCTATCATACCCAACATCTTCACTGTGTGTTAGGGTGTGAGAGAGAGAGAGAGAGAGAGAGAGAGAGAGCTGCACAGTTTTGCATATCTTTACTGTGTTTGCGTGAGAGAGAGAGAACATCTTTACTTTTGAAGAAATGGGAAGGAAAGGAGAGAGAGAATCAAGGTGGGAGGGATGGGGGGGGGTAGGTAATGAAATAGACTAACAGCAAGGAAAGCTGCAAACAGAAAGATGAAAAAGATGATGAAGATGACAGACAGACAGAGTGTGAAGTTGCTGAAATCAGCTTTTTTTCTGTGTGTGTGTGTGTGGGCGTGCTGACTGTACATTTCATCTCTGTCTCCATCCGTTTCTTTTCCTGCTAGCTCTGTCTCCACCCCCCCTTTCTCTCCATCTTTGTTTCTGTTGCTGCACTCTCAAATGTATTAAATATTAAATATTATTATTTTATTATTATTATTATTATTAACGTGTCTAAGACAGTAGAGTGGTGGCAAAGCACAGATAGTCCAAACCTCTGAACATGTGTTCAAAGTCAAAGAGCATTTACTCTATAATGTCATGTGATTGTTACAGTTTAATGATGGCAAACACAAAACAGCCGTGATAGATACTAATTAAGATAGTTAGCAGACATAGTTTAACATAAAGGCTTTAGGCAGCTATCATAGCTAACATGTAAACATGTTTTATCCGAATTGTTAGTAAGAAATTTGTGAAATATGAGGGAAAAGCTGATAAGATATGGCTTGTTAACTATATGTTATTATATAACTATATTTAACAGGTATATTTGAGCTGTTTTGCAAGCACTGGAAATGCATATGTAGGTGTACATAATGGGAATGAGTATTTGTGTGTGTGCTGGCCTCTCACGAGATCTGTGTTTATAATGTACCTGAGGATTTTATGTGTGAGGATTTAGTGTGTGTGAGTATTTTGCTTGTGAGTGTTTAGTGTGTGTGTGAGTATTTTGTGTGTGAGTGTTTAGTGTGTGTGAGTATTTAGTGTGTGTTGTCCTAACAGGTGATTCTGCTACTGCTGATGCTGTTCATGAGGAAGCGCGTCGCCCTGACCATCGCTCTGTTCCGCGTCGCTGGTAAAGTCTTCGTCCATCTGCCACTCCTCGTGCTGCAGCCCTTCCTCACCTTCATCGTCCTCCTGCTCTTCTGGACATACTGGCTCCTCGTGCTCCTCTTCCTCGGGACCAGTGGTGAGAACACACACACCCATACACACAGATGACAAACACATATCACACACACACACACACACATGTCGTGGCCAGCACTCACGCTCAGATCACAGATCCTCCAGGTCACAGACAATACACAGAAAGGAGTAGGTTCATAAAATGTTTTATTAAACAAGACAGGACTGTGGCACAGAACAGCTGTACTAGGAACCCCACTAGGTGCTAGGCATAAACCCCCCCTTTGGCCAGCTATGTCTTAACCAGAGAGCCCCCACACACAACCATATTCACCCCACAGCAAGGTACCTGCTACAGGTATTATAAATACACAGTATTAACTAAACACCCACAGCAAAGTCACAGCAAAGTCACAGCAAAGTCACAGCAAAGTCACAGCAACACAGCACCCCACAGCAAGAGGAAAGTTGTCTTAAGCCAGACAATAGCCAACCATGGTGGTCTCTGCACACCCACCTAGTAGTCCCTTGCCCTTCCCCACAGCCTGAAGTAATAGAAAGTACAAGTTGGCACTGGCCGGTCTGTCCCTACCGACCAGTATTAAAATCCATGAACAAGGCAGTCCATACAGTCAGCACCGCGATAACTCGAGTAGGCGAGGCGTGCAGTCACTACCGGCCAGTATGGCAGGCCCTCGTCCTTTCCGTTCGAGCACGGGGACTGGTCTGCGCTCCGTCTGTCCCTGGGGAACACTCCTCAGTAGTGCTGATGACGTGTAGCTCCGCCCACCTCGAGGAAGTTCCAGACTGCAGGAAACACAATTCAAAACACGAATGCTTAGGCAAACTCACACGCCATTAAGCAGGCGGAACTAGTGGCACATAACAAATGGAGTGGAATAACGAACTTCCCTTTCCAGGCAATCGTAGAGCGTTTAAACGGTCGCCTCGGAACCAGCCAATACAGAGCGTCCGGAGTAGTAAGCAGTGTCCTCGCTCGAACCGTCTTCAGCTGTAAACACAAGGGAGCTGTACACAATATGCCAGCATGTGAAGCTACATATCCCCAAGTACCCACACACAAAGGTAGAAACAACTACATCCCTTTCGGGAATACTTAGCGTTCGTTGTGTTACATCCGTTGAACTTTGATTGCCAATGTCAGTCATATGGATCTCCGTCTCCCGTGTCAATATCCACCGCCAGTTCTCTCCCCCGTCACCGTTTGGATTACCCTCTTTATACAGGGAAGGGACCTATCCCCATGAACTACTCCACTTCCAGTCCATCACGCTAATTACCATGCAATTGGCAATTAGGTGAGCAGTAAGCGTTTGCAGCCCAGTGTTCACGTCATAACAAACGCCACCATGACAGTCGCACACAATACATAACGTCCTCAACCATCAGTCCATGGCAAAGTATTATAAACCCCATACCCCAAGGTCCCAAACAAGCAGTCCATTGCATAATACATAACACATTACAATCAGTCCATTGCACAGTACACTTGACACACACACACGCACACAAACCCACCTGCGCCACACAGACACGCCACACCAACAAAGACACACACACACACTACCAGATATGCCACAGCAAAGCTAATACACACAGATTACAAACACATATCACACACATACACACACACACACAAACCCACCTGCGTCACACAGACATGCCACGTCAAACATAGTACAATTACATAAATCTTTTTTAATTTAAAGTTGTGTGTGTGTCCCTATATGTGTGACTGTGTATACATGGACGTGTGTCTTTTGTATGGAGTATATTCACGTGATTAACAAATGTGTTTTGTGATTCACAAACAAATATCACGCAATTCACAATGTAAATGCTGTTAATGCATATTATTTACAGACTAACTAGTATCGATTACAAACCGCTTGCCATTTGTGAACATCACTGCATTTATTTGTCGATTTTTGTCCAATATGGTGTAGTAGTCCACATAACTGGACACTGTACAGATATAACGCAATGTGTTTACATTCAGTCATACCTTCGAATTTAGGTTGATGTTTTTGTCTGAAATTGTAAGAGACATCTGATAGGCTGCAGAGAATTTCCTTTTGAAAGAAATGCATTTGTGGATCAAGCCGTGTCAGGAGAGTAAAAAAAATCCACAAAAAATGTTTGGATGTTCACAAATTGGGAAAAGTATGTAAATGCACATTTAGTATGTAAATAAATGTAACAGATTTGTGAATCATTTGACATTTATTTGTGAATCAGGAAATACATTTCTTAATCTCGTAACATTCATTTGTGAATTGTGAAACTACTCTAAGTCTTTTGTGTGTGTGTGTGTGTAGGCAACCCAATCCAGAATGAGGAGACTGGTCTTACCGAGTTTCGCCTGACGGGGGCACTACAGTACCTGACTTGGTACCACACCTTTGGCCTGGTGTGGATCAGTGAGTTCATCCTGGCCTGCCAACAGATGACTATCGCTGGAGCTGTGGTAACATACTACTTTACAAGGTACACCCCCCCGCCACACACACACACACACACACACACACACACACACACACACACACACACACACACTCAGAGTGTCCTGCCAACAGTATCAAATTAAATTTGTCTCAAGGCGCTTTACAGAGTCCAGGGCCTGAAGAGGAAGCACAATGGCAACAGGGGCAAGGAAAAACACACCTAAAGGCACACACACACACTCACTCACACACACACACACCTCCCTGAAGTGATTTGTTTTTGTAGTGAAATGCCATACATCTTCTTTGCCTTAATGGTTTCATGTGTATTTTGATTAGGGTCAGGTAATTTAGGCAGTGATTTATAATTAGCTAACTGGCAACCTCTGTAACTGCTGAAGGGATAAAGGACGGCTCCCCATCACCCCTATCCTGTCATCTGTGCTGCGGTTGGCACGCTACCATCTGGGCACCGTGGCCAAGGGCTCCTTCATCATCACGCTCGTCAAGATCCCACGACTCGTCCTCATGTATGTCCACAACCAGCTCAAGGGAAAGGTGAGCCACAGCAGACAACTAACCTCACACGCCAGTGGGACGTACAAACCACTAAACACCATAGCGTCAGCCTCACATGCTAGTGGGACGCTCCAAACTGCTAAACACAACAGCAATAGCCTCACACGCTAGTAGGATGCTACAAACCACGAAATACCATAGCGTTAGCCTTACATGCTAGTAGGACGCTACAAACTGCTAAACACCACAGCATTAGCCTCACATGCTAGTAGGACGCTACAAACTGCTTAACACCACAGCGTCAGCCTCCTACACTCCTTTGTTGTTGGCAGGAGAATGTGTGTGCTTGCTGTCTCACTGATTAATGTGTTTGTCGTTTGCAGGAGAATGCGTTTGCTCGCTGTATGCTGAAGGCTTGTATTTGCTGTCTCTGGTGTCTGGAGAAGTGCCTCAACTATCTGAACCAGGTGAGTTTCAAACTCCACTCTGTCACTTTTACGCCACTGTCATAAATACCAATCAAGCTTTGAGAGCCCCTAATGGACAGTGTGCCGGTGCACTGATGCCCATCAGTGAATCTCACCATCCCTAGTTCATACTGTACCTGTCAGGTGTTAGGTGTTTAGGTTGAAGAGCAGTGAAGATTCAACAGAGATTAAGCATTGAATGTGGAGGTCTAATAAACTGTGTGTGTGTGTATGTTGTCCTCTCTATAGAATGCGTATGCAGCAACAGCCATCAACAGCACAAGCTTCTGCGTGTCGGCGCGTGATGCATTTGTCATCCTGGTGGAGAACGCAATCAGAGTGGCAGCCATTAACACCATTGGAGACTTTGTGCTGTTCTTGGGCAAGGTGAACACACACACACACACACACACACACACACACACACAGTGATCTTCTTGAATACCCATCACACATGAACCAACACACCATAATAGTGTGTACATAAATACACACTAGACTCATGCACACACGCGCACACACACACACACACACACACACATATGCAAGTAAAGCATTGCCTCATACACTGGCTGTGTCTATATTTGTGTGTGTATGTCAATGTGTGTGCATGTGTATGTATATGTGTATGTATTTGTGCGTGTATGTATTTGTGTGTGTGTGTGCGTGCGTGTATGTATTATGTATCTGTCTGTATGTAATGGTGTGTGTGTGTATGTATGTATTTGTGTGTGTGTGTGTGTGTGTATGTATGTATTTGTGTGTGTGTGTGTGTGTGTAGGTGCTGATAGTGACCTGCACAGCGTTTGCGGGCGTGCTGGCTCTGAACTACCAGCGGGACTACAGTGAGTGGGTGCTGCCACTGCTGCTGGTGGGGCTGTTTGCCTTCCTGGTGGCGCACTGCTTCCTGTCAGTGTTTGAGGCCGTGGTGGACGTGCTCTTCCTCTGCTTCGCCATCGATACCAAATACAACGACGGCACACCCGGCAGAGAGTTCTACATGGACAAGGCTCTCATGGTACACACATACTAACATACATCACACACACACACACACCTACGTACATCCCAACCACAGACACACAGAATGACAGCACACCTGGCAGAGAGCTCTATATGGACAAGGCTCTCATGGTACACACACACACACACACCAACGTACACCACACACGTACGGCACACACGTACGGCACACACGTACGCCACACACGTACACCACACACGTACACCACACACACACCCACATAGAGAATGATGGCACAACCGGCAGAGAGTTCTACATGGACAAGTTTCTCGTGGTACACACACACACACACACATACACTCACACACATGATTTGTTCCCTCTGAGATTTGACTCCTAAGAGATTTGACTTGGCAGACCTAAACAATGCTGCCTTTTTCCACTCTCTCTCTCTCTCTATCCCTCTGTCATCTCCTTCACTATTCTCTCTCTATTTCTCTCCCCCTCTCTCTCTATCTCTTTGTCATCTCCTTCACCTCTCTCTATCCCTCTCTCTTTCTTTCTCTCTCTCTCTCTATCTCTGTCATCTCCTTCACTCCTCTCTCTGTCTCTTTCTCTCCCCCTCCCTCTCCCTCTCTCTGATTGGCTCAGAGTCACTGAGACCTTGTGATCCGCCCAGTTGTGCAGCTGACTCTTTAACGGCTCCAAATCAGGAGGAAACATCAGCTGCCATCACACACACACACACACACACACACACACACACACACACACACACGCTCACATACACACACACACGCTCACATACACACACACACGCTCACATACACACACGCTCACATACACACTCACACCCCCTTTATTCCAATGCTTCGACCAGAAAATCAACCCACGTTGATTTCATGTCTGAAAAGGATAACCCACGTTGTCCGCCTAGACTTCTCGACCCCCACCTCAGACATACTGTATCTGTGTGTATCCTGCAGGAGTTTGTGGAGAACAGCGGGAAGTGTCACACACACACACACACACTCTCTCTCTCAGACCTATCTTTATCTATCCTGCAGGAGTTTGTGGAGAACAGCAGGAATTGTCACACACACACACACACACACACACGCACACTCTCTCTCAGACCTATCTTTATCTATCCTGCAGGAGTTTGTGGAGAACAGCGGGAAGTGTCACACACACACACACACACACACACACACACACACACACGCACACTCTCTCTCAGACCTATCTTTATCTATCCTGCAGGAGTTTGTGGAGAACAGCAGGAAGTCACACACACACACACACACATTCTGACATATCTCTATATATCCTGACAGCATACAGAACAGCAGGAAGCCACAGACACACACACACACAAACACACACACACACACACACACACACACACACACACACACACACACACACACACACACACACTCTCTCTCAGACATATCTTTATCTATCCTGCAAGAGTTTGTGGAGAACAGCAGGAAGTCACACACACACACACACACACACACACTCTCTCTCTCTCTCTCAGACATACAGTGGGGAAAATAAGTATTTGGCCACTTGCAAAGAAATGTGTGATCTACAATTGTAATAGTAGGTGTATTTTAACAGTGAGAAACAGAATATCATCAAAAAAATCCAGAAAACTGCATTTTATAACATTTATGACTTAATTTGCATTTGATGCAGAAAATAAGTATTTGAACCCCTAGCAAAACATGACTTAGTACTTGGTGGAATAACCCTTTTTGGCAAGCACAGACATCAGACTTTTCTTGTAGTTGGTCACCAGGTTTACACACATCTCAGGAGGGATTTTGGTCCACTCCTCTTTGCAGATCCTCTCCAAATCCTTAAGGTTGCGTTTTCAATGGGAGGGAATGAGGGAATGAGGTTCAAGCCCAATATTCCACGTTACATGGCCCCATCCATAGTCCCCTCGATGCAGTGGAGTCATCCTGTACCCTTGGCAGAGAAACAGCCCCAAAGCATAATGTTTCCACCTTCATGCTTGACGGTGGGGATGGTGTTCTTGGGGTCATATTCAGCATTCTTCCCCCTCCAAACGTGGCAAGTCGAGTTGATGCCAAAGAGCTTGATCTCATCTGACCACATCCTGTCTCCCAATCCTCCTTAGAATCATTCAAGTGTTCATTGGCAAACTTCAGACGGCCCTGTACATGTGCTTCCTTGAGCAGGGGGACCTTGCGAGTGCTGCAATACTTCAAACCATTACGACGTAGTGTGTTGCCAATGGTTTTCTTGGTGACTGTGGTCCCAGCTGCCTTGGGATCATTCACAAGCTCCCCCTGTGTAGTTCGTGGGTTATTCTGCACCTTTCGGATGATCACCGATACCGCATGAGGGGATATCTTGCATGGAGCCCCAGACCTAGAGCGATTGACAGTTGTTTGGTGTTGCCTCCATTTACGAATAATCGCACCAATAGTTGTCTGCTTCTCACCAAGCTGCTTGCCGATGGTTTTGTAACCCATTCCAGCCTTGTGCAGGTCTACAATCTTATCTCTGACGTCCTTGGTCAACTCTTTGGTCTTGCCCATGGTGGTTAGGTTGAAGGTGTGAAGTATGATTCTTTGGACAGGTTTCTTTTATACACGTCACCAGTTGAGATCAGGTGTACCTTGTTAGGCCTAATGAGGACTAATCTGTGTGCTTCTTGGGCACATAACTGGTCATTAGGAGCCAGAATTCTTGCTGTTTCCTCTGGGGTTCAAATACTTATTTTCTGCATCAAATACAAATAATGTCATAAATGTTATAAAATGCAGTTTTCTGGATTTGATTGTTGATATTCTATTTCTCACTGTTAAAATACACCTACCATTACAATTATAGATCACACATTTCTTTGCAAGTGGCCAAATCGGCAGGGGTTCAAATACTTATTTTCCCCACTGTATCTTTATCTATCCTGCAGGAGTTTGTGGAGAACAGCAGGTAGTCACACACACACACACACACACACACACACACACACACACACACACACACACACACACACTCTCTCTCTCTCAGACATATCTTTATCTATCCTGCAGGAGTTTGTGGAGAACAGCAGGAAGTCGGCAGCAGCAGTAGAACGTGGGCGGGGTCGCGCTCGAGAGGAGGCGGAGCTTACAGCCATGGTGAGTGAGGGAGAGGGTGACACAGGCCCTGAGTGGGCAATGCCTGAGTGGGAGGAGCTTCAGGAGTTCCAGATCTACTTCCTGCTGGTGTGTGTGCTGGTGGACTGGGTGGTGTGGGAGCAGCCGCTGGTGGTGTGTTTGACGCAGGACATCATGCTCTTCATGTGTGTGTCTCTGCCCACCTCCTCTCTCTTCCTGCTCGCCTCGCTGCTGAAACACCCACACACACACTCGGCCGTGTGCCAACTCCCCACACCGCCTGCAGAGGGCGCCAGTGTGCAGCGTCCACAACCACCACCGTGCAGTTAACCCCTCGCCGCCTGCAGAGGGCGCCAGCGCCAACAATCACCACCATGCTGTTAACCCCTCACCTGCCTGAAGAGGGCGCCACCACTAACAACCACCACCACCACCATGCAGTTAACCCCTCACCCGCCGGGCACAGAGGGCCTCTCCAGCACCACCTACTGCATAAGCTGATAACACACACTAACCCGCTAACTCCTCTCATCTTCATCATCACACCGCTGCCCTCATCATCACCACATGTCCCTTATCATGAGTTCTGTGTCTGCCTCCTGGCTGCCTTGCATGAGAGAAGCAGCTGAACTTTGAACTTTGGCCTTATTCATCACCAGTGACCTTACAGTGAGGATTGGGGGTGGGGAGGGGGGAGGTGATGCTTTCTGAAGGGAGGGAAGAAAGAAATGGACAGAGAGACAGGAGAAGAGAGAGCGAAGGCAACGGCAGGAGACAAGAGAAGATTCTTGCCTTGCTAAGACTAGGGAGGGTCTTTGGCCGAGATCAGGTGAGTTTGTGTAGACTAGTGGCTATCAGACACACACACACACACACTCAGACCCACACACACTCTCAGTCCCACACACACATACACAAGCACACGATTATGCTCCTGTGCACACACGTGTATACACACAGGCATTCATGCACACACATAAACATTCACATAGTCAGACACACACTCTCCAACAGACACATACTCACACACTCTCGCACAGACACATACTCACACACGCTCATACAGACACATAGTCACCCACACACACACACAACTACTGATGCTGTGGGTGGTAGTAGAAGTAGCTGCACAGTAGTGTAGGAGTAAAGGTGCCTTGTAGTGTGTAGAGAGAGACTAAGTGTGGTTTTGTCATTTGAAAATGACATTTTAATAATGGTCCCCGTCCTTGTCTGCCTAACCCAACCCAAAGCATTGCACACTCACCAAGATGGCCGCGGAGAAGACAGAACCACCTATAAGGGTCTTATAGGTCTGTGTGTGTGGGTGTGTGTTCTGATGTCACGTCTGTATTTGTTTTGCAGGCACCTGGGCCCTCCTCAGCTTGACCGCTGTCTCCTGAAGACCTTTTTAAAGACATTCCAAATGATTATTTTTACGTGTAACATGTTTACTATGGTTTCACTCCAGGGAAAACGATATTTTAATAAGAGACTGGAAACAAACAAAAACAAAAACAAAACAAATAACAGCATAATGAAGCACTTTATACTGGAGCGCTGCACATCCCCTTCAACGATGCAGTTTCGTAGTGATGTCCTTTTTATAAGACTAAACCAGTCTGGCGCCACCTAGTGGAGATCTGCAGTACTGACCAGTAAAATCACTCCTACACCGGGATGGAGGTTTTCACCACAGCTGTGTTTCGGTGGCGATGTGTGTCTGGCGTCGCCGCCCCTGCCCGGGGGAAGGGATGTGTGCGCTGGGCAGCAGAGAACCACTTGCGTCTCCCCGCTCGTTTGTTGTCTAACACTCGTTTTCTAATGCAACGTCTATCCAATCACGGTAAGGAAGCGCCTCACCAAGGTGAGAAGAGGAAGGTTTCGCTCCTGAACTCACTGGCACTCAACTTTACCTGTTTATTTCTTTATGTTGGTTTGTTTGTTTGGTGGGTTTGTGTAGAGGGTCAAAGGTCAGACTGTTACCAAGGCAACTAGTTGGAGGAGAACAGGGCATAAAACATCATCCCACAGATCCCTCACAAACCCTTGCCGAAGAACCCTACTAAGGAACTGGAGTACTGTTCTATTCCACGGATCAACCCCATCGACTGGAGGTGCGTCAGCGGAGCACTTGCCAGCGCCCATTGGCCAGCGCCCTAATCAATCAAATAGTGGGGCAGGACTGCTGTCTGGGAACCATTTTTTAGGTGTGACTCTCGTGGACTCACTGGTCGTACAGAATGCTAAAGCTAACGCTAACACTGAAAATACATGGAAGTCTTCCTACTTACACATACGCACCCATAGAGGTTTCACACACACACACACACACACACACATACACACACCCATAGAGGTTTCACACACACACACACACACACACACACACACACACACCTATAGAGGTTTCACACACACACACACATGCTCTTACACTCCCATAAAAAGAGATTGCATACTTACACACACACACACACACACCTGTGCTCACTCTCCTATAAAGAACGTTTGTATTGTGCAGTAGGGGTGGGTGGGGCATGAATACACACTCATACACAGTCCATATCGAATGTGTTCACACACACACTTTGTCCTATCCTGAACATGCGCACACACACACACACACACTGCCTTATCCAGTTTATCATGATCTGCCTTCAGCTTTATGCTATTGGTTAGTGACAGTGACCCTCCTCTGCGTTTTGCCGAATGGGAGCAGAGTGTAGAATGCCTTAAGCTGAAGTCCCTCCCCTTACTGCAGTTGTTTGTGGGAGCACAGGGGAGGGGCTAGTTAGCCGCCGGTCCACAGGGGTGGGGCTAGTTAGCCGCTGGTCCACAGTTGAGGGGCTAGTT
The DNA here is from genome assembly GCF_900700415.2 of Clupea harengus. Classification (NCBI taxonomy): domain Eukaryota; kingdom Metazoa; phylum Chordata; class Actinopteri; order Clupeiformes; family Clupeidae; genus Clupea; species Clupea harengus. The sequence goes on along the minus strand of NC_045157.1, from coordinate 11,281,539 downwards.
AGCCGCTAGTCCACAGGGGAGGGGCTAGTTAGTCGCTGGTCCACAGGGGAGGGGCTAGTTAGTCGCTGGTTCACAGGGTTGGGGCTAGTTAGCCGCTGGGCTTCGTAGAGGTAGAGATACTGAGAGATGGTAATAGTCTAAAAGGCCAGAGTGCAGTGTGATATGCGACTTATGAAAAATAAACAAGTTGCTCCTGTGGATATGAAGTCAGACACTGATACTTAAAGTGAGCTTCCACTCTGCATTACCGGTCACACACACACACACACACACATTAACTGTGTGTTGGGGAAGCATGCAGTGTGCATAGTGCGCACACACACGAACGCAGATATTTAGTGTAAAGCATGGATCCACACGCTAAAGGCCGTTTCTACAGACAGACTGGAGTGGGGGAAAAGTCTTCTAATCAGTGATTCTAGTTTAAAGTCTTCTAATCTAGATTTTAGTGTTTAAAAGCCTAGGTTAGAGCTGAGTTTGTTTTAGAAGAGTTCCTGACTGTCAGCTCACCAGAACTGTTTTAGAGGGAGAGTTATTGACTGTCAGCTCACCAGAACTGTTTTAGAGGGAGTTTCTTGTCTGTGGACTCAGCGGAACTGTTTTAGAGGGAGAGTTATTATGTCTAGGCTCACCAGAACTGTTTTAGTGGGAGAGTTTCTTGTCTGTGGGCTCAGCAGAAGGATCAGGCAGCAGTATAAAGTTTTGTACAAATCACACACATACACACTCGGGAGTGTGGTGTAGCATGGAGCAAGAAACACTGTAGGGTCCTCTCTGATCTAAATATACATACACACATTTCACTCCGTGTGATGTACTATATAAAACACATTTTATACTTCAGACATGACCTTAGAGAGAATAGACAACACAGCGCACATGCATCAACATAAACACACATCATATGCACACACACCATAATTATGTAAACATACATGAGTAGGTACAGTTGGTGTGGCTGAACGCTTAGTGTGTGTGTATTGGAGGTAGGTATTCCCTATATATAAAACATGCACACACACATACACTCTTTTGTAAATGTACATGCCTTGGTGCATAGTGTGTGTGTGTGTGTGTTGAACTCTGAGTGTGTATGGGGAGGTGGGTGTTTCACGTCTGTGTTGTTTTGCCAAACTGATGTAAACAGATGAGGGGCATCACACCTCCATTATGGTGATGTCACTTCCTGTTCCTTCTCTTACACCTACACCGTTGATCTGATCTGGGGAAAGAGGGGTAGAGAAATGGAAAGGGAGAGATGAAACAGAGGAGGAGAGAAACGAGTGTGTCACCGGTACATGTACAATATTCCTCTCTGTGAGGTGTGTGTGTGTTCACAGGGGATGGTGGTATTGTGTCATGTGACAGACATCAGGTGTGTTTGTGTGGAGGGGGGAGGGTCCTGACCTGTGTGTGTGTGTGTGTGTGTGTGTGTCCTGATAGGTGTGTGTGCATGGCGGAGCAGGGGCTCATTAACGGTGTGTGACGGTGAACTAATGTAGTTTTCTTTCTTTCTTTTTTTATATTTATTTCATATGTATTTGTTTTTTAAGTAATAAAGGAATAAAACTAAATGTTGTTTTTACACCACTACAGAAGTGATGAATATGTTCACCCTTTATCTGATGTGTGATACTTTTGGAAGTGCTGCTGGTAACTGTCGGTATTGTCCAAGCTTTATTAATGCAAGAGCACTCAAACACAGCAGCCTCAGATGCTTAGAATGGGTTATAAATGTCAGGGATTGAACCCAGGCTGCTGGATTGCTAACCCAGTGTTTAGCACACTGAGCAATGTAGGACCCAAGTACAGATATAGTGTCAATAACTTAAATCTTTTAATTTGCAAAATCAAGAATTCATACAAAGCTCGGAAGATCCAGACAAAAACAAACAAATGTATCTCAGGAAAAAACGGGGCAGATAGCTTCGGGAAAATCTGAGACAAAACAATTCAAGAAACAGTCCAAGCAGCGAAATTCAATCCAAGAGACAGCAAACAAACAAAAAGAGAAAACCCAGAATATGTCCACAACAGGCAAGACCAAAAAGTAACAACAGCATGCTATGGGACAAGTCCATAGAACACAAAGACTCAGTGATGACATGCCCAAAAATAAACAGGTATAAATACTCGAGTATTGCAGTATTCCCACATGACAATGCACACCTGCTGAAGAGCATGTGGGGAGTCAGTCACTGTGGGCTGGTGATGATGACTGTGTTTGATATGACTGGACCATTCAGCACCAGCCCTACAGCCTGGGTAGGTTAAGGGCATCAGTGCCAATTCTAGTTTTAAACAGGAGCCGCCACGGGTGAGCCGGACTTCTGCCAAACTGGAGGTTTTGGAGAGAGGTCATAGTCCCACCTGGACCTATGAGGCTGTCCCATGCCTACATACAGGGAGCCAGAACACACTCGTAGGTCAAGAGGAGGCACAGATAAAGAAGGTGAAATAGAAAGTGAAAGTACGTGATTCCAATTTGAATGTCATGTGAGAAACGAGTGTTTACCGTAAGACAGCAATTATTGATAACCACTCAGTTGTGTTCTTGTCGTCTTCTGAGGCTTTGGACAAAACATACTTCCATCTATAGGCCTACTCCAGATTGGTGCCACCATGCCCAACGGTTGCCACTGTGATGAACTTAGCTAAGATAAACTAGCGAGAAGACCTCAGTGTGTCAACTGGTCAGCTCACAGGATGTGGCCATTTGACCGTATATGGGATGAAACTACTGACTTCCATCAGCATCAGGAGCTGTGATAGTCACGATGGACCACTCTGGTGGCAAAGTGACATAATAAGAAAGAATCACTAAATCATTTACTCTTGTGTTCTCATGTAATTGTATTTCTATATGTGTATGTATGTGTGTTAAATGCACAGATTCTACCTTTTATTAAGGTGTTCTATTCTATGGATGTGTGTCACGAAAGCAGAAGCCTCCTGTGAAAGAAGTGTGAGAAGTGAAAGCACACACGCACACGCACACACACACACACACACACACACGCACGCACGTACGCACACACACACATGCCCACACCCACACACATACACCAGGGCTCTCATGTCCTGTGCATCCTCTTGTGCTCATCAACACCACTGATTTTCAGACCTAAATCGATAATAGCATCTTATTGGTTTGTTTGAATGTTTTTGTGCACATAAACATCTATGAGTGTGTGTGTACGTGTATGTATATGAGTTAGGGTGTGTCTGTCTTTATGTGTGTGTGTGTGTGTGTTAAGGTTCCTCTTTCTCTCATCTACCAACGGCCGTCTAGTGTTTGGGTGTGTCGAGTGTGAGGGACTGTACCCACATCAAAACGTTGTTTAACAGACAAGGATGAAAACTAATTAATAATGCTTTATGTACTGTATCATTTGCAGCTGGTTGACGGTGTTGTACTACTCGGTTTTATTCAAAATAAGTGAAATTCACAAAATATTTCAACATAAATAGAACGAGTCCAAATCTACATCTCTATATCTTTTTTGTATTTAACAATGTATTTAATAATGTATTTACCGGCGCAAGTCAAACTTCCTCTTTCCAAAGGAAGCACACACAATTATGAAAATGACCAAGCATTCTCTCTCTCTCTCTCTCTCTCTCTCTCTTTCTCTCTCTCTCTCTCTCTCTCTCTTTCTCTATACATATTTCAGCCACTTGTCTCTCACAACCCCAGACTTACACACACACTCTTTCTCTCTCTCTCTAACTCACACACACAACCCTGGGCTCATTTGGACATTGCAGAAACTTTCATCAGCAAAGAGAGTGTGTTCGTCAAGATGCAGGTGTTGCTTGCGGAGATAAAAGCTTTTCCTGGACTTCTGGTGCTACTGATTGCATCTTCTCGTGGTAAGTGTGTGTGTGTGTATATCCACAGGATGTGTGTGTGTGGTTTTTTTTATGTGTGTGTGTGTATGTATGTGTGTGTGTGTCTACAGAACATGTGTGTGTATCTGCAAGCTGTCAGTCAATGATCAGTATCACCATAGACGCTTAGAGAGGTCGTGGAGGTCATGGAGCACGGACACTGCAAAAGCAGGCTGGGCGTGTGGATGTGTTCCTTCAACTCATAGTCTCATGTCCAGACTGCTGTAATGGCCAGTTTACATGTTTAAAATCAAAATTTCTGCTGGTGTACAACTCGGCATCCTTTAAACCAGGACTTAGGGGTCTGAGCATTCTACTCCTATTTTAACCTCAGTCCGCTGGCTTCCTATATGTTTGCCTACAAAGCACTACGTGGCCCGTCAACAGATGATATTTCAGAGCAGTGACTCCCCTACTCTCCCTTACGACCACACCACTCACCGCTGGCTGTTTCAGAATCCAGACTAAACTCTAAGAATGACCTTATTTTAAGTCACTTCTTTAAATCACGTCTTTAAACCACCTTTTGATAAATTGGCCTCTCCAAATGCATGACAAAATATTTACTTGCGTGACAGAATATTTAGTTGCTTACTTCAAGGATTTGTGTAGTCGAGTCAAAAGCATACTTCTTTTTAGTTTTTGTGTATCCACCATATTTTCAAATATATTTCCCGATTTATTTTAATTTAAAGCTATATATTTTAATTTTCTTCTCTTTTTTACCTTTCTGTCTGATTATTTTGACTTTGCCGTGTTGTTTATACCACTATACCTGTGTGCATTCTGTAAAAAACACCTGGGCTCCTGCCAGAAAGCTGTTTTAGACTTAGACACATCTTAGTTGATATGAACAGTCACATATTATCACTTGAGATTAGTAGAGAAGGACGACAGAGTTTGACAAGTTTAGGATGACTTGATGGAGATTTGCTCCCGAAACAACTTTATTACAGTTTATTACACAGCTGTGCTGTAAAGAGTCTTGTCCAGGGAAAATAACAAACGTATACGTTTAGGCTGACCCACTGGAAGCTGTTCCCCTGAAACAACTTGCTCAGTTCATCACAGAAAAAAGAGTTTTGCCAAGGGGAAGACAACAAGCTTACCTGTGATCTGTGCTTAACCCAGTAATGAACTCTGCCATATATTGTGATATGTTCTAAAGGTGTTCTATCCTATGGATGTGTGTCACGAAATCAGAAGCCTCCTGAGAAAGAAGTGTGAGAAGTGAAAGTGTGTGTGTGTGTGTGTGTGTTTTCACTTCTCACACTTCTTTCTCAGGAGGCTTCTGCTTTCGTGACACACATCCATAGGATAGAACACCTTTAGAATGGTATATACAACATATCACAATATATGGCAGAGTTTAGAGTTCATCAGTTGTGATAGTGCCGCAGCACATTCACTGGTCAGTTTCACTCTTCAATCACTCTAGCCTACTCAACACTTGCCTCACTCGCTCGCAGACACCTTCAACCATGCCTTCAACACCCCTACACACACACACAATCACACACCCAGCATGCAACACCACAGATCTATATATGTCTATGTGCAACACTACTGATACCACTGATGTTCACACCCCATCGTATGTTCTGTTCTGTTCTGTTCCTTTCTACAATATAATTCATACCAGGGGCAGCTGGTGAATGCTTGTGAACACTTTCTGTTCCTGTTTGATATCTATCAAGCATATCTCTCTCATCTTAACTCTCCAGATCTTAAATTGGAAATGGCATCAGTGACATCACGACATCAGTTTTACTTCTACCATCACTTTATATTGATCACGTTAATACTGCTAATTTCTTATCAATGGTCTGTCATGTTGCAGATTCCTCACCTGTATATTCTCAGTGTACATTACTGCTACAGATTCCTCACCTGTATATTCTCAGTGTACATTAACGTAGGTTTCCTTCTGTTCAGGTCTGGACCCCATCTGTGATCCTACTCAGGATGCTGCATGTAAAGGGGCTCTGGGAGGACCTGTGCGTCTGCAGCTGATGAGGGACGCCACAGGATATGACCTGAAGTTATACAGTGGAGATAAGAATGTTTTTACATCCAAAAACTCCAAGACAGTGTTCAATAACGAGTTCAACACCCCATCATTCATCCAGAGGTGGCAGTTTGTTAACGGGATCCTGATTATAAACCCTACAGAGAGGAGAGACTCAGGAACATACAGAGTGGAGATCCATGAGGAGTCAACAGGGAAGAGATTGGGAGATCACACAGTACAGCTGATCATTGAAGGTAAATCACTTCGTCTTGCCTCTTATGTGATAATAAATTGAACAATACAAGATGTACATGTGAAACGCTGAAGAATGGTGAGGTGAAGAGGTTTATAGGTCCATATACGTAGGTCCATATAGGTCCGATGGCAATATCCTTACTGGAGTCTTACTCTCCCTCTCCAGCCCCTGTGTCTAATGTGGACCTGTCAATCAGCTGCTCAGCCAATGGGGAGAGGAGGGTGAGGTGTTCATCCAATGGGGACAGTCCTCAGTACAGCTGGGCTCTGGATGGGAGGCCTCTGAGTGAAGCTTTTGCTGATCTCAGTCCAGATAACCAGACTCTCTCGATGAGGGGGTGTGTGCTTGGGAACCTCTCCTGCAGCGCCTGGAACCACATCAGCAGCACACACACCTCAGCATTGCTGCTGGATGCCTGCTCTGTGAGTTGCTGTTGGGTTCATAATAACTCGTCAACACTGTGTGAGTGTCTACATCAGAGCTACAGGCTGATAATGACACTGAGATCACTAACATATCACACATGGCAATGTCCTCATAATCCTCAATGCCACTCAGTCATAATCCACTAGAGGTTGTAATGGTGACATGTTGAAGCCATGTTGAAATCAAACTCATGTTCATCTCCTTCCTTCCCTAAGCTGCTGCTACTGTCTATACTGTCTACTCTCCAGTGTTCATCAGTGTGTGGTTGGCAGGGATCATCATACTCACAGCTCTGCTGGTGGGAGGTTGTTACCTCTGCACACGGAACAAGAGAACACACACTCCAGGTCAACATACATATCTTAAGCAAAAGTTACTGTATACTCCTGTGGGTTGTGATGGCTATATCCTTATAACCCTATACCATGTATACTTCTATGGGTTGTTTGTTGTCATTGTATGTAGTTAGACTGTCCTATGTAATAATCTACTGTAGTAATAGTTTAGACTACAATTGTACTGTAAGATACTGTTGTGATATTTTAGAGCAGTTAGGTCCTATGAGCAGTCTGCTGTTTGAGCTATTAGTGTGTTAGCTCCTTTGTGCTGTACGTAAGGGATAATGGCCACTGAGGTGTTGGAGGGAAAATGTCCTCCACAATTCTGTTATGAAGACAAGTGACTTGTTAGCCTACTAGCTTTCTACATGCCACAACACGCGTTTCGCCACACTGGCAATATAAGCTCCTATGAGCAGTCTGCTGTTTGAGATGTTGGTGTGTTAGCTTCTTTGTGCTATAAGTAAGGGATAATGGCCACTGAGGTGTCCCCGTTCAAAAATATTAGATGAGTTGGAGGGAAAATCTTCTCCACCTTCATCTTGCTTCTAACCTGTTTATGTGTTTAGGTTGATGTGTACAGTGCTGTAAGTTCCTTCTGTGTAGTAAATTAAGTTACTAATGTTAATTAATTAAATTAAGTTACAAAATAAAGTTACTAATGTCACTCCTCTCCCTCAGATGACCGCAGGAGGAGGAGGAAACCAGAGGAGGTGCAGATGAAGTGACTCCCCATTGGCTCAGAGGGTGTCCAGCTCCAGAATACTCCCAGATTTAAAGAAATCATTTGAAGAATACTCCTCCATTCCTCAACCTCCATAGTGACTTTGATCAGTCATACAGTATACTTGTGTCACAACAGGAAACAGAGGGGGCATGTCAAATATTCTGTCAGGCTGTAAGGGCTGGACAGGGTAACTCTTGGTCAGATGCTTATTGTTGGTAGAGGCTCCATGTGCTGTTCTGAGGTCAGTCCTTGTTTTTCTCTCATGATGGGTCAGATCAGGACTGGAGGAGGGGAACCTGGTCTCAGATCAGCTTGCAGAGGCAGCCTTAGCACAGAGAGATTTCACACTGATCTCCTCATGTGCGCTTGGTTACTCTCACATTTACCTTAATAAAATATCGTATCACTTTTTTTCAGCTTATATGTGATCATGATATGTGATCATGTTCAACTGTGTCTGATGGTGACATCTTGATGTAAATGTGAATAAAGATGCAAACAGCATATCCATCGTGTAGCTCCAGTATTCACTGCTGCATAGATGAGGCCGATTAGCTATGGAGGGAAACACCTAAAACAAGAACCAGAATGGATGAGATGAACTGGAATGTGAGAAAAATCAGCCAGGTTGTTTAGGGGTGTATGTGTGTGTGTGTGTGTGTGTGTGTGTGTGTGTGTGTGTGTGTGGGCACCCCTTGTCAAAATGTCCATCACTGTGAATAGTTAATTGAGTAGAAGATGAACTGATCTGCAAAAGGCATACATTTAAAGAAGAAACAATCTTTTCAACATTTTAAGCAAGATTAGTGTATTCTTTTTGTTTTGCACAATTCTTGTAGTGAACGAAGGAAAGGAGCACCATGCAACGGTCTGGGCCCCTTAAGAGATTTGGGCTTTCAGATAACTTGTACCAAGGTCTCAGACCTTTTTTAGCTTGCTAGGGCTATGACTTGTTCACAGTCATCATTAGGAAAGGCCATGCTCTATATAGCCTATCACCCTTTCTTTGATCACCTTTCTCCTCTATAGGGTATCACCCATTCTTCGATCACTTGTGTCCTCTGTTCAGGGTATCACCTGTTCTTAGATCACCTGTCTCTCCATATGGAGAGCAGTGGATTGTGTTCACATTAGACTGAGAGATATCTGTGATATGCTAACTCAGACACCTGTAAGGCTTAAAGACTAAAGCTGTTAGTGCACTATAGAAGTCTGTGCACAGGTGAATGACCAGTAGGGGGCAGCACTGCAGTGTGATGACAGTCCAGACTGGTAAAGTTGAGCTCTTACCTCACCTGACAATCATGGGGGTTATGCCACGACCTGATCAAAGATCAAGATTGTAAATGCCATTTTGAGACAAAAGCACTTAGAGAAGAAGCTGTGAAACTTCACAGTGAGTAATGTGAGTTGCCGTTAACATTTTTAAAACAAATATCACTGTAAGCCTGAAAGCAATGGATAGTCTTATGGTTGGGGTTGAACGTGGTCGTTTCTCAGGTGAGTTTGGAGGACAAAACTGGTGAATTTATTTCAGTGTGGAGATAATATGGTTCACTGGTGAATGACAGTGGAGGTTAATCTTTTGTCAGGTCTCCTTCCTGGAGTAATGGTTCAGTTTCAGTGCTTTAATGGCTCATTCAGAAGGAAGACATTGCTTTGGAGCTGTGTTTGATTTTGCTAGAAAGGTTTGAGGCAGATTGTGCAGTTACATTTTTTAAGCATGTTGTATAGTGTTGGTAACGTGTTGATGAACCATCTGAAGCAGTGGAGAAAAGCACTGTGATTGTTTTTAGTTATAGTAAGGAGCAGCTGTGATAGCACAGCAGACTCTCATCGGGTTGTGGGTCAGACTCTTATTGGGCCGTGGGTCAGACAGGTTATTGGGCCGTGGGTCAGATACGTTGACCTTTGGTCTGGGCCTACAGCAATGCCTTCATCATCGGTCTAACCCTCGACCCCAGACCTCACGCCGTTCACTTTCCACAGCTTTCCACCCAACATGCATTATACAGACATTTCTGAGCGGGTTGCTCAATTAAACCATTTATTCATTTAATTCTAGTCCTCATAGTTTGAGTAATATCAGCAAGGTTTAATTTGTGATGTGTAACAGTTTAACAGGGGAAGTTTCTCTGTTTCTCTGATTTGTCTGGAAAAGACAAAGCTACAGTATTTGAAGAGTGTAGAACTGCATCAGGGCAGAATATCTCATGCAGATGTGTAACCAGTAGGGGGCAGCACTGCAATGCAAGACCAGACCATCTGGACAGGAAAAGGTGAGCACTTATCTCTAATATCAGCGATGATACTGGCCCAATATTTCACCCTTTTTAAACCGAAGATTAGCTGCATTACCTATTCATATTTAGGGGCTTTCACTGAAAACAAGCTACGTTTCACACACATGTATGTGTCATTATGTATGCAAGAGTCAAATTAGTGTCTGTCTGAACGAGGAAGGAGGGAGATTCGTTTTAGAGCTTGCACACACTCATGATTCCTGATTCAGCCTGATGGTTCATTTCACTGATTAAACACAGAAGTGTGCTTTAGAGTGTGTGTTTGCAGGTGTGTTTTTCAGAGTGTGTGTTTGGATGTCTGTTTTTCAGGATATGGTTTTTCAGAGTGTGTGTTTGGAGGTGTGTCTCAGTGTGTGTTTGGATGTGTGGTTTTCAGAGTGTGTGTTTGGATGTGTCTTTTTCAGAGTGTGTGTTTGGATGTGTGTCTCAGAGCGTGTGTTTGGATGTGTGGTTTTTAGAGTGTGTGTTTGGATGTGTGTCTCAGAGTGTGTGTTTGGATGTGTGTCTCAGAGCGTGTGTTTGGATGTGTGGTTTTTAGAGTGTGTGTTTGGATGTGTGTGTCTCAGAGTGTGTGTTTGGAGGCCAGTGTGTGGTCATTAGCCATCCTGAACCTTTAAAACACCAACTGTACAACATTTTTATTTTCAAACTAAAACCAAGGAAACAACCTACTTGTGTTATAGATGTAAACACGTGTTTGATGTGAAAATGCTACAAAGTCACAAATTCCTTTTGCAGAAGTGGTTTCAGTGTTTGTTTGAGGGAATCTCAAAGCAGGGAAACCCTACACTTCCCAGTGAAATCTACACAGAGCTCTACATTACAGAGGGGGGAAGTGGAGAGATCAGTGATGAACACGAGGTCAGACGACCTCCAGACGACCTCCAGGAGATCAGCAACATACAATACGGCAATCAAATGTAATGAATTTTTTTTTTTTAAATACCGGCACAGGACAAAACTATCAGAACTGGACCGGACTGGATACCAGTCAGGACTTAATACTTCCTCTTCCTCTTCCGTTCTGGGGGCTGAACCTGATGAAGAGAAAACTCAGTCTGGTGGATCTTACTAAGCAGTAATTTCAAAATTTTTGCTGATGAGAAGTTTAAAGTGTTTGATGGTCTGGATGAGTGTCGGATTCCTCTACTTTTCCACTCTAACCCGAGGTGTTGTTATGTAACAGAACCAACCACAGTGCTGGTGTGTGTGGTTGTGTGTACCGATGTGTGTGTACTAGTGTGATGGTGTGTGTGTACCGGGGTGTGATGGTGTGTGTGTGGTTTTGTGTACTGATGTGTGTGTACTAGTGGGATGGTGCGTGTATACTGAGGCCTGATGGTGTGTGTGTGTGTTTGTGCTGATGGTGTGTGAGTGGGTCCGCCCTGGCAGGTTTAGGCTGGCAGTGCCAGTCCAATGTGAGAGGGATGGACAGGTGCAAAGAAACGCTGCAATGGAGTCTGATTGGTTTATGTTTCTTTTTCTTTGAGTCTCTTATTCTACAGGTGGGGACACTAATAGGTTTGAGGGACATAGACCAAACACATACACATATACACATACACACACTCCCCATGCACATTGAGTCTGGTAGTCTTCTGTGTACAGGGCTGGAATGGTATAAATGCAGCAATGGAGTCTGATTGATTTGGTAATTAGAAGAAGTTTCTGGTTTCAGGATCCAGCACACACACATCGGCATCTGTCCTGCAGAACGTCTGGGAGGAACGTGAACGTGTTCCCAGCTTCCAGCAGCACACAGGAAACAGCCTCTTCCTGAGGGGAGCACAACAATGAGATGAATGGAGAGTGGAGAGGATCCTGATCAGCCATGTTTGGCAGTGAGGATGTCAAACACTCTTAAATCTAAACATCTACACAGTATATATGAAATACTGTATGTACTGCTGCAAGTGTATAAATATGTAAAATATGTTATCCAATGTATGATAGATAGACAGTTTAATTCTAGGAGTGACACATTTTCGCCTAAAAAAGGTATCATCATGAAAAAGATCTTAAAGGAACATTATGTTTCACTGACCAAAAGTTAGAGTTGTCTCTCCCCCCCAGACTCAAAGCTCACACGAGTTGCCCACTGCTTCAAAAACTAATACTTTGGAGTTGGAATTACAAAGTTACATAATCAAAACATATAAATCCTTTCACATTTATTTAGGAGTAGTAGTAGTAGTAGCAGTAGTAGTAGCTAACCATTTCATTTAAAACATGGAATTATTTAAAAGGAAAATTGGGAAAATGAGTTTTAGTACCCATCATTGGCCACTGCATGAACTGTAAAAGAGAGCGATGACCTCAGATAAGCCGTGTTTCCTCTATCAGGCCAGTGCGGGCTAGGGCTTACTGGGGCTCAAGTTACAAGGACAAAAAACATTTGCGTTTCTACTATTGGGCCGATTACCCCGCAGTATTTATTCCAAAACGTGTCCATAACATGCTGCCTCCGTGTAAACACCACCCATCCCGTCCATTTCACGAGTGGAAAGTTCATGGTTAGGTATCATGCGATACAGTCTGGATCTCAGGCATCTATGTTGCTGGCTTACAGCAAAATAAGTTAAGAAAAGGAATAGAATGGAAACTGAAGTGACTTCGTTGCTTACACAATCACACTAAAAGTGAAGCACCAAGGCATGAAGCAACACTCAGACCATAATAAATATATAGTAAGTTCTTTCTTCCTGCTGCGAAGCACTAGTGGCCTGCATAACAGAAAGGCCTACCCTACCAGCAGTGGAGTTTGGCTGTTATCAGCATTGGGGCTGGAGAGTGAGGAAAGTGAATAAAAAGAAAAACTTGTTCCGTTTGGGTTCATGACAAACTGCTGTCACAAAACAGGATCTCCGCCTAGCAGACGATTGTATTCAGATGTATTTCCGTCTACACACAAAACAGGTTGATCATTTAGTACACCAAGCATTCAAAACCAACGTTAGCGAGTCCATCGTCCCCACTGACAGACTTTGCATTTGTGGAATATGAAACAAGTACCCATTACATTGCTGTACAACTTAGTATATTACAGTGAGAGTTGACCATGTTGTGCATGAACCACACAAAACAACAACAACAACAACAAAAACAAAACAACAGTTTAGACCACCATTTTACCACCGCATGCTGAGAGCAAAATGTTGCCTAACACAGTTACCTAAAGACGGACTCCTTATAGGTCAACACAGCAGGGTCTCACTGGCCCATGGGCCAGACACGCTGACCTTTAACCTTACACTTTCACCCTATTTCATGGAAGGCCGAGACGAGCTCACTACTCGGGAATCTGTGTTGTGTGGTTCTGTGGGCAGTCATGGATGCAGGGCGCTTCCTCTGTGGAAAGTCCCCAACACTCACAGGAGGAAGCATGCCTGCTGCTGCACTGCTGACCAATCAGAAACGGGCTTCGGGTATAACAATACCAAATGGACCAATTACTGACAGATTTTTTTGTCACTGAACTGGGAGGACTAATCAAATACAGGCTTTGTGGACTGACAGTGCTGTTACCAGGAGAAGAGGAGAGTGAATGTGTCCACCTGTACGTTCAAGACAAAATGGACCAATTAGTGACAGACCCCATTTTTTTTTTTTTATCATTCTTTTTATTTCAGTTCAGTATGGACTTTTTTTTACATTGAAGGTAGTAACTGGCATACAATAAAAGTACAATAGACAAAAAAGAAGAGAAAACATAATAATAAGACAAAAAGACAAACAAACAAAAGAAAAACAAAAAAAAACTTCAAATTAAAGGGAGGGGGGTGACCACTGAATAAAAGCTGTTATTACTTTATGGTAAACCAATCGCAACCTTATGCTGTGGAATATACTGTATGTCATGACTTGATAACGTGATGTGTGTCTTGACATAATCCAGAAAAGGTCCCCATATTTTATTGTAGTTTTTTGCTGATTCTTTCAAAGAGTGTCTTATTTTTTCAAGTTTGAGAAAGTAAAGTGCATCCTTGACCCAATGTGTAAATGTTGGGGGTCTGCAGTCCTTCCATTTGATCAAAACCAGCCGCCTGGCCAGGAGCGTGAGAAAAGCGATGCTATTTGATTGTGCCTTAGTTAGACCTAGATGCTCAGGTGTAACCCCAAATAACCCAATTAATGGGCATGGCGACATTGGCTGTCCCAGAAAGCCTGACATTGTGTTAAAGATGGATGACCAATAGTGGTCTAGCTTTGGGCAAGACCAGAACATGTGAGTATGTGATGCTGGGTTGCACTTACATCGATCACATAATGGGTCTACATCAGAAAACCATTTAGACAATCTAAGTTTAGTCCAATGGATGCGATGAACAATCTTGAATTGCAACAACCCATGTCTTGCGCAGATTGATGAACTATGAACTCTACTCAAAGCAGCCTCCCAAGATTCCTCGCAGATAGGTTCCCCCAGCTCACTTTCCCATTGAGATTTTAAGTCCGAAGTGGATGAAGGTGAGAGTGCCATCAGCGCACTATAAGTGGCCGATATAGTTCCATTGAATGATAATGGCTTGCTTAATATATGGTCATAGGCGGAGCAAGGGGCTTGGCTTGGAAATATAGGAGAAATGTTCCTAATGAAGTTACGGATTTGGAGAAAACGAAAGAAATTAGTTCTAGGAATATTAAAGTTATCACACAGATATTGGAAGGAGACGAAAGTTCCATTGTGATATAGATCTTTAAATTGCTTGATGCCCGCATTGTACTATATAAGGAAGGCTTTGTCCATTAACGATGGTTTGAAATAATGATTAGCATAGACAGGGGATTTAAATGAAAAGGTCTGCCAACCAAAATGTCGTCTTATTTGAGTCCATATTTTCAGGGATGTTTTAACCAACAGGTTTGTTGTGTGAGCTGTGTACGATGAGGAGAGGGGCGCATACACAAGAGCTGCCAATGAAGATTGTTTACATGACTTGGATTCGATGGCTTGCCAAGAAAGTGCATCTGCATCAGGGTCTTCATATAGCCAGTGCAACATGGGTCGGATGTTACATTCCCAGTAGTAGGATTGGAAATCTGGAAGAGCCATGCCACCAAAACATTTGGGTTGTGTTAGGAGACTTTTTCCTGACAGACCCCATTTGTGAAGGGGCCAATAACATACAGGATTTGTGGACTGACAGTGCTGTTACCAGGAGAAGAGGAGAGTGAATGTGTCCACCTGTACGTTCAGGGCCAAATGGACCAATTAGTGACAGACCCCATTTGTGAAGGGGCCAATAACAAACAGGCTTTGTGGACTGACAGTGCTGTTTCCAGGAGAAGAGGAGAGTGAATTTGTCCAGCTGTACTTTCAGGGCTTTGAGGATAGTTAACACATGCAATGCTGAGTCCATGCTGCTTGCAAGGATACAGAAGACAGAGCTGTTACGAACTATATGGTGCAAAACCCTCTGTGGATGAATGTAGCTGGAAAATGTCTTATAGCCATTACCACATCATAAATCACATGCACACAAACACTCTATACAGACAGACACGCACACACACACACACATCACATAGACACCTACACATTCACACACACACACACACACATCACACAGACACCTACACACATCGCACACACTCACACACCACACAGACACCTACACACATCACACACACACTCACACACATCACACAGACACCTACACACACACACACACACCACACACACTTGCACACCAACACCACCATGTCCTGAGTATGACTCTGCTCTTTTGGCTGACTGAGCCTCTCTTCTGCTTTATCTCTTTACATGTTTCTTTCGATTCTGTCCTTTATCATTATTTTCTTCTCTCCACCAAAACTTATTTTTTGTAAGCTTCATTTCATAGTCCTTCTTTGATGAACATTGGTTAAGAGAAAATCACTACACAGTTCAGCAGTGAGTTTGGAGAAGTTTAACATATAAATAGTATTTGTAATATAGTGACACTTGTGACCAAACAAACAGAGATAACCATAAACATGATAAATACTATAGGTGAGAGCCCCTAAAAGTAACTATTAACTATTATAACGTCTTAATTTAGAAGAAGGTGCAGATGTTTCCTCATTTTTCCTCTCGTTAAAGACGTAGGATATTTTTCTCGCACCTTCTACTGTGAAGTGCCGTGCAGATTCAGGTACAGCTTTTGCCATCAACTGATGATGAAGCATCTGCACAGCCAATCAGTGCTCGAGTCTAACTCTACCACCACTAAACCTCAGATTGGTTCTTCGCACGTCTCAGTGGTCTGGGGCTTTCCGTTCCTCACAGAGAAATACAGAAGCAGACCAGTTTCTAAACGCCTCCTCGACCTGTATTTTAACCCCAAGCCATTCCCCAGAAGCTTTAGTTTGACACAGCTGAACACACAAGCGCACTTGCAGGATGGCCGATAACACAAGTCAGAACGAGGTACTGATTGGCCGCGCGCCCAGCACGGAGAACGTGGGTCCCGCTCCGAGGTAAGAGGTCCTAATTTATCATTAAAATCAATTAAGGGACTGGAGATTAGTTTGCCATTTCATTGTCAAAAGTCTATCTAGTATCTAGTTTTCGTGGATGAAACGTAGCCCTATGTATAGTTTAATGATCTGACGGTATAAATATTGAAAATTGAATTTATTGATGCAGAGTTGAATCATATTATTTACAGCCTAGAATTAATTTAAATGACATCTGCATCCTGTTGAGTCGTTATGATAGGTCTATAGTATTCAACACACATATTTAATGTTGCTTTAGTAATCCTCAAGAGATTAAATGAGTTTGCTAACTGCGTAGCAGATGCCTGAACGCCAATCAGCCTGCATTTATTTTTCATTAAGTGAAAGGGAGACATTTTAATATCCCTTTATGTGGGAAAAATGAGTAAACGCAAATGGAAGTATTTTTAAACTGTTAGTCAACGAAAGCATCAATCAAGTTTTCAAATCTACTTTTGGTTCCTTGGTGAAAATGAAAATGTTTTTTACCTGGATCCTAATGACGTCACACCAGAGGAGATTCATCATTGGTCCGTTAAAGAAAACTATGTAAATAACTTATTTAAAGCCAACTCATATTTCTTCTTCGGTCCAGTTATATAAATATATTTAAATCAGTTTGGATCCTGTCTGTCGTGAATACATTAATGTATTGTAAGAAATTGTCAGAAGAGAAAGTTTCTGATTCCTGTTGAGTTTAGGGCTTGTGGGTTGATGGTGTTTTGGGGAAGTTTGACAGCTGTGCAGTGACCAATTCACTGTTAATAAAGAATAGCTCCCCATGCTGTATGCCAGTGAATGCTACTGTATGCGGTCTGTATTGACTAAGTGATTCCGGTGCGAGTCTGTAAGCCTGGACAGCAGAGGGTTAAAGAAACTAGAGTGGCCTGTAGCTTGGGGAGTGGCAGAATGCTTCTCTGGGGAATGTAACCGACCTGTGTTTATGTGTGTGTGTAGGCGGGCATCATCGGGAAACCTGAAGGTGGCAGGGCTGACCCTGTTGGGATGTCTTCTGCTGGCCGGGCAGGCGGTCTCCACCTACGTCCTGCTCAACCAGCGCCAGCACCTGACTGATCTGCAGGAGGGCACCAACACCCTCCGCCGCGAGCTGTCTCAGAGGACCAGCGGTCAGCACACACACACACACACACACACAAACACAGACACAACAATACACACAAGAAGCGCACACACAGGAGAGGACGGGGTTGGTCAGATTAGGAGAGGGCCGGTCAGATTAGGGGAGGGCCGACAGATAAAGAGAAGTCATTGGTCAGTGCTGCCTGTAATCCAGCTCTGTAGTTGGATCTCACATGAGATGGAAGACGGGTGAGACTCCCACAGCCGCCTCTCCTCCCCCGTCCCTTTCCCCAGTGGTCTGGAGGGGACACCGATCTGTGCCGCCACCTCAGGCACAGTGCACTGCGAGAGGTCACTGGGCAAATCTGAGTCTGCTCTTAAATCACAGAAAAACCTAAAACATTATTATTAGATATGGGGCTGGGGGACTCCACCAGTAATGCTGTGGTTCAGTGATCATGACCACAAAGACTGGGGGATTTTTTTAGGGCACTCTCTGCTATCGATGGTAATCAGAAAGTGTGGGTGAGTCCTTCAGCTCTGCCTTCTCAATGTAGGAGATGGAGAAAGAGATGGGGTAGGGGAGGAAGGGTTAGGACAGCAGCATGGCCTCTAGAGGAGAAAACGTGATCGAGAGGGTAGGACAGAAGATGGGGGTGAGGAGGAGGGCACATAGAGGGAGGCGTGAGGAGGAGCACACATAGATGGAGACGTGAGGAGGAGCACACATAGAGGGAGACCTAAGGAGGAAGACAATGAGGGGGTTTGAGGAAGAGAGAAACAGGAAGAGAGAGTGAGCTGTAGGAGTGAAGGCAGGGGAATGGGCAGGGGAGATCACTCTTCTCTATGACTCTTCCAAGGGACTTTTTCTGGGGCTTCTGTGGAATAAGTCTCTTCTAGAAGGTTCTCATAAGTGTTTTTCCTTAGTCTCTCCCTCTCTTTCCATTCCTCCATCTCTTCAGTCTCTCTCTTTATTTGTCTCTGTTCCTGTGTTTCTGTGAGTTCAATTTGATGGGTGCTATTTTAGAAATATTTAAATGCAATAGTAGCGCTACAGGATGTTGTCAATGAAAAGAGGTACAGCATCTTGATAGCACATCAACATGACAAACTGAACTCTGTTAGATAATGCTGATAAACTGGAATAGCTGGAATGTGTGTGTGTGTAACCTTGTCATCTCCGTGTCCCTACAGTCTCCGGTGGTGCTGGCCGTGTGATGCAGGTGCCTCTCAATATGCCCCTGCTGAAGGACTTCTCTAAGGCTGACGAGAAAGCTCCACAAGGACGCCGCATCCCCCTCACGGTACGCATAGCTGTGTGTGCGTGTGTGTGTCTATGCTGTGTGAGTTTATGTGTGAGAGACCCTTGCTTACCCATAATGTGTGTTTGATTTTTAGAAGCTCCAGAGTGCGATCAAGACTGATGTTGAGACGACCCCTGCTGGAGGTGAGTGGTAGTGCAAGTCAGAACAATAAAGACAACAACAAATAAAAACCACAGACACACACATATCTCTCTCTCTTTCTCTCTTTTCTCTCTCTCTCTCTCTCTTTTCACTACTAACTGATTCCCCTCTTCCATGTGTGGCTGCTTTCTTGTCATACCATCTTGTCTCCTTCCACCCTGGATAATAAGGGATTCCAGTCTAACCCCTGTTCCACGTGTCTCTAATCTCACCTCACCTAGTCTCACCTCACCTCACCTCATCTCTCCTCATCTCACCTCTTCTCACCTCATCTCTCCTCACCTCATCTCACCTCACCTATTCTCTCATCTCACCTCACCTCATCTCTCCTCACCTCATCTCACTTCATCTCTCCTCACCTCTCCTCACCTCACCTCATCTCTCCTCACCTAGTCTCTCCTCACCTCATCTCTCCTCACCTAGTCTCTCCTCACCTAGTCTCACCTTGCCTCACTTAGTCTCACCTCACTTCACCTCATCTCGCCTCACCTGTTGTTTTGTCTTGTCTCACCTTGTGTTCCCCAGCCTCCGCCCTGGACACTAAGTGTAACCTGGAGGCGGGTGGGCCAGTGCACCCAGGCTTCTACAAGCCCCAGTGTGATGAGGAGGGCCACTACCTGCCCCTGCAGTGCTGGCACAGCACCGGCTACTGCTGGTGTGTGGACCAAACCGGAACTGAGGTCCCTGGGTCACGCTCGCGCTTCACCCGCCCCACCTGCCAGTGAGGTGAGTGTGTCCACCAACCTCCCCCCCAGCGCACTCACGCACGCACACGCACACACACACACACACACACAAACACACACCCAAACACATGTTAATGACCCTAACCCTGTTTCCATGACTGCACACAAACAGGACATAACTAGGTTGTATTTGAGTCTCAGACTGGAGACAGTCTGTAAAAAGTGTACAAAGGCAGACTGCCAGAAATCTGTTGGGTTTATTTCGTTTATCAGAAGCCTCT
Source organism: Clupea harengus (assembly GCF_900700415.2). Classification (NCBI taxonomy): domain Eukaryota; kingdom Metazoa; phylum Chordata; class Actinopteri; order Clupeiformes; family Clupeidae; genus Clupea; species Clupea harengus. The sequence goes on along the minus strand of NC_045157.1, from coordinate 11,261,594 downwards.
TAGAGGCCTGTAGAGTGTTGAAAATAAGATGCTGTGGACTGATCATAACTCTTCCCCCCTGCAGTGGCATCTGCCTGACGAGGAAGGAGCTTTCATCGCGATGACAATCATCATCATCATCATCGTCTCCTCCTCTCTGCTCTCCTGTCCTTTTCTTGTTTGGGGTCTAATCACCAGCATCTCTCCTCCGTATCTCTCTGTTCATCCTCTTCTTTGCTTCCGGGCCACTCTTGCGGTCAGGGGGCAACTGGGTGGGCAACCAGGGTGTAGAACCCAAGGCGGGGTTGGCCGTAGAGCTCTCTTGGGGACCCCTGCGTCCAGACGACCCATCCGGAGAGGCCTTGGTATCCCTGTGCTGCCCCCCCCCCCCATCTCCCCTGCCATGAGTGGCCTGGTCTGGAGGCCTGACTTCCCACCTCTGTATGCAACCAAAGGCATCTCCACGCTGCAGATACTTATATAGTGATAGAACTTTTCTGTCTTAAAGAACATATGATACATCACACACACTTTTTAACCTTTAGTTAATAATAGCGCTGTTCATTAGATCTTTGTGAAGTGATTTTAGCCGATATAGGCGCTGCATATTTACCCTCTCTGACTGCGAGATAAAGCCTGGAGTGCTCGCTGTGAGGCAGGCAGGAAGAGAATGTGGGTTGGGGGATTGAATGTGAACCTCAATGTGAAATAAAGCGAGCCTCCAGACCAGCCTCTGTGTGATGTGGTCATTTCTCAAGCTGTGTTGGACACACTCACTCACACTCTCTGTCTCACTCATGCACGCACACAAAGACACACCCATTCACACTCTCTGTGTCACACACAAACGCAGGCACTCATACACACACTCACACAAAGACACTCTCACTCACACTCTCTGTCTCACACACACACACACACGCACACACACAAAGACACACTCACTTACACACACACGCACACAAACACACAGGTTAAAGCGGCACTGGTCTGTGCTGCTCAGAAGATCTTCCATATCAAAGCACTGGGGGGGAGAGGGGGTCATGTAAAACACAAACACATCAGAAGAACTGACCAGTCACACTACACTGCAAAAATTGAAATCTTACATGCCTGGTTTTTGTCTGACAAGATATTTCACTTCACTTTGCTTCAAGCGTTTCAGTCCTTAATTAAGGTATTATAACTTGTTTAGATTGAATTACTGGTTCTGAGCAAGTTAATGCTTGAAACTAGTTTGATCACCACCATCACCACAACTGCTTTATCAAAGTAAGACTCAATACAAATGCACTAGTTTTAAGTTATATATAGATATATTGTATCTTGGTAAGTCAAATTTTCCTGTTCTTTTGGCAGATAATTTAGCTTATTTTAAGTAATATATCCCCCATTTTATTACTTTTTTCCCTTGTTTTTAAAAGCTGAATTTTTGCAGTGTACTGTATAAGGAGAGACATGGTCAGACATATGGTAGAAACCACAGGTTGGATATGTCTCAAGTAGTGGACACACACACAGGTGGAAAACACACACAGGTAAGGGATGTTTCAGGAGAGTGTGTGATTGTGAGACAGGAAGGGGAAAAAGAAGAAGAGAGTGCGGAAAAAAAAATGGTAGTGTGTGTGTGTTTTCCCAGAGCGGAGAGCATAAATGAAATGGAGGAGTCTGTCAAAACGAGTGTGTGTGTGTGTGAAAGTGAGGAGAGGGAAGAGGGGGATAAATAATTGATCAGGCAGACTGGTGTGTAACAGAAGGACATGAGTGTGTGAGAGATAGAGGTAGGCTAGTGTGTGTGTGTGTGTGTGTGAGAGAGAGAGGTAGGCTAGTGTGTGTGTGTGAGAGAGAGAGGTAGGCTAGTGTGTGTGTGTGTGTGTGTGAGAGAGAGAGAGGTAGGCTAGTGTGTGAGCTGGAGCCTGAGACAGTCCTGACGCACTGACATGACCGTAAGTACCACTGCCTGCCTGAAAACAACCTGTGTGTGAAATAAATAAGGTTTGTGTGTGTGTGTGTATGTGTATGTGTATGTGTATGATATACACTACTGTATGGATTGGAAGTGCATATGCATGTGTGTGTAAGCAGCTCATACGTTTAACTGCTATTTTGTGAAAAGGGAGGTTCAGGTGTACATCTTCTTGGTTATATATATGTTTGTGTGTGTGTGTGTGTGTGTGTGAGTGTGTGTGCTGTGTGTTCGAGGACAGCATGTTTAAGAGATGTAAATCGAGAGATGTAAGCTGATGTAGAAACTCCTTTCCCATATCCAACTGGGGACATTTTAGACATCAGGGGAGTCTCAGGTGTCAGTCCAGTTAATCAAGCCCAGAGCTGAACACCCCAGTGAAATGAGCAGAGCTGAAAAGCCCTATTAATCGTGCGTCATACTTTCCAGCTCTGTGTGAACGGAGAGCCTGAACGGAGAGCCGGTCCCTCCACCCCTCCTGCACTGCCAGAGAGAGAG
>NC_045157.1:11254151-11256651 GCF_900700415.2 Clupea harengus | reverse complement strand
CACACACTGACCCATAGCTCAACATGACACACACACACACTGACCCACAGCTCAACATGACACCCACACACACACACACTGACCCACAGCTCAACATGACACACACACTGACCCACAGCTCAACATGACACACACACACACTGACCCACAGCTCAACATGACACCCACACACACACAATGACCCACAGCTCAACCTAACACACACACAGCTCAACATGCCACACACTGACCCACAGCTCAACATGACACATATACACACACACATACAGCTGAAAAGAATATACCAACATGGCACACTCACACACTTTGACCAACAGCTCAACATGACACACACACATAGAAGCATGTAGGAGCAGACTTTGTATGATGTGTTTATCATATATTATTATATTAACTCTAGCCTTTAGGCGTTTTATAATCGTATGGTGTGTATGCTGATTGTCTTTCTGTATGACTACTCTTGTGCTTTAAAGCAGCAGTAAGGAATTTAATTAAATTAACTAGCAAGCTAACTACCTAAAATGAATGACAAACACCAAAACCAGCACTGCTGGCACTGATAAAAACTTGCCAGCGTGCTGACTGTTGTCTTCTGGCGACATAATTGGGGATGAACTGTGAAAGCTTTTCTATCATTTTCACATTGTCCATCCCAGACCACGTACTGCACAGCCAAGGTGACTAGTGGGAACGCCAGGTGTGTTTATCTGTCCTTCACATGACCATATTCCATCAAAATGAGATTCAAAATTATACTAAAACTAGTTGCCTATAAAAACATACCTCAACAAGTGGCAGATTTCTTTATACTGTTATGTTGCTTTAAACACAGCAGCTCTGCCTTCTTTCAAATTTCACAAGATCTATTAGAGTCTGTAAAGGACCGAAGATATCCACCCATACTATTGCACACCATGTTGTTTGCAAAAGGTTTCTCTATGGATGCTCATAATAAACTGAAAGGTCTTAGCTTGTTTTGTGGTTGGTCTATTAATACTACTACAAATTTTTGTTCTGCAGCTCAACCTAATAGACCACATCACACACACATACACCAGGCTAACTCACCTGTGAATCACACACTACAAACAGTTCTTGCCGTTCTGACAGCAATCCAATCTTTATTAACACTTTTTCATCATAAACATAGATAATACATGATATATATATTTGTACCACTTCTGTTGCCATTTTAAAATTGTGTTTCCCATTGTGTTTGATTGGCTGAAACAGACACAGAAGCACACACACTTTGAAATGAAGGGTTGAGATGAGGAGCATCAGCTCACTGTTTTGTGTGTGTGTGCGCGTGTGTCTGTGTGTGTGTGAAGGAACATAGCCCAGCACAGACGTGAGGTATGACTGGATTTTTCTGACTGATGGGGGTGGGGGGGGGTTGGACAGGGATAAGAGAGGAGAGACTAAAGGAGGAGGAGAAACAGAGGAGTTAATAAGAGAGAGAGGGGAGGGAGGAGTGGAGGAAGAGAGATGACAAGGCCAATATGACCGGATGGAATCCATTCTCATTGAGATACCAGTACAACAGCTGCATCCAGAACCATCTCTCCCTCTCTCTCTGGCCATCCCCTCGTGGTTAAAGTGCTCTGTGACTGTCTATTGCCTTACGAGGAGGGCAGGGTTAGCTAAAAGGGCACTGGTTTTGTTTTTAAGACATGACCATTGGATGTGTGTCAGGGACAAGGGGGTCTTTCTGACCACTTGGGAACTCATGAAGCCCTGGAGCAACAGACCGGAAGAAAATCAAACAAACAGTGATATCGCTGAAATCAGAAAAACAAAACAAACACAAATGTCTACACAAAACAAAACACCATTGTCTATGTCAGTCAGAGCTCTTCTTAGAATTCACATTCTGAGCTATGCTGCCCTCATCTGTCCAGGTGTGGCTGATTGTTACCTGTTGTTAACCCTGTGATACAGGCGTGTTGTGGGTGTCTGTAACCTGTGATACAGGCGTGTTGTGGGTGTCTGTAACCTGTGACACATGTGTGTTGTGGGTGTCTGTAACATGAGACACAGGCGTGTTGTAGTACTGCGGTGCATGGTTGTTCCCTGTAGTACAGGTGTGTAGTAGTTAGGCATTAGCTGTAACACAGCTGGGCTGTGGCTGGCTGCTACCTGTAGTACAGATAGGCAGCGATAGCGACGAGTCCCGTGGGCAGAAGGAAGAGTGGTGTGAGCTGCAGTCGCAGCATTGCCCAGGAGATGACGCCGTTGACCAGCATGGCTGAGGAGATGACGAAGAGCCGTGTGATTCCACTGCCGTGCTTCATCACCACTGACATCATCAGGCCCGCCGCTGCCTGCCCAATCACAATCAGCCACACCAGAGCAGAGAAGCCCTCCAGGAAGCTCCTCTCCTTGCCGTTCCCGCCCACGTGGGTCGCAACATTGATGACCACGCCCCAGCTGTAGAGGAAAATGTTCTGCAGGCTGAGCGGCAGCCGCTGGCTCTTCAGCGTGCGCTCAGTGATGACGG
>NC_045157.1:11200856-11253651 GCF_900700415.2 Clupea harengus | reverse complement strand
TCTGTGAGACGGCGTTCTAAATGAATGTACTGTAGCCTACGTAGCTGTACGTTGGGTGTCATTGTTAATGTAATTTTGTTTGTGTGTTCAAGTTTTTATGACGGTTTCCACATGCAAGTTATTCTTTTCGAAACTGTAGCTACTGTAGCTAGCTTAGTTTGTTGCATAGTTAACTAGCATTAGTATCAATGGTACCATGGTTGTTTTTCCGTGTTAGCTTGGTTTGGGTTCATGGTTTGATTGTCAAAGTAGCTTTATTGTCAATTACTTTGCATGTTAAGACATACAAAGGAATCGAAAAAAACGTTTCCCACTCTCCCACGGTGAAACATATAAGTGCACACGCACAGCAACCGATAAGATACATATACATATAGTTATACAGATACATGTACAGCAGCATACGTTGTATTAATCTGGCTGTTTGCCGATGTCTAGCAGAGCCTGTTGACTGTATTTGTAATCCGATGCATACAGACGAGACGTACACGACAAACTTTCGACAAACACTTATTAAATAAACAAAACACCGCATTTTCGGAAGCGTGAGTGGCCGCTGCGTCTACACGCGCCGCCATCCATTCATGCATGCCTACTATATGCTCTTGATTATGTAATTTACCTACAGGTACATCTTATAGGCTGTGTTTATTTGTTTCAATTTTCTAATATGAGTCAATGGCTTGGCAGTATCTTAACAGTAAGGTTTGGTTATTTGTGATAAATTGTCATGATTCTGTTTCTGTATGTTTACATTTTACAGACTTAAATTTGAATGTAGACAGTGTAGATTGAATAAAGGGAAATAATGGATGTCTAAATATTTGTTTTAAGTAAAGAGATTGGTGTTTGAGAATCCTAACCATTTTAATATTTTCTTAAAGGTTTGTATACTAGAACTGTTGAGTTGTTGTTTAAGAGCTCCATTGAAAAGCCTATAGAGCTACAACAGTACGTTCTGATGTTGGACAAGAAGGCCTGGCTTGCAGTCTCCGCTCTTATTCATCCAAAAGGTGTGTATTGGGTTGAGATCAGGACTTTGTGCAGGCCAGTCAAGTTCGTCCACACCAAACTCGCTCATCCATGTCTTTATGGCCCTTGTTTTGTGCACTGGTGCACAGTCATGTTAGAACAGGAAGGGGCCATCTCCAAACTGTTCACAGTTTGGAGCATGAAATTGTTTAATTGTTTAAAATGTTATTGAATTATTGCATTTCAGGAATAACTTATAGGTAGGGAAGTATTGAATGGATTGGGCTCAGTGTAGTATTTTGTAATGACAAGTACAAGTTGGGTATTTTGTCATTCATGCATGCCTACTATATGCTCCTACAGGTACATCTTATAGGCTGTGTTTATTTGTTTTAAGTTTCTAATGTGAGTCAATGGCTTGGCAGTATGTTAACAGTAAGGTTTGGTTATTTGTGATAAACTGTCATCATTCTGTTTCTGTATGGTTACATTTACAGACTTAAATTTGAATGTAGACAGTGTAAATTGAATAAAAAATTATGGATGTCTAAATATTTTTTTAAGTAAAGAGATTGGTGTTTTTGAGAATCCTAACCATTTCAATATTTTCTTAAAGGTTGTATACTAGAACTGTTGAGTATGAAGTTATAATAATGTAAGAGTATGAAATTGTTAAGCAGTAATGTGGTATGTTACATTTAATAGTTTTTGATGATTTTTCTATGTGTTTTTAGATGCCACGTGCAAGCAAGAGTTCCAGGGCAGCCAAGAAAAGGATATCTTCTCCAGAAGACCAAGGATCCACTGTTAAGGTTAGACTTCCTTGTTGCTAAATCAGCGTGTTTAAGTGAGAGATTAATTGATAAATGTGAATGAGCATTTTTAAAACGTCTTTGTTACGGAGCCATTTTTAAAATGTCCTAATTCAGTCTGTATAGTTGTGTTGTGTTTTTTTTTCTTTGTATTCTCCCCTCTTTCTTTCCTATTCGCTGCATGCAGGTACGGTGTAGTTGGCGTTGTTGGCGGTTGGCTATCAGTCTCCCTACCTTGGCCAATCAGCTGTGCACTTCCAATGAGCGGTTTAGTTGTCAACAAAATGACCACACTGGTCAGCTGTTTGACACATTGGTTTGGAAAGTTGCTTGTTTAGAGAGTTGTCGAATCAGAGAGTTTTGTTGAAATCATTGTAAATGTCGTTAATATTTTGTTAGAATGGTTTGCTTCATAGTGCAGTCTTTTAATAGAGCAGTTATTTTGTATTGTGCTTTAGGTTTGTTTGTTTTTGTTCACTGCACAGGGCTTTGGAATAGGTAAGCTGTCCTTCATGGGCATACACATCACACAGCTAACCTGTGTTAACACACTAGTAAGAAACTGTGCCACCCCATGTATGTTAGTGTAGGTAAGTTTATGTGTTTACTAGATAGGATACTTTTTGGTATTTGCTTTTGTTTGGCATCATTCCATTTTATTCCCCTGTGATGAATGTGCATTTTCCACACATTGCCATTCCCTCCATGTTAAGCAAAGAGGGTTTAACAGTAACTGACTACTGTTTGCATTAAGTGTTAGGGTTTAAGATGTATTTACTGAAGTGAACTGTAGGGTCGATAAAAGTATAACAACTACAGTTTATCATGTAACAGTGAGTAGAGCCTTCACTTGATTGCCTTAATGCTTGTTTTTTGTGAATGTTTAAATGGAATCAACTTCCCCTTTCTATCAGGCAGGCTCTTCATTATTTTTAAATCAAACCTTAAAACACGCTAGTGTTTCCCACTACGTCTTGAGTTGTGATTTTTAACTTATTGTACTGTTATTGACTGTTTTTTGTGTTTACTATGTATTTTATGGTGTCTTTTTTGATAATTTTTTTGTGCTGTTGTTGGCACACTTGTCAGCTTTTGCTGTGTTAGAGTGTGCTTTATAAAAAACTTACTTACTTAAATGCAGAGTGATGCGGAACCTATTTTAATGTTGATGGCTACAGTTACTGTTTGAATCATGTATTAATAAATATGTTACTAATTTCATATGTCATGCTAATCAATGAAATTGTCCTCTTATGATAAACAGGACAGTCCTGTTTGACAAAATACAGACCATGGCATTCCAAATGTTTTCCTGTATTGTATGAAATAAAATTGTCTTGTGGTTGGTGCCACTTATTTATGCACTACAATGTGTATGAAAAGTTGTAAACTTTCTTCTGGCCCATATCAAATAACCATATATTTTTGATGAGCAAAAAAAATGTGTGATGTCACTGCTAATATCAGTAATGTACACTTGAAAAACTATATACCAATGTAGCATTATGAAGACTGGTACTGCTGATGTGTAGTTATTCTTCCTTACTTGATAGCTTTTCCCTGTTTTTCAGATGCCGAGGAAGAAGAACTGGCGGAAAGGGCGTGATCACTTGGCTGCTGCTCCAATATGTAGCGCCTTGTCTGATTTTTCTCTATCCACTGATCCCCACTCTACCCCTTGCGATATCCCATCTTCCTCTTCATCCCCCACCCCAAGCTTCATCTACTCTGATTTTCCTCCTCTTCCGACCTCTCGGTCATCTATCTTTAGGCCCTGTGAGTCTCTTTCACAGTCTGTGCCTGTTGTGAGCTGTGATAATGTATCGCAGTCTCTTTCAAGGACCAGTGGAGCATCGTTCACACTGCCTCTGCAATCTATAAGGTGTGCAGCCATTGGGGCATACTGTTCTCACGGTGAAACTCTCAGTAACCAAGAAAAAAAAATGGATACAAAACTGGCAAACTTTGGTACAAAACTGGCAAACTTTGGTACAAAACTGTGCAACGCTGCAAACTTTGAAACAAAACTTGATACAACTCTTGCAAACTTTGAAACATACACTATTGTAATACCTGAAGAAATGAAAAATATCAAAAGTCATTCAACAAACTCTGTTGAATACATGAACAGTGGTGAGCTGTCCAACACCGTGCCTCCAAGCTGTCATAACAGGTATATACAAGGATCTTTTCATCAAGGACATGTGATGTTTGAAGATAATGCAGGTGTACAATGTGTGGCAAACAGTTTAACAGCAATGTTGATGAATAAACTGAAAGATGTGTGCACGTGGCAAAGTAGTGACCTTGATAATATTCTTGTGAATGGAAACATGCTTTATACGTCAGTAAAGAACTGCAATCAGGGAAACCATACTCATCTTTTGGTAAGTGATTTGCCAAAGTCTCATGTGTTGCATAATGTTGATTTTACAATTAATCTTGGACAAGCGTTTAGTGGCATAGTAGGAGTACATGAATATGATTTAGAGTTGGCAGATATGGCAATAAGCCTTTATGAAGCACTGCAGAGAGTATTACTAGGAGATGACAGCTGTTTTTTGACAATGAATGAAAGTACTTGTGCCATTATTAAACACACCAGTGGTTATGCAGTATTTGACTCTCACTCACGCAGCTATGATGGCCTTGTTCATCCAACAGGAAAAAGTCTTGTGTGTTTCTATCAAACTTTTGAGGATATGTACAGTCAGCACATTAATAGGCTTGCAAGTTCAATGAATGCCCCTGGAAAACATTTTGAGGTAACTGGAATCAGCGTAACAATGACAAGTGAAGACGGCAACACTACAGCACTACACAGGTCTAGTAGACGGAAACGCAATGCCAGGAAACCACAAGTAATGACAGAGGTGTTTGTTGATGGGAATATTCATGTTCCCGAGAGTACTTTCATAACACAAACTGTGTGTGGTCATGCATTGCCATCACAAAATGAGAATTTCTTGTGTGAAAACCATAGGCCTATCAATGTTACTAGTGCTGAAAGACTTTTGACAACAAAAGGGATTGATCTAACTGTAGACAACAACAGTGAGTGTATTGAACACAATGTTGAACAGAGTAAGAATGCTGATGATGTTGTTGTTGGTGATGTGACACTGCCAACATGGACGTTTTCTCCCTTAACATTTATCAATCAAACTGCGTTATGTTCACAGTTAGATTTGCAAAATGTAAATGATAACCATGATTCAACCACGATTCAACAATGCACAGTATTAAGTTGTCCATGTGAATCAAAAGCTATTAGAAAAGATGGAAATTGCTTCTTCCGGTCACTGGCTTTGGCAATTTGCGGCACTGAAAGTCCTCACATGAAAATTCGAAAACAAGTGGTAAGACACTTAATGAAAAATGAGGAAACTTTTCAAAGGTTTCTGAGAAGTGAATACACCTCTGTAGAACATTACATAAAGTCTTCACGAATGATGTATGCAAACACGTGGGGCACTGAATTGGAAATTTTAAGTGCTGCAGATCTATTCCATACTGACATATACACATTTAATTCTAATCGCTGGAACATGTACAAAAGTTTTTCAAGAACAAGTGACAATGCCATATATTTGAACCATGTCAATGGAAACCATTATGAATTGGTAACATGTGTAACAGATACACATTGTGAAAGTGGATGTGCATCATTGTGCCAAGCAAAAAAAGCAATGCTAAAGCGTAATGTCAATTTGAGGAAAAGGTTAACAACTGGTAGAATCAACATTGTCAAGATAAAGCTGCTAATAAGAAGCACAAATACCAGAATGATATTCAATTTCAACAAAATTGCATTATGTTGCAACAGAAATTATATGCGACAGATGATCAATACAGAATAAACAAATTGCAGTCCAGCCAAGATCAGTACAGAACAGATGCAGACTTTCAAACTAAAGTTAAAGAATACAGTAAGAGGAAATACAAATGTGATGCAGACTTTCAAACTAAAGTAAAGAATACAGTAAGAGAAATACAATTGATGCAGACTTTCAAAAGCAGTTAAAACACACAGCAGCCAAACATATATTGCTAAGAAAAATCAGACATATTCCATGGATTTTGTCATTGAATCTTTTAGAAAAAGTGTCAAAACAGGCCCTGAATTTGTTTGCTCAGTATGTCATCGCCAGCTTTTTCGAAAGCAAGTCATTGAATGTAAACATGATAAGTACACAACCAGTCCAACTGTACTTGCTTTGGCTAAAAAGTGCATTACAGAAACATATTTACAAACTTGTGAAGAATGTGATGATAACTGCACTGCACATATTCAATCATCTAAGTTGTGGATATGTCACACATGTGACCGTAAAATATTTGCTGGTAGAATGCCTGAACAAAGCGTAGCCAATAACTTGCATTTGGAAGCCATTCCTTCTCAGCTACAGTGCTTAAATTCCCTTGAGCAACACTTAATAGCGAAACATATTCCTTTTATGAAACTTTTGGCATTACCAAAGGGTGGACAAAATGGTTGTCATGGACCTGTCGTGTGTGTTCCATCTAATGTCAATCAAGTAACAACCATGCTTCCAAGAAATGATGGAAATGATTTAATGTTACGAATTAAACTGAAACGCAAATTAACATACAAGGGCCATTATGAATATAAACATGTACATACAAACAATGTCTACAATGCCCTAGAGTACTTAAAGTTAAATAACAAGTGGTATCGTGACATCAGCATCAATAAGGAATGGGTTAACCCTCTTGACAAAATTGACGATGTGCAACTCAGTGATGAACAACAAAATACTGCTGTGCCAATACAAATGGTTAGTGTACCAATGCACACAACAAGCGTTGCTAATGAAAGAAACTCGCAAAATCATTCAGAAACTGATGATCCTGAAGAAGAGTTGACATACACTGAACAAACACATGGAATGTTTCTAGACACATGTTTACAACCAGTAGATATTGCGCAAGAAGTCTTGGATCAACATTTTGACTCTGTGTTATCAGTTGCCCCTGCTGAGAATAATCATCCCGTTAAACTGTTAGAAGATGCTACTAATGAAGGAAAATGTTTCCCTACGTTATATCCAACAGGAGCTCCTACTTTTCATGACCTTCGCCAAGAAAAAATAAGCCTTTCCAAATATTTAAACACACGTCTACTAAATGCTGATGGCAGATTTGCTAAGAACACAGACTTATATTCTATGCTCAGTACATATCAGAGGTGCAACAAGTTCTGTCAAATGTATCAATTGCCATGCGCAAAGGTTTAGGCACTGAATTGCCGGAAAAAGAGCAAGCCAATTTTCTAACGGATGCAGAATCTTTAAAACGAGTGTTAAAAAATGACGAAGGTTACAAGTTCTTACGACCTATACGTGGGACACCCCCCTTTTGGCAATCTGTACAAAAAGATCTGTTTGCTATGATACGACAACTAGGAATCCCCACATGGTTTTGTTCATTTTCCTCAGCTGACATGCGCTGGCCTGAAATGATAACAACGCTCTGTCATGAACAAAATATAAATGTGCCTATAGATGAACTGACTTGGTCAGAGAAATGTGCATTGTTGAAACAAAACCCAGTTACAGCTGCAAGAATGTTTGACCACAGATGGCACAGTTTCTTAAAAGATGTGATTATGTCTCCAGCTGCTCCTATTGGTAAAATATCGGACTACTTTTACCGTGTAGAATTTCAAAACAGAGGCTCCCCTCATTGTCATTGCTTATTCTGGGTGGAATCAGCCCCTCAAATTGACAAAGACCCTGATGAGAAAGTTGTAGACTTTATTGACAAATATGTATCTTGTGAACTGCCATCATCAGATGATGATGAACTGTGTGAGATTGTAAACACTGTGCAAAAACATAGCACTAGGCACTCAAAAACCTGTAGGAAAAAAAACACTGAATGTCGGTTTAACTTCCCACGACCCCCATCTTGTCGAACATTTATTGATCGTATTGTCAAACCTTCACAAAAATCAATGCAATACAGAACAATCACATCAACCAATGACTGAGGAAGATGAAGTAAAGAAAACTGATGACACCAGACATGGCTGAAAAGATTTTGAAAATGCTCAGAACAACTTTACTAAATAGTGACCAAACATTTGAATCGACAGAGGAACTGTTTGAAAGCATCGGCATTTCCACAATTGCTTTTTGAAATAGCAAATTCACAACTAACCAATAAAACCAGCGTTGGTTTTAAAAAGAAAGCCCGTGATATTTGGATTAACCAATTCAACAAAGACTTGTTAAGATCTTGGAATGCCAATATGGATATTCAGTACATTGTGGATGCATATTCTTGTGTAGTGTACATTATTTCTTATATATCCAAAGCAGAGAGAGAAATGGGATTGTTACTCGATTGTGCACAAAAAGAAGGACATAAAGGCAATCTGGATGCCAAAGCTGCATTCAAATCACTTGGCAGTGTTTACCTTCATAATAGAGAGGTGTCTGCACAAGAATCAGTATATAGACTGACTGGAATGCATTTAAAGGAATGCTCACGGAAAGTAACTTTTATACCGACAGGAGAATACCCTATGCGCATGAGTTTACCTCTCAGTGTATTGCGAGACAGAAAACGAAATGACAACAATGAACATAACACTATATGGATGACAAGTGTGATAGACAGGTATAAACATAGACCACAATCACCACTGTTTCAAAACATGTGCCTTGCCACGTTTTGCTCGGAATATCGAGTCTTGAGTCAAAGTGATAGTCCCAGTTAATCCAAGCGAATCTGTCGTTCAACTGCAGGAGAACTCTGGCCACATCAGAAAAAGATCACGCACTGAAACCAGCTGTTTATTAGATATGCCAAAACTGTCTACCCTACAAAAGATCCAGAAAAATATCATCAAAGTCAGTTACAATTGTTTTTGCCCCACTATGAAGACTGTCAGTTGAATACCACATCCTATTTGTAACATACGAAGATTTTACAATGTTGGTATTGATACGTGACTTCAGTGATGACATACACAAAGTTAAAGAAATTGTTCAGAATAATAGATCCTTGTATGAACAAAATTCTGACGAACTAGAATGATGCTCACTCATAATGGAACAACAGGTTGACTTGGATGATGCATGGGCACAAATTTGCCCCCAGTCTGAATTGGAACGCCTTCAATGTTTACAATCACAGGAGGTTATGCACAATGAAACTGATTTACAACCCATTTCAGAAAATATTACCAGACCTGACAGAAACTTGCTATAACTGGTAAACATACAAGTTAGAAAAACATTCATGACTAAAGAAGCAGCATGGAACATAATGAGATCTTTAAATGATGAACAAGCGCAGCATATTTTACAAACTACGTCAGTGGAGTTAGAAACCGTATGGGGAGAAAAACCACAACAAATACACCTTTTGTCACTGGTGGAGCGGGACAGGAAAAACGCCATTTGATAAAGCCATACATTATGAGTTGTCTCGAATTTTAGCGCAACTATGTCAAACCCTGATGACACTACAGTTTTAATAACAGCTCCTCTGGCTGTTGCCGCGTCATAACATTGGGTGCTGCTACCATAACACAATACTTTTTGTATTGGCACAGATGTCGATTACCTTACAGCCGTTGGGTGAGGAAAAGATCAACTCTTTACGAGCTAAACTATCCAATTTACAAATTACTGATCATTGATGAAATATCAATGGTAGACACCAGACTCTTTGCATACATTCACGGAAGTACTAAGACAATAAAACAATCCGGTGATCATTCTTTGTTTGGAAAAGTTAGCATTGTTGCTGTTGGAGATTTTTACCAGTTACCACCTGTGAAAGGAAAACCTCTGTACAGTGATATGCCAGGACTGAACATTTGGAACGATCACTTTGAAATTGCAACTTTGACACAAGTTGTGAGACAAAAAGATTCTACTTTTGCTGAGCTTCTGAATCGCATACGTGTTCATGAAAAATCAACTCCTATGTTGCGTGCAGACATTGAGATATTGAAACAATGTGAAACAGGACAAGACTTGAATGTATTGCACATTTTTGCAACAAATAAACAAGTTTGCTATTATAACTCTGAAAAGCTCAATTCCATTTGCCCAAATGCTATAAGTATTGAGGCACAAGACTTTGAGCGAAATCCAAAAACAGGACGTATGGAAAGAAAGAATGGCCATCACAAAAAGGTCTTTAACAGCTGTCTTAAGCCTAGTGTCAATATGGGAATACAAGCTCGCATCATGCTGACAAAAAACATTGATGTTTTAGATGGACTTGTTAATGGTGCTGTTGGAACAGTTTTCCAAATCGTGTTTGATACAGACAAATACTTTCCCTCTGTAATACATGTTGAATTTGATGATGACAAAATTGGACAACTGCAAAGAGCTAAAATAACTACACCGGATAATACTCATCCAAACATCACAATGATTAAACCTGTAGAAGACAGAGTCTCAAACAATGGTGGAATACGGCGGCAGTACCCATTACAATTAGCCTGGGCTTGTACCGTACACAAAGTTCAAGGTTTAACAGTTAACAGTGCAGTGGTAAACTTGCAAAAAATATTTTCACCAGGACAAGCTTATGTTGCTTTAAGTCGTGTGTCTTCTCTGTCAGGCTTAGTAATTGAAGACTTGAAAGAGTCAAAGATTTATTGCAACAGTAATATCAAAGATGTTCTTGCAACGATGCCAACATTCATATCCAAACACTCACCTTCAACCACTCCATTATTCACAATTGCTTTTCATAACATTCAAAGTCTCAATGCACATTTTAAAAACATGCAAGCAAACAACAGTATTTTGAAATCACAATGCATTTGTGTTGCTGAAACATGGCTTCAACCTAACTTTCAAACTGAACATTTTGTTTTACCTAACTTCACGTTCTACAACAACACACGTTTCAATTGTTACAGTCCAATAAACAGTATAACCAAGACTTTAAAACTTCAGGCAAATGGTGGTGTTGGAATATATTGTCAAACAGATCAGAACATTGAAGTCAACACACCATGTAATACAAATTTAGAATCATTAGTCTTCCACGTTCCACAATTTCAATTAATGGCTGCAGTTGTATACAGGCCCCAAACATACCAAGTGGATTTATTTAAGGAACATTTATTACATCTTATTGCCGAACTAGACACTTTCCCAGGAGGAAAAATTATTTTGGGGGACTTTAATGAAAATCTTCTTACTTCTAAAACAATACAAACAGTTTTCCAAAAACATCATTACATTCAATTAGTTGACTTTTCAACCACTGATGCTAACACAATAATAGATCATGTATACACAAAAGATGTCCAATTTCAAATATCGCTTGAATTGTTGTCAACATATTACAGTCATCATAATGCTATACTAATTCACATACAGTAACATTATCTGCTAAACAATGCATCTTAAAACAAAACTCATAGCTTACGCAAACCATCATAAACACATGGACTAATATATTTTAAAACACACTATTTGTACAGCAGATTACTTATGCTTTGCCGCCGCGGATGGTCGACACAGTGTTGCGCTCTCTTGTGCTTTTTATGTTTGGAGGAGCAGCAGCTCTCTGTGGAGCTTGGAGGAGACGCAGGCGTGGGAAGTGCGCTGGAGCGCTGGTTGGACTGCGAGAGCAGGGATTCTACTTCTACGGTAAGTTCAAACTAAATTATTCACTATATCTTTGGCTAACATTTGAACTATTTAAAGACTGAAACGTTAACTTGATTGCACTACACGCCACCACATAGGCTATTTTACTCAAACTAGTGTACTGAATTGATTACAACTGGGTAAGCTAACCTTTTTAGGCCTAAGCCATATGTGTACCTATGATTCAATTAATTTAACCACTAAATGCGTACATTGACAACCACCTACTTTAGCCTAGAATTGTCTTTAGGACCTACGTTCTTTGTGGCACCTAGGCCTATAGGTCATACTCTATACGTTCATCGTAACACGCACCATTATTCTAATTGAGACTGGTAAACTCCAATTTTCATGTCACATTTTCTGCTGTTATTCAGAGTCAAAATCTACCGTTCTGTTGTTATAATGACCGCAAATGTTTTACAACAGTTTTATGTTCGACTAAATGTTCACAGACTTTGTCAAAAAAAGTATTACTCCACACTCTTAAAGATCGCCTGAAAACTCCCTGTCTATTGATGTAATTCTGTGTCCATTCTTCAGGCAGGCCTGAATGTCGGTATTTTTGGCTAACGTTTTAATATTTCCTACAGCTAAGTGAATGTTACTTATCAGTTTCAGGGTTGACAAACTTCCTTCGATTGCTATCACAGACCTGCACTGGTAGCAATGGGCTCTGTTTACAGATTAAATATTTAGCAACAATAAACACGTAATATCAGTTGACATGTTTATTTAAAATTGGCCTCATACCAAAGCATTCTATTTGAAATTCCGCGGGTCTTCGTCAGAATTCTGTGGTGGTTAATTACGTTTCTGCTGTAATGGCACTAGCCTAGGGTACGACAGATCATCTTCACAATCTTACCAAATTGGTGTTGTTATGCATGCTGTCATCTTCTTGCCTACATGATTCTAACCTTTCCAATATTTGTGTCTGTTTTTATCTTCCCTGTCTACTTCAGATGCACACACCCACCAAGAAAACCAAAACCGAAGTCACAGGCTTCATTCATAATGTTTCACCGGTCAAGATGAGCCAGAAGCAAAAACCTTATTTCACGGCAACGATCCAAGAAGAGACAACATAAAGGGACATCGTTGTGTTCAATAAGCAACAGCACTCTGCTTTTAATGACATTGCAACTAGCAAGTATGTTAATCTTTTCTCCATCCATTAATAGACATAGCACCAGCTTTTGACATACATTATTAACTATGTACTTATCTACAAATTTCCATACCATATTCTGAATGCTGATCCATCCAATTTGTATTTTTATTTCAGAAGCCCAGTTGTGCTCAACAATCCAACCCTCCGCCCTGCGTTGCACAACCCCAAAGAGCTCTCTGTGTTGGTTGGAAGCAGTACATCAATGGACATCATACCAACTCTACACTTCATTCACCAACAACCAAGCACCAGAATGGAAGACAAAACCATAACCATAGCTGAAATATTAGCTAAACCAAGAAATCGTCAACAGGTAAATGTTTACTCCAATTTTCCAATACAATTTCATACACCACACAACTATATAAATTACACATTCATACATTGTCATTTCACACACAGTATTATTTTATTTACAAAATCACACCTTTAATTGTATAGTCCTTTACAACACATTTTCATAATTCAACCCCCCATAGCCACTGTGTGAACATATCTAATCAATGCACATTTCAGCTACACACACATTTACATTTCTTTCATTACCTTTTGAAACAACACACAATAATATATTGCACTTACCTACCATCTACCACAGCCTACATCTGTTCTCACAGTTTCTAAAATTATGCTCCCCTCTTGTTGTTCATCAGGTCACCATCACAGTGAAAATTCAAGACATCCAAGAAAACACCACCCGTTGGCTTGAACACGAATGCCGAGAAATACAGATGTCGACCTACTCCGTCGCCAACAGCACTGCCAGTATCCTGCTAACTACACAGCTGCTAACAGCTGGTACACCCTCTCACCTGTCACTGTTAAGGACTACAACAACACCATCACTGTCAGCACATCACCATCCACCACAGCAGAGACCATCAATCGACCCCCCAGACATGGTGTAGCTGCACCAGTACCAGACAATTCAGAGGAAGTCACTGGACTCATCATTGGAGCCATGACTACATCCACAATCACCTGTCCCAAAAGGCACCCTCTTTCCAACTGTCCTCCTTGTGCACTTTTCCACATGTGCCCTACATGTAACCAACATTTTATTACACCTAAGCTCCGCCACCAATGGAATGTTACCCTCACATTGGAGATAAATGACACCACTACAAGAGAATTTAAGATGGATCATAAACACTGCACCAAAGCACATCTACCTGGACACAGACCCAATCACAGTCACTGCACATTTCCTGTCCATTGGCTTGGTAACTGTGCGTGTCAAAGACGATTCTATTTCTGCACTACACCCCTGCACTACACAGCTTCTGCATCTGTTCAACAACATACAGACATCGCTGATGAGACCCTCTTCACTTTTTTGGACGAAACGCTTTCTACCTGTGACGTCTAAATCAACACAACACAACACATAGTTCTGACAACTTATTGCATTACACTCACCAAAACATACATCTTCACATACAACACTTGTCATAAACATAACCTTAACATTTCATAATCCTATTGTTTCACAGTTCTTATCTTAATAATCTTCATAATTCTTATACTTGTAAATGTTTTTATTTGATTTTCAATTGCACAACCCCTACACAGTAAATCACATTAAGTAAATATTTTACCTTCTTACTATTGTCAAACACATTCATTTTACTCTCACTTTAAATGTGTTTTCAATGTAAAACTTAAAATGTGTAAAAACACTTATCTTCATTGTACTTATACATTTGTCTTTAACTTGTATTTTTGTTCATTTGTAGTAAATTCTTTGCTTATTGTAAAAAATTACAAAAGGTTAAAAACCACCTATTTTTAAATATACATTCTTATTTTACTCATGTTCATTTTACACTTACATTTGTCTTAACTTGTATATTTTGTTCATTGCTAATAAAGTATTTATTTATTCTACAACTGCTGTCTATCTTACCACCTCACAGAATATTTACCTTGCTTACATCTCACACAGATCATCCAATAACAAATAGTCAACCACCCAGCATTCACATACATTTCCAACACAACAATGACATGGACATATCACCACATGTAACTACACTGACTCCAATTGATTAAAATTCAGTACGTATGTTTATGTAAGACACATATGTAGTTATTCTACTTTGACACCACAATAGCTATGAAAATAAGACTGAATGCAATTAGGAAGCAACTTTGTACATATACATTTTTTTTTTATATTTGTTTATAATTGGAATATCACAGTATGCAAAACAATTTGTTCCAATCAAGTAGGTTTACTTTTATTGGACAAGAAGCCTTCCATGAGTGGTGACATTCGACAACCTCAGACAGTCTGCCACTGGGCCAAATGAAAAGGCTCTTGTCTTTATTTGCAATGCACCTAGACCGTAAGGGGCAAGCTGGGGCCACTTGTACTGTTAGAAAGGCCAGTTACATTAAACATTATTGCTGTCATATACCATATTCCTTTGATTAAACGCTGCAGTGTTTATTACACAATGCTTATTAGTGGTGTACATTTATTCAAGGGTAACGTTCATTCAAGGGCAACGTTTAATTGGTAAGAGAGATTCAGTGAATTGTAGCTGCAGTGCAGCCATAGACAAACATAGATTTCGGTTTCTTTGTCATAACCTCACATAATTTCACATTGTACAAATTGTGTGAACAACCCCCAAAACGTTAATTTGCATAGCACCAGGCCACAGCCATCAAGCAACTCCCGGCCTTTTGTCTATGTTGATGACCCATCAGACATGGTTCCTGGCTTTTGTGTGTCTTGAACCCGGAAACGTTAGGTGGCCTTTGTCTTCACCCATGACAAGATGGCTCAAGCCAAAAGGTTATTAGCACTTTATATGGCCATACCTGGTATGACCATATAGGGCCTTTGGTCAAGTGTCATGTCAATTTTGTAATGATTGGAATGTTAAGGAGGAACCCGCCATTGCTGCCTGCAGCTATATTTAGGGTTCCTCCGTCAGGAGGAAACCTATTGTTATTGTAGGTATTATTAGGGTTCCTCCGTCAGGAGGAAACCTATTGTTATTGTAGGTATTATTATTATTATTATTCTTGTGCCATTGAAGTCAATGGCAGCCCCTAGAACCGTATGGTAACTTTTTCTGAAATTTGGCACACTCATTAAGGACAGTCAATTCTCCACTCACACCAAGTTTCATGTCTCCCACTAGACCACACTAGCGCCACCAACAGGTCAAAGTTGGACTTTTGTTAACACTGTAACTTTTGAACCGTTTGACCGATTTTCAAAAATGAGGTACCATTGGATTCCTTGGATCAAGACGAATTCAACACACCCTATGGCGTCAATTTCCGGTTATATAGATTTTCCGCAATTTCCGGTTTTATCAAAAACCTTTGAAAGGCCTCCACTCCTACAATTTTTGTCAAATCTTCTTCAAATCACCAGAGATGATCTTCAGACCAAGCCTCACAACATTTATCCAACATAATTTTGATCCTCACAACCGTTTGTTCCGGTACAGCACTGAATTTCAGCAGAAAAGCCATCAACAGGAAGTGAAGTCATATCTCAGCAAATCTTTCAGATATCAACGCCAAACTTGGTATGCACGTGGAAGACACTACAACATGTCCCCATGTGCAAAGGCAACTTCATATCTTCAAAAATGATTGATATAAAGCAGATTGCAATTAATCGCTAACGGCTAAAATAATGCTTTACACATTTTTCATTCAAAAAAGTGATACTCTGATTCAATCACAAGTTCATATGAAGACACTTGAGAATGTTTAGTACACAAATCTGAAAAAAAGTTTGACTGTAAGATGAAAAGTAGATTTTTGGTGAATATTTTGAAACATGCATGCTTGGCTAATTGCTACACCCATTTCCAGTGTAATGTCTCCCTCTCTCCTCCTTCGCTCCCCGCGCGGCTTGCCCCAGTTCTCACAGACACAAACTTCCACCTGACACACCAAACACTTGTCAAGACGCACACCAGCGACACCCATTTCATGACATTGTGGCCTGACCAAGGCCCCGCCCCCTCCTTTTTAGCTTGAAGCCTTGTGGATCTTGACAGTATTGCATTTCAAATTGAATATCCCATTGGTAAGTCTGCAGCATGGATTTTTCTATACAGTGACAAATTGTGCAGAATATACATTTTTCCCTGGTTCAACAAAGTCTCAAGAACCCATAATGTCACCAGCATGGATATTTCTCGACAGTGACAATTTGTGAATAATTTTAAAAAATGTCTTCAAATCAGCCATTGATCCCAATTATCTGCCACTGTTGTGTACATGTATGAAATACATGTCAGTGTCATGTCAATTTTGTAATGATTGGAATGTTGAGGAGGAACCCGCCATTGCTGCCGTGCAGGCTATGATTTAGGGGTTCCTCCGTCAGGAGGAAACCTATTGTTATTGTAGGTATATTATTATTATTATTATTCTTGTACCATTGAAGTCAATGGCAGGCCCTAGAACCGTATGGTAACTTTTTTCTGAAATTGGCACACTCATTAAGGACAGTCCCTTCTTCACTCACACCAAAGTTTCATGTCTCCCACTAGACCACACTAGCGCCACCAACGGGTCAAAGTTGGACTTTGTTAACACTGTAACTTTTGAACCGTTTGACCAATTTTCAAAAATGAGGTACCATTGGATTCCCTGGATCAAGACGAATTCAACACACCCTATGGCGTCAATTTCCGGTTATATAGATTTTCCGCAATTTCCGGTTTTATCAAAAACCTTTGAAAGGCCTCCACTCCTACAATTTTTGTCAAATCTTCTTCAAATCACCAGAGATGATCTTCAGACCAAGCCTCACAACATTTATCCAACATAATTTTGATCCTCACAACCGTTTGTCCGGTACAGCCACTGAATTTCAGCAGAAAAGCCATCAAACAGGAAGTGAAGTCATATCTCAGCAAATCTTTCAGATATCAACGCCAAACTTGGTATGCACGTGGAAGACACTACAACATGTCCCCATGTGCAAAGGCAACTTCATATCTTCAAAAATGATTGATATAAAGCAGATTGCATTAATCGCTAACGCTAAAATAATGCTTTACACATTTTTCATTCAAAAAGTATACTCTGATTCAATCACAAGTTCATATGAAGAACACTTGAGAATGTTTAGTACACAATCTGAAAAAAGTTGACTGTAAGATGAAAAGTAGATTTTTGGTGAATATTTGAAACATGCATGCTTGGCTAATTGCTACCACCATTTCCAGTGTAATGTCTCCCTCTCTCCTCCTTCGCTCCCGCGCGGCTTGCCCCAGTTCTCACAGACACAAACTTCCACCTGACACACCAAACACTTGGCAAGACGCACACACACCCATTTCATGACATTGTGGCCTGACCAAGGCCCCGCCCCCTCCTTAGCTTGAAGCCTTGTGGATCTTGACAGTATTGCATTTCAAATTGAATATCCCATTGGTAAGTCTGCAGCATGGATTTTTCTATACAGTGACAAATTGTGCAGAATATACATTTTTCCCTGGTTCACAAAGTCTCAAGAACCCATAATGTCACCAGCATGGATATTTCTCGACAGTGACAATTTGTGAATAATTTAAAAAAATGTCTTCAAATCAGCCATTGATCCAATTATCTGCCCAATGTTGTGTACATGTATGAAATACATGTCAGTGTCATGTCAATTTTGTAATGATTGGAATGTTGAGGAGGAACCCGCCATTGCTGCCTGCAGCTATATTTAGGGTTCCTCCGTCAGGAGGAAACCTATTGTTATTGTAGGTATTATTATTTATTCTTGTGCCATTGAAGTCAATGGCAGCCCCTAGAACCGTATGGTAACTTTTTCTGAAATTTGGCACACTCATTAAGGACAGTCAATTCTCCACTCACACCAAGTTTCATGTCTCCCACTAGACCACACTAGCGCCACCAACAGGTCAAAGTTGGACTTTTGTTAACACTGTAACTTTTGAACCGTTTGACTGATTTTCAAAAATGAGGTACCATTGGATTCCTGGATCAAGACGAATTCAACACACCCTATGGCGTCAATTTCCGGTTATATAGATTTTCCGCAATTTCCGGTTTTATCGAAAACCTTTGAAAGGCCTCCACTCCTACAATTTTTTGTCAAATCTTCTTCAAAATCACCAGAGATGATCTTCAGACCAAGCCTCACAACATTTATCCAACAGAATTTTGATCCTCACAACCGTTTGTCCGGTACAGCCACTGAATTTCAGCAGAAAAGCCATCAAACAGGAAGTGAAGTAATATCTCAGCAAATCTTTCAGATATCAACACCAAACTTGGTATGCACGTGGAAGACACTACAACATGTTCCCATGTGGCAAAGGCAACTTCATATCTTCAAAAATGATTGATATAAAGCATTTATATTGCAGTGTAAAAATGTGGACACTACTCGCCCTATACGGGCGCCATCTTGGCTACGTCGCGAAAGAGGAGGAGCCATTTTAACAGGTTTTCAATTCATTTCTAAAACAATGGCGGACGAGATGGCTACGGTGGCTAGCAATAGCTCACGAGGCTACAGACCGTAAATGTAAGTATCAGCGGTAATTAAATAATTTACTGATATTAAATGTACTACTAACATGCCATTCTCAGATTAAAGCTAGCGACATGAGTATTTGGTGGAGTTAGCGATGTATACCAACAATTAGCATACCAGGCTAGGTAGCATTAGATGCCATTGGATCTGCATGACAGTTATGCTAAGCTAGCTGGCCAGTCCAACGAAAGTGGACTTTTATCGGACACGTTTCGCTTGACGAGCGGGGGCAGGTGGTGGCAGATAGCTATGTCAGTTACCGGACAGTGTCAAACAACGGCTGTTCTGTTTAAACACTCTAAATTATAAGTTTAAAAAATGCAGTAACAATCGATATGCTCAGTTTAATAATGGGTTAACATGACAACCTGCTACATTGGCTTGGCAAATAGATAACTGTTTCTCCAAGAGAAAGTCTGAAGCTTTCTTTTCAAACCTTTACTTAGGAAGCACTGTAAAACTGAGCAGACATACAGAATACATTTTAGTAATCTCATCTCGTAACATTCGAAGAGAAACTCGCGAAGAGAATCTATCGCTGAAGAAAATCTTCATCTCCAATCTGAGCAGAGACTAGATATGTTAATGACATGTGGTTCAATTAAGTACTCACTCTCTTAAACTTTAAATCTTGAAAGAAATTATTCGTTTGTGTTTGTGTGTGTGAACTTGATTTTGTGTGGTGAATGTAAACTCAGCTGTCATTACAAGCAGCATGAGAGCACCTTGTTAACCTCGTGGTATACTGCATGCTCAAATCATCATAGCATTGTTTATTTAGGCTGCTCACATAGCATTTATCTTTTTATTAACAGGCCAAAGAAAAGGACTCACTCTTAAGACTTTTCCAAACAACACTTTGAACAGGTAAGATGTATTCCAAATAATTTAACATAAAGACAGGAATGATGAGGTATGTTCACTCCTAAACTGCACCTGAGTTATTCTTATATGGCTTTTCCTCAGACATGTGTATGAACTGCTGCTGGTCGATGACAATATACCTATAACTTAACAACCTGTAACTCTACTTTCATAAATAGGTTTCCCCATCTCCTCCCATACCATGGGCCAGAGGAGCATGACCACCTGGGTGAGGAGTTTCTGAATTATCAGACCATGCCAACCACCTACCTTCAGGACGAAACTGAGATGGAAAGCTTCTGGGCTGGAATGGCAACACGGAAACATAAGGTATACTTTTTTTTGGCTTTCTTTTTGGCAGGTGTGGCTTGGCTACATCTGTTGCTATTATTGATGCATGCCTATATCGTGTCATACATGATGCAAACTATGCATGTTGTATCTGAACTTTGTTACAGTGTACTTACAGTATTAATCAAAACAAAATATGGTATGTTTTTCCATTTTGTTCTTTGTTCATTCTCAATAGGTGGCAGGAACCAAAGAATTTGAGAGGCTTGTTGCCGTCGCCAAGCTGGTCCTGGTGTTGCCCCATTCGAATGCAGATGCTGAGAGGGTGTTTTCAGTGTTCAGTGGGACTGAACAAAACTAAGACCAGAAATAGCCTGGCATTGGATGGCACCCTGTCTTCAATAATGGCCATAAAGAGGGCTGACCTGGAGCCCTGTTTCAGATGGGAGCCCCACTCAGAGGTCATCAAGGCCTCCAAGAAGGCCACAGGCCAGTACAACCTTGCCCACAGATCTTAGAAAACGACTAACCAGGTTCTGATCTGCACCTGATACCTCATTTTTAGTTATTTTTGTCATGTGTTGATCTATTTTATTGCTTAAAAAGGCTACTGTTTAAGCACTTTATTTGTTGCACTTTTTTGTTTGATGGAACGTGTGTGGGAGGCTTTGAATAGTGAAAAATATTTCTCCCTAACTAATCTTGTGTCATTTTTTGCTGTTCATAAATCGTTAAGTGCTCTTAAATGAAGTGCTCATAAATCATTAAATACAATTATTAACAATATAGGTTAGGTTCCAGTTAAGAATTAGTTGAATACCATTGTAATCAAAATGTCAATCAACCTACCTTGGTAAAATCTTAAACACAGGTCTATTAATTAGGCTATATTGTGGTACATAGACAGTCATTGAGGCACAAGAATAGTTTTCTGGTTGAATGTTCAGCTCAAGTCTAAAAGGCCCTACAAGTCATGATCAGATGAACATGAATCAGAATAAGTTCAGGTATTGAACATCTTTAGCATACCACCCAAAGATCCACTAGAATGCAGGAAATAACATCTACTTAAACCAAAATGTCCTGGGGGTGGACCTTCAGCTATGTCTTTGCTTCACAGAATGTAACCAATGTTGTCCATCTCCAGTAGGCCCCACAGTAGGCAGACTTTGGGCCTCAAAAACCAACAGAATGCAGAGCACAACATGGGTACAACGCCAAATTAATTCCAATTCCCTGATATCTGAGCCACCCAACGTGTGTAGCTGCGTGCGCGGCAACATTTTCTCACTCCAAGGTTTTTTGAAAAGTTGGCAGCTCTGTGGTGACACGTTTTAGTACACTTTGCAGTGAGTGTGTTTGCTCTACAATGCTAAAAAGTTGCAGTCAAATTTGGCAAAATTGCTAGCTTGGATATTATCTTTACATTTAGATGGGTTGGTGGTTACAAACAATGAGGATGCGCATGCAGCTTCAAGGCAGAACAATGCCTACCATTTCACCTTTACTGTATATGTTCCATCCACCCCCCCTTTCTAAAGTTCCATTGATCTGATTTGTTGCTATCTGTTGCTATAAAAAACATTTTAGCCAAGCTAACTAACATTGTTTTTAGCTAGCTGACATTACCATTCAATCACAAACAAAACATGAATAGAAATAACTTGCTAACAGGGTCCTCACGTTTAATCAAAAGCTTGTAGTGAGATGCATGACCCCCCGAGACAAGCTTTCATGTTAATAATACTGTTGGTCACCTTGATTGTGCATGTTGTGTAGTTAAATGGGATGAGAGAGTCTGACCATGATAAAGTATTGTCAAGCTGCTGTACCATCACAAGGTACACTTGCAAACAGCTGGACATTAGCTGTACCTTGGTCCAGTTCACTGCATGCCTCTTGTCAGTTGTGTATGACTGAGAATAGAGAGATGTCAATTCAGGGAGAGTTCCTATAACCATGGATTTTTAACCAGTTTTGGGAAATTTTGAAAACAGTGTTATTGTGTGGGACTATGTTTTTTGGGCTACTTCTAATCCTCATGCGGCCGCCGCATTTATCCCTTGGTGTGACCTGCACTGGGAAAGAGGGAAACAGCATGGATGGGGAAAGTGTGTGGGCAGAGCAAGCTGTAGTAGTACATAACCTACAAACATCCTTTAGTGAAGTGTATCCTCACTTTCATACAGTTATTGTTGTAATCAAATCTTTTAAAGAATGGATCTCTGCATTAAGGGCCTGACCAGAGCACAGGTGGCCTGACAGAACACGCTTCAAAGTTGTCACTTTCAAAAGGGTGGCATTTTAACCCTGTCAGTCCAAAATGTCTAAAACTTGGTACCCATGACTTATTGCTCATGGGAAACAAAAAAGTCTCAAGAACCCATAATGTCACCAGCATGGATATTTCTCGACAGTGACAATTTGTGAATAATTAAAAAAAATGACTTCAAATCAGCCATTGATCCAATTATCTGTCCAATGTTGTGTACATGTATGAAATACATGTCAGTGTCATGTCAATTTTGTAATGATTGGAATGTTGAGGAGGAACCCGCCATTGCTGCCTGCAGCTATATTTTAGATTGAATTACTGGTTCTGAGCAAGTTAATGCTTGAAACTAGTTTGATCACCACCATCACCACAACTGCTTTATCAAAGTAAGACTCAATACAAATGCACTAGTTTTAAGTTATATATAGATATATTGTATCTTGGTAAGTCAAATTTTCCTGTTCTTTTGGCAGATAATTTAGCTTATTTTAAGTAATATATCCCCCATTTTATTACTTTTTTCCCTTGTTTTTAAAAGCTGAATTTTTGCAGTGTACTGTATAAGGAGAGACATGGTCAGACATATGGTAGAAACCACAGGTTGGAGATGTCTCAAGTAGTGGACACACACACAGGTGGAAAACACACACAGGTAAGGGATGTTTCAGGAGAGTGTGTGATTGTGAGACAGGAAGGGGAAAAAGAAGAAGAGAGTGCGGAAAAAAAAAATGGTAGTGTGTGTGTGTTTTCCCAGAGCGGAGAGCATAAATGAAATGGAGGAGTCTGTCAAAACGAGTGTGTGTGTGTGTGAAAGTGAGGAGAGGGAAGAGGGGGATAAATAATTGATCAGGCAGACTGGTGTGTAACAGAAGGACATGAGTGTGTGAGAGATAGAGGTAGGCTAGTGTGTGTGTGTGTGTGTGTGAGAGAGAGAGGTAGGCTAGTGTGTGTGTGTGAGAGAGAGAGGTAGGCTAGTGTGTGTGTGTGTGTGTGTGTGTGAGAGAGAGAGAGAGGTAGGCTAGTGTGTGAGCTGGAGCCTGAGACAGTCCTGACGCACTGACATGACCGTAAGTACCACTGCCTGCCTGAAAACAACCTGTGTGTGAAATAAATAAGGTTTGTGTGTGTGTGTGTATGTGTATGTGTATGTGTATGATATACACTACTGTATGGATTGGAAGTGCATATGCATGTGTGTGTAAGCAGCTCATACGTTTAACTGCTATTTTGTGAAAAGGGAGGTTCAGGTGTACATCTTCTTGGTTATATATATGTTTGTGTGTGTGTGTGTGTGTGTGAGTGTGTGTGCTGTGTGTTCGAGGACAGCATGTTTAAGAGATGTAAATCGAGAGATGTAAGCTGATGTAGAAACTCCTTTCCCATATCCAACTGGGGACATTTTAGACATCAGGGGAGTCTCAGGTGTCAGTCCAGTTAATCAAGCCCAGAGCTGAACACCCCAGTGAAATGAGCAGAGCTGAAAAGCCCTATTAATCGTGCGTCATACTTTCCAGCTCTGTGTGAACGGAGAGCCTGTTAAATGGTCCCTCCACCCCTCCTGCACTGCCAGAGAGAGAGTGACTGAAAGAGAGAGTGACTGTGATAGAGAGTGACAGAGAGAGAGGTCACTCAAGGGTTCCCTACACAGGGAGAACACACCAATATCACCATATCTCTCACACTCAGTAAACACATATAAACACACTCACACAGGACACACACACACACACACACACACACACACACACACACACACACACACATACACACATCCACACAGATGAGGGACTGAGGGGGGTGTGTGATCTACAGGAGGCCAACATGCAGACAGCTCAGAGTGGCGGGGCGTCTCACAGTGATGATGTCATCAGAGAGGAGAAGATGAAGAGCCTGCAGGAGAGACTGACACATGAGATGGAGACACACATCACAGGTGATGATGATGATGGTGATGAAGATGGAATACAGATGCCAAAGAGGGTCAGGGAAGTGTGATGGTAATGGTCATATTGATGTCTGGGTGTGTGTGTGTGTGTGTGTGTGTGTGTGTGTGTTCGTGTTCAGAGGGGTGTGTGAGTGTTGAGCAGATTCAGGAGCGGGTTAGCCAGATTCAGCAGCTCAGAGAGGAGCTCAAGCAAGAGGCGGGGCCCACCAAAGAAACACCCTCAACATCTGACCAACCAGCAGCTGGCATGGGATCAGTGAGTTAAACCTGACCAATCACCTCATAGCAATAACACAGATATAAACGACTTTCCTAGATTGACCATACATAGAGATGAGAGACCAACCCATTGAACTCAAATATGAACATTCTCACATAGCACATATACTCAAACACCATGTACAGCATACACACACACACTCACTCACACACACACATTCTTCTTGTCAGCTGGAGGAGTCATGGCAGGCGGAGTTTTCTAGAATGCTGCTGAGCAGGCGTCAGGAGAAGGAGGATCACGGCAAACTAATCAGCCAGGAGCTGGACAAGATGGAGAGAGAACTGATGGAGGAGAGGGTGAGGACACACACACACACACACACACACACACCACATATATATTTCACATGTATACTCTACACACACACTGCATGCAAACCATATATACTCCACACACACACACCACACATACCACATACACTCTACACATACCACATGCACACGCTACATCCATTGACACCAACACCTAACTCTCTATATGTGTGTGTGTGTGTGTGTGTGTGTGTGTGTGTGTGCGTGTGTGTGTGTGTGTCGTTGCAGGCACATGGTGTGTGTGAAGGGGAGCTGAATGTGTTACAGCGGGAGCGTCAGCTGCTGCTACTGCAGGGGGAGCTCCTGAACAGAGAGACACACACTGCAGAGAGCCAGCTAAACACACTACACACACACCACCTGCAGGACCTACACACACTCAGAGAAGAGAGCTTACAGGTGAGAACACACACACACACACACACACACACACACACACACACCACCTGCAGGACTTACACACACTCAGAGAGGAGAGCTTACAGGTGAGAACACACACACACACACACACACACACACACACACACACACACACACACACACACACACACACACACACACACACACACACACACCACCTGCAGGACCTACACACACTCAGAGAGGAGAGCTTGCAGGTGAGAACACACACATACACACACACACACACACACACACATACACACACACACACACACACACACACACACACACACACACACACACACACACACACACACACACACCACCTGCAGGACCTACACACACTCAGAGAGGAGAATGTACAGGTGAGAAAACACCGACACACACATCACCTTCAGGACCTACACTTACTCAGAGAGGAGAGAGGTGAGAACACACACACTCATACTCAGAAAGGAAGGCTTACACGTGAGAACGCAAGCACGCACACACACACACACACACACAAACACACACACACACTCAGGTGTGAATGCAAACATAACCATCTAATGACTTCCATCACTCTGCGCTCTTGTGCAGGTGTTCCGTGTGTTCCGCCAGGTTCTAGAGGAGCAGCGACGCTTGTCTGAGGAACGGTACCGTACTCTGCTGCTGGAGGCCATTCAGGATGCAGTGCTGCTGTCTGCACAGAACCAACAGCTACAGGCTGAGAACCGACAACTACAAAGAAGTGAGTTCACAGTGTGTGTGCGGCGTGCACACACAAACTCTCTCCCTCTCCTGCATATGTCTACACACATACACACACACACATACTATATTCTCAGCTGCATCTTTATGTGTGTGTATGTTCTTTCAGCTGTAGCAGAACTGAAAGGTGGTCAGTCGAAGCAGACCAGCCCCACAACCATCCTACTGCAGAGTCCCGCCCAGACCCACAGCTCAACATGACACACACACACACACACTGACCCACAGCTCAACATAACACACACACAGCTCAACATGACACACACATACACACTGACCCACAGCTCAACATGACACACACATCTCAATATGATACACACACACTGACCCATAGATCAACTTGACAGACACACACACACACTGACCCACAGCTAACATAACACACACACAGCTCAACATGACACACACATACACACTGACCCACAGCTCAACATGACACACACATCTCAATATGATACACACACACTGACCCATAGATCAACTTGACAGACACACACACACACTGACCCACAGCTCAACATGGCACATACACACATAGAGCTGAAAAGAATATACCAACATGGCACACTCACACACTTTGACCAAGAGCTGAACATGACACACACACACATAGACGCATGTAGGAGCAGACTATGTATGATGTGTTTATCATATATTTATAATATTAACTCTAGCCTTTAGGCGTTTTATAATCTTATGGTGTGTGTGCTGATTGTCTTTCTGTATGACTACTCTTGTGCTGTAAAGCAGCAGTAAGGAATTAAATTAACTAGCAAGCTAACTACCTAAAATGAATGACAAACACCTAAACCAGCACTGCTGGCACTGATAAAACTTGCCAGCGTGCTGACTGTTGTCTTCTGGCGACATAGCTGGGGATGAACTGTGAAAGCGTTTCTATCATTTTCACATTGTCCATCCCAGACCACGTACTGCATAGCAAAGGTGACTAGTGGGAACGCCAGGTGTGCTTATCGGTCCTTCACATGACCATATTCCATCAAAATGAGATTCAAAATTATACTAAAACTAGTTGCCTATAAAAACATACCTCAACAAGTGGCAGATTTCTTTATACTGTTGCTTTAAACACAGCAGCTCTGCCTTCTTTCAAATTTCACAAGATCTATTAGAGTCTGTAAAGGACCGAAGATATCCACCCATACTATTGCACACCATGTTGTTTGCAAAAGGTTTCTCTATGGATGCTCATAATAAACTGAAAGGTCTTAGCTTGTTTTGTGGTTGGTCTATTAATACTACTACAAATTTTTGTTCTGCAGCTCAACCTAATAGACCACATCACACACACATACACCAGGCTAACTCACCTGTGAATCACACACTACAAACAGTTCTTGCCGTTCTGACAGCAATCCAATCTTTATTAACACTTTTTCATCATAAACATAGATAATACATGATATATATATTTGTACCACTTCTGTTGCCATTTTAAAATTGTGTTTCCCATTGTGTTTAATTGGCTGAAACAGACACAGAAGCACACACACTTTGAAATGAAGGGTTGAGATGAGGAGCATCAGCTCACTGTTTTGTGTGTGTGTGCGCGCGCGTGTGTGTGTGTGTGTGTGTCTGTGTGTGAAGGAACGTCAGCACAGCACAGACGTGAGGTATGACTGGATTTTTCTGACTGATGGGGGTGGGGGGGGGTGGACAGGGGTAAGAGAGGAGAGACTAATGGAGGAGGAGAAACAGAGGAGTTAATAAGAGAGAGAGGGGAGGGAGGAGTGGAGGAAGAGAGATGACAAGGCCAATATGACCAGATGGAATCCATTCTCATTGAGATACCAGTACAACAGCTGCATCCAGAACCATCTCTCCCTCTCTCTCTGGCCATCCCCTCGTGGTTAAAGTGCTCTGTGACTGTCTATTGCCTTACGAGGAGGGCAGGGTTAGCTAAAAGGGCACTGGTTTTGTTTTTAAGACATGACCATTGGATGTGTGTCAGGGACAGGGGGTCTTTCTGACCACTTGGGAACTCATGAAGCCCTGGAGCAACAGACCGGAAGAAAATCAAACTAACAGTGATATCGCTGAAATCAGAAAAAAAAAACACAAATGTCTACACAAAACAAAACACCATTGTCTATGTCAGTCAGAGCTCTTCTTAGAATTCACATTCTGAGCTATGCTGCCTTCATCTGTCCAGGTGTGGCTGATTGTTACCTGTTGTGCAGGTATGCTGGAGCTGCATTTGACCTGTGATACAGGCGTGTTGTGGGTGTCTGTAACCTGTGATACAGGCGTGTTGTGGGTGTCTGTAACCTGTGATACAGGCGTGTTGTGGGTGTCTGTAATCTGTGATACAGGCGTGTTGTGGGTGTCTGTAACCTGTGATACAGGCGTGTTGTGGGTGTCTGTAACCTGTGACACATGTGTGTTGTGGGTGTCTGTAACCTGTGACACATGTGTGTTGTGGGTGTCTGTAACATGAGACACAGGCGTGTTGTAGTACTGCGGTGCATGGTTGTTCCCTGTAGTACAGTTGTCTAGTAGTTAGGCATTAGCTGTAACACAGCTGGGCTGTGGCTGGCTGCTACCTGTAGTACAGATAGGCAGCGATAGCGACGAGTCCCGTGGGCAGAAGGAAGAGTGGTGTGAGCTGCAGTCGCAGCATTGCCCAGGAGATGACGCCGTTGACCAGCATGGCTGAGGAGATGACGAAGAGCCGTGTGATTCCACTGCCGTGCTTCATCACCACTGACATCATCAGGCCCGCCGCTGCCTGCCCAATCACAATCAGCCACACCAGAGCAGAGAAGCCCTCCAGGAAGCTCCTCTCCTTGCCGTTCCCGCCCACGTGAGTCGCAACATTGATGACCACGCCCCAGCTGTAGAGGAAAATGTTCTGCAGGCTGAGCGGCAGCCGCTGGCTCTTCAGCGTGCGCTCAGTGATGACGGCCGCCAGGCCCGAGGATGAGCAGTACACCAGCAGCAGCACCAGGCCCTGCCCATTCACGTGAAGCCTGGGGCCCCAGTGGTCCTCCGGCCCCGCCGCTGCCTCATTCCCCAGGCTGCTGTAGCTGTGTGCTCCCCCGGCCATCGTCAGCAGGCCCAGGGCCAGCCACTGGGTGGGCCGCAGCCTCTTTCCCAGGCAGGACGAGTAGAGCATTGCCGTGGAGACGATCTTGAGGTTGCTGAGCAGCTGGAAGGTGCTGGGGTCCATGTGAGCCTGCATATACACCACCAGGTTGTTGTTGAGGGAGTAGAGCACCGCAGGGGCGGCGTAGGGCAGCACATGGACCCCGCGGACCGACGTGCTGAAGAGGGCGGAACGGCCCTCCGTGGCCAGGAGCGTTGCCGTGGAAACCAGCAGCTTGGTGAGCTCGATGAGGATGACACAGGATGAGGGGCTAAAGGGGACTTGGCCATCAGATTGAGTGAGAGCGATGAGGGGGGCGTGAGAGCCGTAGATGAGAACCAGCAGGCAGAGCAAGACCACCCAGCCTGAACCCCGCAACCAGGCTGCACCCCACAACCAGCTCATACCCCGACACCAGCGGCCACGATGAACCGGCTCAGAGGGCTCTGAGCTGACATTATCAATCACAATCATTGAGCACTAATTTAGAACACAGGGGGCTTCTCATATGCAACAATAAATAAAATAAACAAAATTAAAACAAAAAAAACAAAAAAGCATCTAAAGCACACACAAATACAATTGAAACCAAACTCTCTAAACTTGGATCAAATACATCTTTAAAATTATTTCTTTGTTAGAAACTCTCTTTGGGACGATTTTTTTTCTTCATTTGGGCACACAACGCAAGAGCTCCTGGGTCAGAAGGTAGATCACCATGGCAACAACCTCAAAACAGCTTCCCGACATCTACCATACTGTCTGACAACAAGACTATAGTCTAAACAGGTCACCCTGTAATACAACCCTATGGCAGTCCATAGTGAAAAACAGCAAGTCTACAGCTGAGGTCTTAGTTCAGCATCTTCTCATGACTCTCCAACACACTTAATTACATTCATCAAGCCACTCATACTCATGATTAAATAATCCTAATTTAGTTATCTTACATTAATATTCTTAACTCTGTGTATCCAGTGCAGTCCAGATTGAAGCTGAGGCACATCTACTGCTGGTGGAGTCCATGCTTCCAGCATTGAAGCGGTCCATTTGACTGCACTTCCCTCACTCACCAGCAGGAGGTAGCAGTGAGGTGCCAGAGTTTATTTGCCGGGGCCTTTCCTCAATGAGCTGGCGTAGTCCCGCACCGTCTGTTCAATGTTGGGAACAGGATAGTTCTGTGCCACACAGACACCCGTGCAGATGCCCAGACACACTCCCAATATAGCAGTTGAGCGTAGCTTGGCAACCACAAAGCCTGCCAGGGCACCCTTCAGGAAGGGGGAGGCCAAGAGAGTGCCACCCTGCAAAATGTCACACACACATATTTTAATTCATAAGACAACGCAACAAAACAAAATCCAAATACTTTAGGAAGAAGCAATGACAAGGTAGTAAGTTTAACATGACCCCCCTCCATAAAAAAACACACACTCTGTGTTTCTGAGAAAAAATAAACCTCAGGCCACGTGTCAGCTTGAGTTAATATATGTAAAGGTCTTTCTCTGACACAAGTGAGTGTATGTATTTATGTGTGTGTGTGTGTGTGCGTACTTACCTGGGGTATTCCCGCTTGCACCTCGTTCTCCACGCGCCTCTGGATGCTCTCCAGCTGATCCTTCAGCTCCGCCAGATCCTTTAGCTGCCTCTCAGGGTCCTCACACACACACACACACACACACACATACAATTAATTGTAAACATAAGCAACCATATGCTGCCTCCAGGCCATTATGTAGTTCGGCAGACTTAGTATTATCTGACTAATAGTATTCAGCTCTTTACAGTGCCACAGCCCGATTGACTAGGCTATCAAGACTTCGTAGCTTTAATGTATTGCGTTCAACTGCACTGGCAATTAATTCAGGGGGCATTGAGAAGGCGCTTCCAAGAGTTTCAGCAAAACTGGGACACCAGCCATCACAGGCATCACAGGCATCAGGGGGAAGAGCGGGCTGCCCAGTCGCACCATTGGTACTGGAGCACGGTTCTGGAATGGTATGGTATGGTACTTGTATGGTCTGGTACTGCAGCTCAGTTATGGACAACACTGCAGCGTTTCAGGTCATGTAACTAGTGAATTTAGCTGACAGACGTCTTAGCACCCGGTGTCACGTAAAGCATGCACGACTGCAGGGAAATACGTGCTTGAAATCAGTTTATTCAGAGAAATTAAATTAACGTATATATGTGTGAGTGACTATCTACCTAACTAGTTCCTAATATATCGCCAAGTGAGACTGCAAGCTAGCATCAGCCGTGACAGGATCAAGTTACACATCAAAATTTCAAACCATTTATGATCAGTAGTCAACAACGTTAAAGAAAGACGAAACTGGAGTCAAGCAGCGGTAGCATGACTTTACTGAGCTCTGTACAAACGCAGATGTTAGGTTAGGGGACTAAGATAGCATGCACAGCACTCACCTTGTCATCCGCCATATTTGATCACAAACACGGTCCTCGATTCATCTTGTCTGAATGTCATTTCTCGCCTTTACTACGCTGGATTTCTTTGGTCTGCGTTTTGGCAACTTGAAGCTGTAGTCAGCGTTTGTACTCACTTGTTATTATCACTGTGTAATTGCTTAATCTGTACGCCAAATAACAACTGTCTATGTGAGAAGTTTTGTTACTATTCAGTGAGCTAATCAGCAGTGAGGACGTTCTGAAATTAGTTATTCGTATAATATTTAGCTTACAAAGTTACCGGTCTTGCATCAATATGACTGATAACAGAACGCATCACTGATATCAAATCAGTCAACGGCACTTCAGTGTGATACATGTGCAGAACATATTAAATACGACAAACTTGGGGAAACTCAGTAACTTCATGTGTCCACTCATTTCAGCGGAAAAATAAATATATGCTATTCCGGCTACAAACAACGGCAGAAACGCTTTCACGTGTTTAAAACGTGGTCCACGATTGGAAGTTATAGATTCATTCTATCACATGATTGGTTGTCAACCTTAGCAACAGAGCGCCATTTTAACGAAACACTGGAGAAGTACGAAGACGAAAAGAGAGTCTTTCTGAATTATTATAAGAGATCCGAACTAAATAATTAGACGATTAGACAAATTATATCATGCTCTGATCATTTTAAGTATATCTGATCTGACGTTTAGCTGGACTGGGGAGTATTACAACTGCAAACCAGGTAAGGTTGCAACAAGGCAGTCGCTCATTGGATAATTCATCGAGGCTGAAGTCAGTATGGAGACACACAAATACTCAGGATTTTCTTACGGGAGGGAGATATCAGACCAACCTCACTGTAACAATGCGAGTGCGCGTGGTAGATGGCCATTATTGCATCTTTAAATTTGTGCTATATATTCCCTATTGGTGGTTGATATGAGTGTCTTGATGCAAGCCACCTTTAGTTAGTAGCCATCTTAAGTCAGAAGGTATCACCGGCCTGACGTTGTCCTTCTCTTGCGCTGAGTTTTGCCGTTTGGGGAAATGACTCGGCTTCGCTTATCACTGACAGTGAAGGGCAGGCTTGAATCGCCAGCGTGTGTTCTTTCTGGCGGAGGCCCAGTCCCTAGCTGCTCTATTCAGCTCAGTCTTTATGCTAAATGCTATAAATAAGTCATAGAGCCATGTGTGGTGTTATTAAAGTGTTGTTGTGACACAGCCTGATGGTGAAATGTATGTGCTACAAATATAGCTGGCCCTGAAGAAAAATAACAGCCAGGGACCCTCTTTATCTCTACTGTAAATGAGCCACTCTGACAGATGACGGTGTTGGGTGCATGTAATAGGCCTATAGCCTGAATACACAGATGAGGCATGGACATTAGTGTAGTATTGCCTCAAAGGAGCCATATTTGGCAAATCTGTTGCAGATAATAGAAAGTAAAACAGTAGGCTTAAAGCATGAGAAAGGTGCTTTGGTCGAAAACTAGCCATCTAACTATTGAAAAGTTGTGCAAAGCCTAACAAAGACCAACAACAGCACAGCTGGCACTGATAAAATGCTTGCTAGTCTGCTTCGCGATATAGTTGGCGATGCCGTGCTGTGAACTTTTTTACAATTTATATTTACATTTAGTCATTTAGCAGACGCGTTTGTCCAAAGCAACGTACAAGGGATTCGTGGGGTGGTCCACACGAACCCACGGAACTTCATAGTGCATAGTTGGAACAAGTGTGTTTATCTCCTTTTCACATGACCGCATACCATTAATATTTATTTGAAGATAATACCAGTACTAGCTGCCTATAAAAAGATGCTTCAAACAGAATAAAATGCTGCATACCGTCTCTTTAAATAAGCTATGCAACTCTCAAACACAAATGTTGAGATTGTATCTTTCATAGCTTGAATACGAGTTCTTATCCTCACCGTTATTTCCAGAATGCACTGAAATCACAGAGGTAGCAGCCAGCTTTGCACCGCGCCTTGAGACAATGTTAATTGTCAGTGGTGCTTTATAAACTAAACTAAATGGAATTGATTTGATCAAACATCACCATAGGTGACCACATGCTGTTGTAACCACTCTGATCCCAGCTGACTGACAGGTGGATGCACCCCTTATTATGGCCAGATCTGCTTAAGAGGTCCGGGGGTGTTCGATTGGGTCTTTTGTAGTATAACCTGTGGGTACCTGTTGGTTCTGTGTGCCAAATGGGCGGAGGCCGAGACTGAGTCACTGGGTGGCTGCTTTGCCTGGTTCAGTTACTGCGTAGAAGAGTGTGAGCTTTTGTAATTCGAAATACATCTGGTGTTAAACTGTAAGAAATGGCAAGCAGGATTTGTATGTCAGCACTTGGGATCGTTCCTCGGCATCTCCAAAAGCGCTTGGAGACGTGCTCTTCCAAATTTCTTTGTATGAAAATACAATGACAATAAAGACTTTCGATTAATTCCCAGTTGCATTGCTGACACTAGTATGACCTCAGTAGTCTTCTGAGCTGAAAGCTTTACTGATAGCTGTGTAGCAGTCTCGCCCAGTCTTAGCCTGTATAGGGCTACGTTTTGTCCCACAGTGGGTGATTTTGAATAATTTGCAAAATTTTGATTTGTGTGTATGTGTGTGTGTGTGTGTGCAGTGGTGAGGGTAAGGGAGATGGAGGCTGTGTTTGAGGACTCGGAGGTGAAGCTCATGGAGGAGGTGGAGAGCTGCTACACCTCAGTGGAGGTTCCGTCTCCCAAGAGGAGAAGGAAACCCAAAGGCCACGGAGAACGAGTCGACAAAACCAAAAAACCCAGGTACCCCCACCCCCCAAAAACCCAAGTATTTATCACCCCCCCTAAACAAGATAGACATTCATCATACATGCCTTCCAGAAAGGTACTCTTGGAAAAAGTACTTTTGACCCTTGCACAAAACTGACACTGATCACAAAAAACCCCACAAAAAGCCACTGATCCTAGGTTCAATTAGAGTTCAGTTCAATTCAATTTCAATTACGTATGTAACCAAAACAATAAAATTGTCTCTAGGCGCTTTACAGAGCCCAGGGCCTGATCCCCCAGCACAATAGCGAGTATCAGTCATCATTCAATCATTTCACAAATGTCTGTGATGGATTTAAAAAAAAAATTTAAGGAATAAATGCAGGGATGGTCACAAATGCCATGCATGTTCGTTAGTCTGTAAATAAATGTAAGTATTTACATTTGTGAATCTCGTGACATTTATTTGTGAATCAGGAAATACATTTGAGAATCGTGTGACATTTAATTGTGAATTTAGGAAACTATTCTAACTCAATGTAAAGGCCTTTTTGGTGGAATATAACGTTAATTGCCATATAACACCCTGTGCTGCTCAGAGGTCAGTCTTAGATGGATGGGTCTTCCTTTATGAGGGGCAATTTCTGTCTCCCGTGGCATGCTCTTGGGCGGTCCAGGCCCTGGGTTCTGGTATGCTCTTGGGCGGTCCAGGCCCTGGGTTCTGGCATGCTCTTGGGCGGTCCAGGCCCTGGGTTCTGGCATGCTCTTGGGCGGTCCAGGCCCTGGGTTCTGGGCGACACCCTCAGTCTCCGCTGGCGGCTATATGAGTGCCTGAAACTGAGCAGTCGGGAATTAAAGTGAATTAAATGTCTGTGCCACCTGTGCCACCCCACCCCAGGTCGGCATATCTGCTGTACTACTTTGACGTGCACCAGCGTCTGCAGCAGGAGCACCCTGAGCTGCCGCAGTCGGAGATCAACAAGCGGGTCAGCGAGAGCTGGAGGAGGCTTAGCGTGGCCGACAAAGCCTTCTACTTGGACCGGGCCTCGCTGGAGCGGGACGGGCTT
Source organism: Clupea harengus (assembly GCF_900700415.2). Classification (NCBI taxonomy): domain Eukaryota; kingdom Metazoa; phylum Chordata; class Actinopteri; order Clupeiformes; family Clupeidae; genus Clupea; species Clupea harengus. The sequence continues at coordinate 11,218,016 of NC_045157.1, read as the reverse complement.
GGACAGGTGGGTCATCAGCAGAACTTAAACAGGCCCGGCCTTGTCAGAAGATTAGAATGTGCCCTCATCAGAACCTAGTGGAACCGTGTTAGAACCTGTTTCGCCAGAACAGACATCAGTAAAACCGTTATCTGATCATACAGTAGCTAGAGAGATTTAGCACATTTCACTACTGATTTCCTAATCTACAGTCCCTCTCACTAGCGTGTGTTGTCAGATATTGGGCCTACCACAAGTATTCATGATTAACTATTTTCCTGAGTGTGTGTGTGTGTCAGGGTGAATCACCATACTCTCTCTCTCTGTCTCTCTCACACACACACACACACACACACACACACACACAAACATGCTCCCACATTCTAATCTCTTCCTCCCCCCACCCTCACCCCTGACCTCTGACCTTACGCAGAGAGCTGTCTCTGCTGTTGCCTCTCAGGATGTCCCGGGCTTCCGGAAGATTCTCCCGCGGGCGAGCTATGTTTTGCTTCCTAAGGGTGGGTCACTGGATGAGCAAGTCGGTGGGACTGTGGAGGTGTGTGTGGAGGAAGGGACGGAGCCTCTCTTTTCCCCCATGGCACTTGGTAGCGAGGTGGAGCTGGCCGAGCAAACTGTTGCCTTGGAGATGCCGAGGGATGATGCTGCTGCTGCTGCTGCCGTGACAACCCTGCCTCATGCGAACCCCCTCACACACACTCAGAGCAGCTGCCCAGTCAGAGAGCAGGAAGCCACACACACCACTGCAGTTGGCATGGCAATGGAGGAGGGGCTGGAGGGAGGGGCTTTGGTGCAGCAGGTGAAGGCAGACTCTACCCACCTGGTGGCCATCATACCCAATCAGGTGAGTAGTTGGATTTGACTGGCGGTTTGAAATTCAGGCGTTTGAAAGTGACTGCCACGAGTGGAGTTCTAACGCCTCGCCTCAACTCTTCCAGAGCCTGCTGGAACACAAGGTCGTCTCCCCAAACAGCTCTCTCGTCATGCTCCCCATTGTGTCCAGTGTGGAGCCGGCCCCCAAGCCTTCAGTCAAACTGGTGTGTGTTTTACTGTCCTGTATGTGCATGTGTGTGTGTGTGTGTGTGTGCCTTTGTCTGTTTTTTCGTGTGTGATTTTCCTTCTTTAAGTTGTTGCCTTCTATTAATGTTGTAATTGTTTGTGTGTGTGTTTAGTCTATTAAGTACACCCGGAGAGGGAGGGGCAGCTGCCACACCCCGGGTTGCTCCTTCAACTATGTCACACGACACAAACCCCCGCAGTGCCCCCTGTGTGGACTACACCTGGGGGGAAAGTGGATCGCCATGGTGAGTGAACACACACACACGTACACACACACACACACACACACACACACACACACACACACACACACACACAGACACCCTTTATCCCGTGGGCTGATTGCCTGTTCATTTAACAGGGGAAGAAAGACTCAGATAAAGCACGCTCAGTGCCTAGCAACAACAGGCCATCACCACGGAAACCACAGAAAGACCTCAAAACAGCCCCCCGCTCCGCATCAGAACCAGAGGGGGTGGACCAGGGAGCGGAGCTTGCCACCCATCTAGACTTTAAAGCTATTGCTAGCCTCAAGCAGCGAAAGAGGACCGGCCGCTTGCCACGGGAACAGCGGGCAGAGCCACGCCCTGCTTCTGCACCTGGCCTGGCACCAGAGGGAGCCAGAGTCAAGAGCCCAGATCTGAAGGCCATGAGTGCCACTGCCATCTGTACTGGCACAGACGCAAGTCCTGGCGCTGCCGCTGAGACTGCTGGGAGAAAACCGTCCACGTGAGTCACTACTGCCCTCTAATGGAGAGTTCCTCAGAGCCATGTCTTAAAGGAGACCTCCGGTATTTTTTAACCTGGGCCCTATTTTCCTATTATACTAGGGACAAAAACGATCGTAAATGGTCCAGTATTGAGTTATAACCAGCAACCGCTAAGCAGCTATACAATGTAATCCCATGGGTCAAGAATCTTCGTCAAAGTAAACTGCTTGTTTTCACCGCTGACAGGCTCATAATGTTGTTATAAGTGTCTGACAACATGGAAAGGATCCCTACAAATACATCTGTCTGTTTATGATTTATGATTAGTGACATATTTATAAGATGGTATAACTTGTATTTATTTTCTAGTGGTCGTGCTCGAGGGAGAGCCAGAAATATGGGTGCTGGACAGAAGCGTCCTGTGAGAGCAATACTGCCTGCGCCCACCAAAGCAGGTAAGCCCCCCCCCCCCCCCCCCCCGCCCCACACACACACACACACTTACACTTATATACACACACACACACACACACACACACTTACACTTATATACACACACAAAACTTGTGTGGTGCCAGTATTGTTTGACAGCGTCAAACGTCAAAGTTTATTTTATGAACGATGCAAAAATACATCTTCAATGTTCTTTCATCTGTGTATGTTTCTCAACGTGTGTGTGTGTGTGTGTGTGTGTGACCAGTTTCTTCCCCAGCTACTGTAGTCCAGTTCATCACTGTCCCTCCTTCCAACAAGCATAAAGTTGAAGTCAAGAACAGTAGCACCACAAAAACAGGTAGCACAAAACACACAAACACGGACATACAAAGTTATACAGAGTGTACAGTGAATTGTGTCTCTTTTTCTGAATATAGTTTCTGCTGGCATATTACCATAATGCAATGCCAGGACTGAGACTATCTGAGGGTGATTTTACTTCAGGAGGAGTCTTAGTTTATAGTGGCTGAATTTATCAACAAGCTGTAAGCCTCAGGTAGATCTGTAAGGTCTGCAGATGTGGTAGATGGCATGCATTTTAATGTTGGTGTTCACTGAAAAAGTTTTATACAACATTACCAGTATGTGTGCCTACGTGTGTGTGTGTGTACTTGTGTTTGCGTGTGTGCATGAGTGTATGTATGTGTGTGTGTGTGAGTGTATGTATGTGTGTATGTGTGTGTGTGTGTGACGCTGGCTTCTGGAACATGCACACACACAATGCACAATAAGTAACAGAGAGGTCTGAGAACACACTCAGAAGATGAAAGTCTGTGTGTGTGTGTGTGTGTGTGTGTGTGTGTGTGTGTGCTCGTTTGTGTGTATTTTTGCACGTGAGTGAGTGTGCTCACATGCATACATGATGTGTGTTTCCTGCAGTTAAAGTACACTGTGAGATCTCTGGTTTGAAGCCGAGTACACTGAAGCAGCTGGGCCACACTCTACCTCCCCCAACATCAGAGCAGGTGAGCTACACACACACACACACACACACACACACACACACACACACATAAACACACACACACACACACCCACGCACACACACACACACCCACGCACACGCCCACACCCACACACACACTTTCATCTTCTGAGTGTGTTCTCAGACCTCTCTGTTACTTATTGTGCATTGTGTGTGTGCATGTTCCAGAAGCCAGCGTCCCGTCTGACTGGTGGTCAGTTTATCATCACGGAGAACAGCCTCAAGATGCTCTCCATGGTTCCCTTCAAGCAGAACACTGGTGCCAACCTGGTAAGGACCTTGCCAACAAGTGTGTGTGTGTGTGTGTGCTCGTGTATAATTTTGTTAGTGATTTTCTACATTTGTTTGAGTGTGTGACACTGTGTGTGTGTTTTTATGCATGTCTGTGTGTGTTTTAGGATCTTGGCCTGTCGACAGCGCGTGGTCGCGGTCGGTGTAAGAACCCTGGGTGTGACTACATCTACAAGAACCGCCATAAGCCTGCCCACTGCCCCGCCTGTGGCTGGGAGCTCAGCAAGAACCCCACGCGCAAGAGCAAAGCTAATGTAAATATAATGTGATGTTAGCTAATGTAAGCTCAGAGTAAATGCTAATATAAATGTAATGTGATGTTAGCTAATGTAAGCTCAGAGTAAATGCTAATGTCAGCATCAACCCTAATGATTTAGATTTAATCAAAGCTGCTAATGCCAATGCTCAAGTCAACCTAACTGTAATTATTTAAATTCAAATGATTTATATAGTATATATAACTAATAGTGTGTGTGTGTGTGTGTGTGTGTGTGTGTGTGTGTGTGCGTGCGCAGGCTGCTGAGGACTGCAGAGGGGATGAAGAGTGTGTGTTAGATCCATACACCCCACTGACAGCCACACAGAGAGACGTACAGAGACAGAACACACTCCAGTTGCTACGGCAATGCCTGCAGATCCCAGAGAGTGAAGGAGAACTCCAGGAAACACTCACACTCATACAGGAACTCAACAACACACAGGTACACACCCACACACACACACATGCACAAGAGCTCAACAACAAACAGATGCACACACACCCACACACACACACACACCACACACACACACACACCCACACACACACACACACACACACACACACACACACACACACACACACACACACACACACACTGTGTTCAACAACACACAGGTTTTGATTATTTATAAATATGTTGTTGTACCTCTATGACTCAATTCATGTGTGTGTGTGTGTGTGTGTGTGTGTGTGTGTGTGTGTTTTCAGGTGGTAGTGTCCTCTACGGATGAGCAGCTGACTGCACAGCTCCAGAGCAGTTGGCCACGTTTCTATGAGTCTCCCGCAACTCACTGCAGCCTCTGCCAGTTCCCTCTGTTTAAAGGAGGACAGAGGTGCATATACACACCAACTCATTCACACACACACACACACACACACACACACACACACACACACACACACATGCTCTACTCTCTGGCTCCTTGTTTTGTTTCTTTAAGTAACATTATATTTGTGACATGTGTTCTCCTTCTGTGTGTGTGTGTGTGTGTGTGTGTGTGTGTGTGTGTGTGTGTCTGTGTGTGTCTGTGTGTGTGTGTAGCTCTGTTGCAGGGCAGGAGGATTGCTGGTTACTGACTGAGTCTCATCTGCAGACAGCATCCATTCAGCTAAAAATGTGCACCAACACACAGTGCCTGGCCTTACACAGCCTTATAGATATACACCCAGGTGCGTGCACACACACACACACACACACACACACACACACACACACACACACACACACACACACACACACACACAGTGCCTGGCCTTACACGGTTTTATATAGATATCCACAAGCATATTTGTATATATAAACAAAATGTAGATATATTGAGGGTATACTCCACGTTATCAGTCTATAATGTAACTTGTGACTTGCGTCCAGACAAACTCACCTCTACTCCCTGCCCCACTGCCTAGGTTATACTCTATATGCTGTCATTATGTTATAAAGCGTGATGTATATATATTTATGTGTGTGTGTGTGTGTGTGTGTGTGTGTGTGTGTGTGTGTGTGTGTGTGTGTGTGTGTGTGCGCACGTGTGTTTGTGTTCACAGGTCTGTTTAATGTGGGGAATAAGCTACTTGTGAGTTTGGATCTGTTTTTTAAGATCCGCAACCATCTCGGACTGGGCCATGATCCAACACAAGCTGCTCTTGCTATTTTACAGAACGTCCAGAACCAACCAGGTACACGCACACACACACACACACACACACACACACACACAAACACACACACACACACACCTCAGACTGGGTCATGATCCAACGCAAGCTGCAATAACCAACCACACACACATAAGGCCTTATGCACACTGGCTGCGTTGCAATTTTAGACCACAGCAATTGACTATAAACATTGCAAAATATTGTGAAAAACATATCCTGCTTTATCTACAGCCAGGATAAATGTTATTGTAAACAAAATATATATAATATAGTTTGGCCTTTTTCACATGATATAAGAGCCTACATAAATGACCATGGAGAAGTTGTCATCAGTTTGAAAAGCAAGTTTATTTATTAATTCACTCTTAATTCACAAATTCACTCAAACAAACGCTGCAGAACTGTCCTACTTGCTTACTGTCTCACATACCTCCTGTCTCACATACCCACTGTCTCACATACCCACTGTCTCACATACCTATGTCCCGCCTGCCTACTGTCTCACATACCTACTGTCTCACATACCTCCTGTCCCGCCTGTCTTCCTGCCCTGCAGTGAGCACCCTGAGTGGGGAGGAGCTGTCGGAGCTGGTGTCGCTGCTGCTGGCGGGCTACTGGGCGTTTGAGAGCCTGACGCTGAGGGACTACAACGACATGATCTGTGGGGTGTGTGGCGTCGCCCCCAAGGTGGAGATCGCCCAGAGGAACAGCAACAACACACTGCTGCTGCACAACGTGGAGGTGAAGTCCATACACACACACACACACACACACACACATACACACACACATAGATATATCTACAGTATGCATACACACGCACAGAGACACAGAACATGGAAGTTTGTGGTTTTTAGGCTCTGTATATCTTCAGGGTTTCATAGTTGACTTGCCCCCAGTATGGAGTGTCTGATGAGGTTTCTCTCTCTCTCTCTAGTTCACCTGGCCCGAGTATGCAGTGTCTGATGAGGTTCAAGCTGACGACTTCTGGTTGACCATGGAGAACGAGGCACTGGAACAGGCTGCCTTCCCCTCTAGTCCACCAATCACACGCTTTGACGCCTCCATCATCGCTCCCTTCATCCCGCCCCTTATGAGGGCTGCTGCTGTCATCAACACGGAGAAGGACAAGTGCCTCACACACACTCCTGCAGGTACACACACACCCCCACACACACACAGACCATGGTTTCTGTTAGCAAGCATTGCAAGGACACATTAGGCACGTTTAATTAGGGCAGCAGAGGAGTTTACTGCAATGAAAAAGGTAGAAAATGAAATGTAACCTGGTAGCCTATAGGCTACATAGGCCACGTAGGCCGAGCCTTTTTTGAAATGACAGATGTTACAGATTACAGGTGTTTTGTAATAGCCCACATTTATGTGTGTGTGTGTGTGTGTGTGTGTGTGTGTGTGTGTGTGTGTGTGTGTGTGTGTGTGTGTGTGTGTGTGTGTGTGTGTACACACAGGAGACCCATCCGCTCTGGTGCGTTTGATCCACGAGGGTCAGCTGAACCCGGAGCAGTTGCATGAACACACACAAGCGGAACTGCAGAGTGTGTTAGAACGCTGTGAAGTCCCCACCACACCCAATGGCACCAAGGTGAGTGTGAGTGTGAGTGTGTGTGTGTGTGTGTGTGTGTGTGTGTGTGTGTGTGTGTGTGTGTGCGCGTGTGTGTGTGTGTTTGTTTATTCTCTAGCTCTAAATACTTCACTTTGACTGCATTCTTGCTTTTCCCCTTCTGCCGTTCTGTCTCTAGGAGGAGTTGTTGGAGAGTGTGTGTTCTCTGTACACACACATCCAGAGTGGTCAGATGACCGGCCCCCCTCCCCCCTCTCATCTGACTTCAGGCAGACTCAGCAAAGTCTGTCCTCACCAGGTAACACACACACACACACACACACACACACACACACACACACACACACACACACACACACACACCTACCCCTCCGACACACACCTGTGTGTGAGTGTGTGTGTATATATATATATATATATATAACTGTATGTGTGTGGGTGTGTAGGTGGTATTTGGCAGTAAGTACCTTGTATATACTGACTGACCTCTGTCTCTCCATGCATCTGTGTGTGTATGCATGCATGTGTGTAGGTGGTGTGTGGCAGTAAGTATCTTGTGCGTGCTGAAAGTGCCCGGGACCATGTGGACCTGCTGGTGTCGTCTAGGTTCTGGCCGGTGGTGTATGTGGCAGACTGTGGCCAGCAGGTGGCGCTGTGCACAGACGTGCTGTACCCACAGCTGGCACAGAGCATGTGGAGCAGCAGGCAGGGCTGCCTCTCAGACCCCCTGGCACCAGACCAGGTCAGGATCATACATGGGGGCTACAGAACTCTGTGGGGTGGGGGGGGCAATAGAACTCTGTGTGTGTATGTGGGGGGGGGGGGGGGGGCGTTGTTATGTCAGGGGTTATAGAACTCTGTGGGGTGGGGGGTAGGTTAAGGGGCTATAGAACTCTGTGTGTGTGGGGGTATGTCAGGGAGCTATAGAACACCGTTGGGAAAGGGCGTAGGTTAAGTTATGTATAGGCAATTTGTAAGTAGGATGAACCCCTGGAGGCGAACCATCTAATTTTCAAAGGGGTCCTTAACACAAATATACAAAAATACCATACATATAGAACAGTGGCCCTAAAGGGGAACCCTGCAGTCCAAGAGTACCAGGACGCTATGGTAGTGAGGTTATAGAACTCTGTGGGGGGGTAACACTGGGCTTTAGATGCATGAAGTTGTGTTGCTGTTTCGGACTGGACTCTTGTCGGAACACTGGGCTTTAGATGCATAAAGTTGTGTTGGTTCGGACTGGACTCAAACCTAAAATCTGGAATCTGTCCTAAAACACCGTATGTCTCTCTCTCTCTCCCCGCTGCATGTGCCAATACCGGCACATGGATGTGTGTGTGTGTGTGTGTGTGTGTGTGTGTGTGTGTGTGTGTGTGTGTGTGTGTGTGTGTGTGTGTGTGTGTGTGTGTGTGTGTGTGTGTGTATAGCTGGTGTCGTGTGATGAGCTGCAGGAACACCTACAGAACTCGGACCCGACGCTGCTGGACCCGTCCAGTCTGGACTCCCCTCTGCACCCCCTCACCCGCTCCCTGTCTCGCTGGGTGCTGCATCCCCCGACACACACACACACTCACACACAAACACACTCACACCGCTCCACAGAGATCTGCCCAGAACTGCAGCCCTACCTCAGTCCCGCCCTGGAGGAGGGGTCGGCAGAGGAGGCCCTGCCCCCCGGCACCCTGCGAGATCAGGCGGTGACCTTTGAGAACGCCGCGTTCTACTTCCTGTACAATCGTCTGCTGGACTTCCTGTGGAGCCGTGAGGTGGTGAATGGACAGATCTCAGAGGTGCTGCAGAGCTGCGGCGTCGGCCAGGTGGTGATCAGGGACGCCCTCTACAGGCTCGGAGTGGCACACATCAACACGCAGCACGAGGACGCGGAGCAGGAGGAAGCGGGAGGGGATGGGGCGGAATGAGAGGGAGATGGACAGATACACAGATCAAAACAGAGAGAGAGAGATGGAGAGGCACGCAGAGGAACAGAGAGTGAGAAAGAGAAAGGATGTTAGAGAGAGAGGGAGAGAGGGAGAAGGACAGACTCAGGGAAGGAGGGTGTGTGGGACACATTAACACACAACACAAGAAGCCACAAAAACAGTGAGAGGAAGTGTGTGTCTGTGCGTGAGAGAGAGTGTGTGTGAGAGAGAGAGGATAGCGAGACAAGAGGGACAGAGAGAGAGGGATAAATGGAGAGAGAGAGAGAGAGAGGTGTGTGTTTTCATGCTGCTTTTCTGAAGGCCTGAAGAAATTGCTCAGTAGTAGTAAATACTGCCCCCTGTCTGTGGAGCTGGTAACAGAAGCTCATACCTGAGGAAGGGGGTGTGTGTGTGTGTGTGTGTGTGTGTTATGTAGTAACTGCTGGCACAGAGGCAAGAGTGGATGGAGAGTAGTTCTCCTGTGTGACCAGTAGATAGAGCTACATCGCTGAGTGTGTGCGTGTGCGTGTGCCTGTGTGCGTGCGTGCGTGTGTGTGTGGAGGAGCGTGTCATTTGTGTGTTTAACTATATTTAAGTGTGTTTGGATATCTGATTGTGTATTAGTATGTTGGACACATGATATCTTGATCATTTTACAGACGCAGTGACTTAATCCAACCAGCAAGTAATTGTCGTGTGTGTGTGTGTGTGTGTGTGTGTGTGTGTGTGCCTTTTCTAAAGCATTCTTATTCAGGGGTTATTCAGGCTGCCTGTGACTGAAGGTGCTGATGGGATATGTAGTATTTGTGTCCGCTGCCTCACCTGTTGCAACAGGCTTGGTCTGTGTGCGTGCGCTTGTGTGTGTGTGTTTGATAATTGTAAACAAATACACAATGTACCATGCACTCTGAATGTAAATTTACTTGGATCTCTGAAACTGCCTCAATGTGTGTGTGTGTGTGTGTGTGTGCGTGTGTCAGTGAGTGAGTGAGTGAGAGGCTCAGAGTAGAGAACATAGATGTCTCAGATGTTGTACCATGCTGAAGGCTCTTTTGTTGTTATGAAATAAATGAAATGTGAATCTGTCCTGAGTGTCTCTGGGTGATAGTGTCTCTGCCTCGGCAGTGAATGAGGAAGACAAATGTGTCTGGAACAGAAGTTGGGTTATTTGAAGCAGTTTCTGTGGTTATGGGAAGTTTTATTCACAGTTCCTTCCTTTGGGGATTGCTAAACCTCGCACACACAAACTTCCTCTTTTGCATCTGAGACAGAGACAGTTTGTGAATCCCAAGGGTTTATATGTGGGGGAGGAGGAGCCATCAGATATGAGAGAGAGAGAAAGAGAGAAAAGATAGAAGGAGTTAGATGAAGAGCGGTAAGTAAAAAAAAGACAGGCAGACCAGTCCCCCACAGACTAAAGCAGAATCTGGAACCCCAATCCACACCACATTAGAGCCGGATCAAAGCCAGACTAGAGCCGGATCAGGATCAGACTAGAGCCGGATCAGGGCCAGACTACAGCCGGATCAAAGCCAGACTAGAGCCGGATCAGGATCAGACTAGAGCCGGATCAGGGCCAGACTACAGCCGGATCAGGGCTGGATGGGTTTCCATGAGCTGCTTCATACAGATGAGGGCAGGATGCTTCTGTGCTCTGAGCAGACGCTTGAGGGGGGGGTTGTGAGAGACACTAGTGAGCAGACGCTTGGGGGGGGGGTTGTGAGAGACACTAGTGATCAGACGCTTGAGGGGGGGTTGTGAGAGACACTAGTGAGCAGACACTTGAGAGGGGGGTTGTGAGAGACACTAGTGAGCAGACGCTTGGGGGGGGGGGGTTGTGAGAGACACTAGTGATCAGACGCTTGAGGGGGGGTTGTGAGAGACACTAGTGAGCAGACACTTGAGAGGGGGTTGTGAGAGACACTAGTGAGCAGACGCTTGAGGGGGGGTTGTGAGAGACACTAGTGAGCAGATGTTGAGGGGGGGGGTGAGAGACACTAGTGAGCAGACGCTTGAGGGGGGTTGTGAGAGACACTAGTGAGCAGACGCTTGGGGGGGGGTTGTGAGAGACACTAGTGATCAGACGCTTGAGGGGGGGTTGTGAGAGACACTAGTGAGCAGACACTTGAGAGGGGGTTGTGAGAGACACTAGTGAGCAGACGCTTGAGGGGGGGTTGTGAGAGACACTAGTGAGCAGATGTTGAGGGGGGGGGGTGAGAGACACTAGTGAGCAGACGCTTGAGGGGGGGTTGTGAGAGACACTAGTGAGCAGATGTTGAGGGGGGGGGGGGTGAGAGACACTAGTGAGCAGACGCTTGAGGGGGGGTTGTGAGAGACACTAGTGAGCAGACGCTTGAGGGGGGGTTGTGAGAGACACTAGTGAGCAGATGTTGAGGGGGGGGGTGTGAGAGACACTAGTGAGCCAGAGGAAGTCAGAGCTTTAATCTTTGGCGGAAGCCCTAAAATAGTCATGATAACAACATGATAACAAAGATACACAGTCATGAACGTGATATCAAAGAATACACACAAGCAGTCTCCAGACAAATTGCAAAAAATATACAATCAACATGACTTTAGGTCCATGGCAGAATGTCCAAACTGCTGTCAGCAAGACTGATACAAGAAATGCTACAAACTCGCCATCAATGAGACAGACATATGATATGATATTACACAACCCACATCACTGAGATTGGCTTATAGGAGATAGATGATATTATACAACTCACATCACTGAGATCGGCTTATAGAAGATGGATGATATTATACAACTCACATCACTGAGATTGGCCTATAGGAGATGCATTATATTACACAACTCACTGAGATTAGCATATAGGAGATAGATGATATTACACAACTCGCATCACTGAGATTGGTTTATAGGAGATAGATGATATTACACAACTCACATCACTGAGATTGATTTATAGGAGATGGATGATATTACTCAACTCACTGAGATTGGCATACGGGGTGATATATGATATCGTTCTACAACCCAAATCAAGGAGACTGACATCTCCACTTTTGAAACTATAAACCACCATCAGTGAGATTGGTGTATGAGAGAATGCTACAAATTCACCACCAATAAGAGACAAAGGAGACATAAGACATCATTCAAACAGGTATATGAGCTGTGAGGTTTGTGTAAAACCACCATCAAAAGTAAGACCTTTTTACAAATTCACTGCCAAAAAAGACACAGCAGTTGGATCAATGAGACATAGCAGATCGATCTCCAAAGCTGAGTGGAGCTTCATGATTTAAACGGTGAGATTCTGACCTGACAGTAGGTTACAGACGAGGGTATTTGAGAGACATGGCAAGTTAGTGAACACACAAAAGTGTGATCATCTGGCAGTTTTTGCTGAGTGCATACTTCACATAAAACCATGGCAACCAAACAAACACATTTCGCAGGCAACAAAATCATTCTCTTACTAGAAACAACTCTGAACATTTAAAGATTGAAGCATTATGAAACAACAATTATATATGTTTGAATTGATTTGTGTAGATACTCATTATATATATATAAATTCAAAAATGTGTTACATACATACAAAGAGACCTGCTGCTATTTCCAAGACACTATTTTTTTTTGTCTTTTACTTGTTATGTACATCATCTGAACTGGATTGAATTGAATAATCTGAATGAATTTCAAATGATCACATATCAAATATCATCAAAATACATAGGTCTACGGTATGAAGCATGATAGCTAAGCTAAGGTTGTTTGAAATAATTGAAAAATTCTTGAGAGTAACACAATTACGAGATAAAGCTTATCATTATATGCTTAAATTCATTTCCAAATTTGGCTTTGAAATGTTTAGTAGGCCTACTATTATTTATATTGAAATGCTATTATTGAATGCCTACATAAGATGTTTTCAATCAATGGCATTGTGTGAAACCTTAGCTACCCTTCTAATAAACATCTATTTACATTATTTGTGCTTTCCAGAACAACAGTATTCGGATTCAGATGCATCCCTACCACACAGGAGTGTACTGCAAAGGCTCTGTGTTAAGAGTACGCCAAACTTAAGGATTAGTAAAGGCAGTCTGAGAAGAGTCTGGCTGTCTCACATTAAACAGATTCACATTGGAGAAGGGCCACTCGGGTCAGACAGAGAACACAGGAACGAACACACACACACACATGACGTCATTCGCCTGCGTACACACACACACACACACACACACACACACACACACACACACACACACACACACACACACACACACACACACACACACACACACACACACACACACACATTCAGATGTATTTACAGGAATGGGAAGGAAAACTCCAGCACCGCTCCTGTTCTGAGAAACACATTTGGGAACTTCCTCACTTCCTCTAAAGAGGGCTGTCATTGAAACACACACATACTCCAGTCAGATAGCAGTGATGGAGTAGGGAGATAGTCATCACACACAGCAGTCTGAAGATAGCCATCACACACACACACACAGCAGTCTAGGGATAGCCATCACACACACACAGCAGTCTGATAATAGCCATCACACACACACAAAGCAGTCTGAGGAAGGCCAAACGCACACACACAGCAGTCTGAAGAGGGCCAAACACAAACACACACAGCAGTCTGAAGAGGGCCAAACACAAACACACAGCAGTCTGAAGAGGGCCAAACACACACACACACACACACACACACACAGCAGTCTGAAGAGGGCCAAACACAAACACACACAGCAGTCTGAAGAGGGCCAAACACACACAGCAGTCTGAAGAGGGCCAAACGCACACACACAGCAGTCTGAAGAGGGCCAAACACACACACACAGCAGTCTGAAGAGGGCCAAACACAAACACACACAGCAGTCTGAAGAGGGCCAAACACACACAGCAGTCTGAAGAGGGCCAAGCGCACACACACAGCAGTCTGAAGAGGGCCAAACACAAACACACACAGCAGTCTGAAGAGGGCCAAACACACACAGCAGTCTGAAGAGGGCCAAACGCACACACACAGCAGTCTGAAGAGGGCCAAACGTACACACACAGCAGTCTGAAGAGGGCCAAACACACACAGCAGTCTGAAGAGGGCCAAACACACACACACAGCAGTCTGAAGAGGGCCAAACACAAACACACATAAACCAATGAGATATAATTGATGGGGTAGCGAGAAAGGAAAGACATGGAGTAGAACCCAGAACAGCAGCTAGCACTGAGACGCATCTGACCCTCAGGCCCGGTCCAATCCAGATCCCTGGGAGACAGACAGACCAGACCAGGATGCATTTACACGTGCAGTTCTAGTTTGTGGAAGGGCTGCATTGGCGTATGAAACGGCGTATACAAAAGCATTACTTTCATAGTCACTGTGTGTTCAGTGTGGCAAGAGAACTGGTCCTATGGTCATAGCTTAAGGACAGCTTAATATGATGATAGATAAAACAAAAAAGGATAGTATGAGTGTGTGTTTGTGAGTGTGTGTGTGTGTGTGTGTGTGTGTGTGTTTGTGTGTGCAAGTGTGTGTGTGTGAGAGAGGGCATGAGTGTGTGTGTTTTGTGTTTGCACACGAGAGAGAAAGTGTGTGTGTTTGGATCTCTGCTTGAAGTGATCTCAGCAGAACAAGTAGTGGTTGGTCTTCATCAGTGAGAGTCAGAGAAAGAGAGAGTGAGTGTGTTTGTGTGGGAGAGAGAGAGGGAGTGTGTGTGTGAGAGAGAGAAAGAGAGAGAGAGGGTGTGTGTGTGTGTGAGAGAGAGAGAGATAGAGTGTGTTAGTGTGTGAGTCTGTATGTGCGTGTGAGAGAGAGATGGAGTGTGTGTGTGTGTGTGTGTGTATGTGTGTGTGTGTGAGAGAGAGGGAGTGTGTGTGTGTGTGTGTGTGTGTGTGTGTGTTTGGGTCTCTGCTCTCAGCAGAACTGGTAGTTGTTGGTCTTCATCAGTGGCTGCTCCTCTTCCTCGTCTGCATCACGTGCCTGGTCACATGACTCCTCAGTGCACTTGGCCTGGTCACATGACTCCTCAGTGCACTTGGCATCGTCACATGACTCCTCCGGCTCTTCCTCCTTCTGCTGCTGAGTGTTCTGATAGGTTCCCTATGGGAAGACAGAACACACACAGGCAGCATTTAAAAAAATATTTCTAACCTTAACTGTAAAACTGCTCTTCAGCTATGCTGGTCACCAGGGTTTTTGGTGAAATAAGTTTGTAAGCTAGCAAGAGAAAAGGATGTTATGGTGTTTTATCTACGGTAGTCAAAAAGCCCCCAAAATGGGTCACATGTCTTCCCATTCACATCCATTATAACGGGACTGTTCATGACGATGGTTCATTTCCTGTAGTTTCTTTAATCATGGGGCTAGAGACATCTTTTTTTGTGACTTTGTAAGTCCTCTTTCCAGTACATTCCATGTTTTTTATGAAGTTACAATTTTTACTGTCATACCTACTATGAGTGAGTGTGTGTGTTTGTATGCAAGTGTGTGTGTGTGTGTGTGTGTGTGTGTGTGTGTGATTGTATGTGAGTGTGTGATTGTGTTTGTATGCGAGTGTGTGTGTGTGTTTGTATGCGAGTGTGTGTGTGTGTATGTGTTTGTATGCGAGTGTGTGTGTGTGTATGTGTTTGTATGCCAGTGTGTGTGTGTGTGATTGTATGCAAGTGTGTGTGTGTGTGTGTGTGATGTACCGTGGTGTCAGGCTCCAGCTCGTCTCCCAGCAGTCTCTGGATCATGCTGCAGATCTTACTGAAGGTGGGGCGCTCCGTAGGCTCCAGGTTCCAGCACATCCTCATGATGGAGTACCTTCACAAACACACAAACACACACACACACACATCAAATTACTGTGCAGTGTTCAATTTATTTTAGTGTGTGTGTGTATGTGTGTGTGTGTGTGTGTCTGTGTATGTGGCTATGTGTGTGTGTATTTGTAAGTCATTGTCTATGAGGCACACGGTGTGCTAGTGTTTTGTAACACACTCCCTTTGAGCATGTGTTTGTGTGAGTTTGTGTGTGTGTGTGTGTGTGTGTGTTAACCCCCCCCCCCCCCCCCCCGACCTCTCTGAGTGTGTGTGCATGTTTTGTAACACGCTCCCATTGTGTGTATGTGTGTGTGTGTGTGTGTGTGTGTACGCAGGCGAATGCCATCATAAGGGAGAGGTTTAGCAAACAGATAGAAGCAGGAGGGAGAGACGATGGAGGAGATGGAGAGATAGAGAGAGAGAGAAAGGGGAGAGAGAGAGAGGGGTGAGAGAGAAAGGGAGAGAGAGAGAGGGGAGAGGGAGGGAGAGGGAGAGACGATGGAGGAGATGGAGAGATAGAGAGAGAGAGAAAGGGGGGAGTGGGAGAGTGACAGGAAAGGGGGAAAGAGAGGGACAGAGAGAGAGGGAGAGATAAGCGGAGGGAGGGAGAGGGAGGCATGAAATGACAGTAATATGGGTGGCTAGCTTTTGGATCATGTGTTTAACATGCAGAACTAACATCAGAGCACACACACACACACACACACACACAAAGGAGGAACAGGCGCCACTGACTCAGACTCTGACTTCAGTCGTCTCATAGTTATTTTGAGAGCACATGCACACACACACACGCACAGACACACGCACACGCACACATCCACGCACATGCACGCACACACACACACAGCATGCAGGGCACAACTGGGAAGAGTTCTGAGTTCAGTAGTAGACTATTACTTAGTCAGGCAGCAGTTCTGTTTATTTGACAGGAAGCAGAGCCTGTTTCCTCTGAGCCAGCCCAGGTTTGCCCATATGTCTTACAGTGAGCAACCCTCTTTAGTATGTCTGTGAGAGTGTGTGTGTGTGTGTCTGTGTTTTTGACTGTCCTGAGTATGTATGTAAAGAGGGTGTTTTCATTAGTGTGTGTGTGTGTGTGTGTGTGTGTGTGTGTGTCTGTATTTGACTGTCCTGAGTATGTATGTATAGAGTGTGTTTTCATAAGTGTGTGTGTGTGTGTTCTTACATCTCTGGAGGGGCGAAGTCAGGTCGGAGCATCTGGTACCCACACTTGATCATCTTGTAGAACTTGGAGTCGACCAGGATGCTTGGGTATGGGCTCTTACCTGGCAGGACCGGGACACAGGAACTCAGTCATCACAAACATGTGTGTGTGTGAGTGTGAGTGACAGAGAGACAAAGTGTGTGTGTGTGTATGTGTGTGTGTGAGTGTGTGTGCGCA
>NC_045157.1:11188356-11195856 GCF_900700415.2 Clupea harengus | reverse complement strand
GCCTCATAAACAAGACATCAACACTCTGACAAGCTTAATAAACAACAACACTAACAAACACACATAAACAACAACATCAACACTCTGACAAGCCTCATAAACAACAACATCAACACTCTGACAAACACACATACACAACAACATCAACACTCTGTCAAGCCTCTTAAACAACAACATCAACAATCTGACAAACACACATAAACAACAACATCATACTCTGATAAGCCTCTTAAACAACAACATCAACGCTCTGACAAACATATCAACAACATCAACACTCTGACAAGCCTCATAAACAACAACATCAACACTCTGATAAGCCTCATAAACAAGAACAATAACACTCTAACAAACACACATAAACAACAACATCAACACTCTGACAAGCCTCATAAACAACAACATCAACACTCTGACAAACACACATACACAACAACATCAATACTCTGATAAGCCTCATAAACCTCCCCAGTGGCCCTGTGGCAAACAAAACTATGGTGGCAAATATACACACACACAATAACACACTTGTGTCAATGGAAAACAACATGTCTCCCTATTATAGCTTTTACATGCATATCTGTGCTATGTTGAGTTCAACATGTACGTAATTCAGCACTCCTGACTGTATGACCTTGACTAAACCAGTTGGTTCAGCTCATTAGAACATGACTTCTGACACAACATCTGACTGTATGGACACACTAATTGAGATACGATAGATAACTCATTCAAATGTGACTCAGCCGAACTCGTTCAAATAGGATTCAGCTCAACTCATTCAAATATGAACTTAATAGCAGTCAATAGGCACGGCTGGTTACGTACGTGGCCCTGATGCCGGTGCACTGGTACCAGAGGATTGTGGGCGCGGGGTAGCCGTCCGACACACAGGTCAGCACACTCTCATTGTCACGCCTCACCACGGCAATTGGCCTCTCTGTCAATCACAGCACAGGCTCAATATTACATAAATATACACAATCTTGCAAACACACACTACACTCCCTTTTACTCTCTCTCTAACCCACACACACACACACACACACACACACACACACAGTACATGAGGAGAGTAAAGGAGATGGGTTGGGTTTGGGTCTGAGGGCAGTTAAGGTGTAACAGCTGCAGGACCCACCCAGGTGTAGGTGCTTAAGGCACCTAATTGAAGCAGCTCTCAAGAGTGATGGTTCATGTTGTGCGAGAGCACCTGCGCTTCACGTGGGAGAACGCTTAGCGAATCAAGGGACAGAGATCCCATGGCTGGAAGGACAGTGGGACAAAGACCGAACGCTCAGAAGGAGCAAGAGAGTCTGAGAGCCCACGATTGGAAGGGGAAGGATAGACCCCAAGGCTGGAAGGAGCTGGCCAGACCCACTGGGAACCGACAAGCAGGAAAGTAACCACAAGTTTGAGAATGGAATGAAGAGGGAAAAAGGGACATTTTGTGTTTGGTGTTGGACTTTTGTGTTTGTGTTTGAAGAACCTACCTGAGTTGCCTTTGAGTGAAGAACCCAATTAAAAACCTTATTTTTAACCTCCCAATTTGACTGTTTTCTCAGTTAAACTGCACTGCCCCACCCTTAAACCTGTTACAACAAACACACACACACACACACACTTACGGTACATGAGGAGAGTGAAGGAGATGGATGCATTGGCTTTGGGGCTGAGGGCAGTGAAGGTGTAAAGGCCCTGCTCCTGATAGTTCACACGCCGGAGAAGCAGAGAGGCCTCCCACCTGCAGACAGTTTTGGGGATTTGAGTTGCTGCTGCAACACTGACATTTCCCTTTGACAATCAATAACATCCTTAACATCATAATATACATTTCCCTTTGACAATCAATAACATCCTTAACATCATAACATACATTTATCTATCGCCCCAAAACAAAACACGGCACAGTCTAAAAATATGAATATGAACACAATGATAAACACAAATGCAAGAGAGGACAATAACGACCTAAACATGTTTGTTAACATCGTTACGAACAACACAAATGTCTTTCACAATAACAATAACTGTCCTAAGGACAAAGTGAACTATAAACACAACAACAGGGTCACTGGAAAAGAACAGGGAACTTCAGTGTGTGTGTCGCTGTGTGTTGGTGTGTGTGTGTGTGTCGCTGTGTGTTGGTGTGTGTGTGGGGGTGTTTGTGTTCTCTCACAAACTGAGAGTGCTGACTCTGGTAGTTCTTTCTGGGGCCAAAATAACTGCAAAGTCTGCAGTACAAATGTGTGTGTGTGTGTGTGCATGCATTAACACGTTATGTGTGGTCAACAGGAAGTTGAGCACTTAGTGACGCATGAACACACACACACACACACACACACACACACACACACACACACACACACAAACACTAAACACTATCATTTCAATTAACAACTGTGAATGATAATGATAATGAGTGTGTGTGTGTCCGACCTGTAGGGCCCATGGCTGTAGTAGTGTTCCAAGTGGGTGGAGTTGTAAGGCAAGTTGGGTCCGGTCCAGGTGTGTGTGGTGAGGGCGGGTAGGCTTCAATCAGCAGCTGCACCTCAACATCCTCCCCTCGCTCACCTCTGTCACCCCCCACCCCCAACCAGCTCAGAGGGGAGCACCACACGCAGCCTCACGTACGCCTCATCTAGCCAATCACAGCACACACACAGAAAGAAGAGGTCAATATGTTGATATGTGAGCGTATGAGTACGAATATGTGAGTGTTTATGCGTGTGTATGTGTGTGCTTGCGTATGAGTGATTCACCTATGGTGCATGGTGGGTCGATTCCTCCTTTGTTGAGCTGTTGATTCCAGCTTCGTTGTGTGTGTGTGTGTGTGTGTGTGTGTGTGTGTGTGTGAGAGAGGGAGAGAGAGGCTCACCTATCACTTGTAGATGTGTGGATGAGCTGTTGATTCCAGCTTCGTTGTGTGTGTGTGTGTGTGTGTGTGTGTGTGTGTGTGTGTGTGTGTGAGAGGGAGAGAGAGGCTCACCTATCACTTGTAGATGTGTGGATGAGCTGTTGATTCCAGCTTCGTTGGTTCCCACACAGGTGATATTTCCGGAATCGTCTGCCGTTACCTCAGGAATGGTGTAGATGCTCTCGATGTCCAGCTGACTGCCCTTTGATTTTACATCCTCCTCCACACGCAACGCCTACAGGACGTAGCAGGATCAAATGAGTGTGTGTCTGTGTGTGTGCTTTTGTGTGAGGAGTTGTGTGTCCAGGTGACATAATAAAAGTTGGGATTTTGTGTGTGTGTGTGTGTGTATTCTTACGTGTGAGAAGTTGTGTATCCAGGTGACGTAGTTAAAGTTGGGGTTGTGTGTGTGTGTGTGTGTGTGTGTGTGTATTCTTGCGTATGAGGAGTTGTGTATCCAGGTGACGTTGTAGTTAAAGTTGGGGTTGTGTGTGTGTGTGTGTGTGTATTCTTACGTGTGAGGATTTGTATATCCAGGTGACGTTGTAGTTAAAGTTGGGGTTGTGTGTGTATTCTTACGTGTGAGGAGTTGTGTATCCAGGTGACGTTGTAGGTAAAGTTGGGGTTGTGTGTGTGTGTGTGTATTCTTACGTGTGAGGAGTTGTGTATCCAGGTGACGTTGTAGTTAAAGTTGGGGTTGTGTGTGTGTGTGTGTGTGTGTGTGTGTGTGTATTCTTACATGTGAGGAGTTGTGTATCCAGGTGACGTTGTAGTTAAAGTTGGGGTTGTGGGTGGTGCAGCTGATCTTTAGCTCCTCCCCCACAATGCGCACATACTTAGTCTGCTGCAGAAACACGTAGGGTGGAGCCTGTAACCCTGGAAACCACTTGGATGTCAATAAAGTAATACTCCCCCCTCCACATGGACACACATATATACATGCCACACCACATATGCACACATTTACACACACACACACACACACACACACACACACACACACACACACACACACACACACACACACCGCACACAGGGGTCTTACTCGGGATGACGTTGATGCTGAAGGTTCTGGAGAAGATCTCTAGTTGATCTCCAGAGTGGGCGGAGCAGACGTAGTCACCGGTGTGGGTGTGGCTCAGCTGAAGGAGCTTGACGCCCTTGTGGGGGTCGGAGGTGAAGTTGAGGTCAGGGGGCGGGGCCGAGCCATTAGCCAATCGCAGTGTGATGGGTGCCAGGGTGGGGTTGGTGATCAGACAGGGCAGGACACAGGACTCGCCCTCCTTACGCACCAAGCGCAGATTACCACTGAACACCACAAACGGCACCGCGGGGTCTGAGAGAGAGATATGTCATCATGAGTGTGTGTGTGTGTGTGTGTGAGTGTGTGTGTGTGTGAGTGTGTGTGAGTGTGTGTGTATGTGTATTAGCACCATTGTGGACACCACAAACGGCACCACAGGGTTTGACAGAGAGATATGTCAGTATGAGTGTGTGTGTGTGTGTGTGAGTGTGTGAGTGTGTGTGTGAGTGAGTGTGTGAGTGTGTGTGTGTGTGTGTGTGTGTGTGTGTGTGTGTGTGGGTGTGTGTGCGTGTATTAACACCACTGGACACCACAAACACACACTCACCTCTTACATACACGTGCACGGTGGAGTAGATGTGCTTCAGGCTGGTGTTGGTGTACACACACTTGTATGTTCCTGTGTGTTCTGCCTCCGCTCGTAGCACTCGGAATGTCTGGGTCTGGGTTCTCGCGTAGCCCTTAACGATGTGCTTCTTATGTCTGGCCAGCCGGGGTTGCCAGGTGACCAGGGCATCACCACGGCACTGCAGCACCAATGGGGAGCTGACGTTCAGGATGACGTCTGAGTCACTGACAGGGACCGAGTTCCACTTGATCACAGGAGGCTGGATGTCTACATGCACACACACACACACACACACAGAAACACATATGAGGGGCCTTTCATACACACGCACACACACAATATACATACACACACATTCCTCCTCTCATGGCCATAGCAGCACATACACACACTCACACACACACACACACACACACACACACACACACACACATTCCTTCTCATGTCCACAGCAGCAGGTTTGATCCAGTAAACACACAGCTATATATAAGTACAGATAGAATGTGAAGATAGCAACTGATGGTGAACCAATACTACTGATGCATTATGCACAGACACACACCAGTAGTCCAGTGTTTGGATTTGTGAGTTGATAGAGAAACAAATGGTTAAATAAATAAATACAGAAGTAAATATAGATATGATACTCAGCACATGCGTGTTTACTGGCAAAATAGCTGAGATGACCACAGGTAAGACACTGTGGGCTTTAACACACAAGCACCATCACCACCACACATATACTCACATACACATACACACACACACACACACTCACACGCAGAGGCAGCATGCAGGCTACTATTAGCGATATAGGATCGTTATTTCTGACACAGACTAGCTAGCCTATACTAACTAGCCTACTTCGAATGGTAACAGATGATACAATGATACAACTACAGACTGTTTAACATACTCTCAGTAAATAACCCAATTTATCTATAATCTTGATCTTTAAAATCTATCTATCAAACTGTCGGATAACAAAGGGAGAACACTAATTCGTCACCTGTCGTCTGCATATCTGAGTTGCAACTTAATTGCGCTGTGCCTAGCCGAAGTCAAGTCACTGACAGCTGCCTTTGCCAGACTCGTAAATGACACGTGAACTGCAGAGATATAAAGTTAGGGGTCTCGATGGCTGCCTGACATGTATGCGTGACAACCTTGCCGTTAATTGTCGCATTGTATCGTTGTTGGTGTTTGGAAGTCGATCGGCTCACTAGTCATAGTTGTTACCCCGTGAAGCTTTAAAGACGGAACGCCCCATTGGGCACACAGCTGATTCTAGCAGCCTGAGGGAACGTGAATAAATGCCCTCGCTGACTCATGACCCCGCTTCGCCTGGGTCAGATTCCCACTCCGCCCGCTCAGAGATAAAGCAAGTGAGTGTAAACATGCTGTGAATGTGAGTGTGTGTGTCTATAAGTATGTGTGTGTGTGTGTGTGTGTGTGTGTGAGTTTCAATGTGCATGTGTGTGTTTGAGAGCAGCTCTGGTCTTACCTTGTGTAACACAGGGCACCACGGCCAGCATCAGCAGCAGGTAAAGCATCCCGTCCTGTGTGTGTATGTCCCTTTGTGTGTTTACTAGGGTCTGATTTTTTCAGAGGATGGCAGAAGTGTGTGTGTTGTCTTCTGGTTTCATAGAGGAATGAGGAGACACTTCACACACACTTCTCTTTTCCACTGGAGCAGGAGCTCCAAACTGATGAGTCAAACCTTGAGAAGAGCGGAGAGAGGGTCAGGAGACATGCACACACACACGCACACGCACACACACACGTACACACACACACGCACACGCGCACACCAGTGACGGCTGGTGGTTTTTAAAGTGAGGGAGGAAGGACTGCGCGCTTGGTTGTCATTGGCCTGCGTATTCTGTTGGTGACATAAGTATGTGAGATACAAGTTGTTTCAGGGTGTTTTTGTGAACTACAGTACAAAATAGCAGGCAGGGATAAAATTGATACAAAGCCACCAGTGTGGCACCATTGTACTTTGAAAGCTGGTGGGCAGCATGTCTTTGGACTAGACAAGGCCAGAAGGAAAGGATGCAAAGCCAATTACTAAAATCAGGCCTACTCTTGATTTGAAAAACTAAATACAAAATTCTGGGCCTATCATTGGGCCTATTTCCCCCCTCAATTACTGAAGCTATTGGTTATTATTTGACTAATTTTATTTTCAGCTGCAATTGTTTTAAGAAAAATTAAGACACCAAGATGGATAGGCAGTTGCATCAATAAGTCTCTTCAAAACCTCCTTATTTTGGCGCACTTTAGCATTGTGCTGCGCGATTTGCAACCGCACACCCTCATCCAAGACCTGATCAATTTGCATGGTGCCTAGCAAGGACAACCGAATTGCTGCGCCAATGTGGTCTTGGCATTTATCATGACGTTTTGTTGCCCTGTCCAAATTTTTAATGTCTGCATTTACCCATGAGCAAACAGGGCCAGCAGTATAGCCGATTGTTTGTAATGGTACCAGTGAGCCATGAGTATTTCGCGTACCAGTTAGCACGGCAGCGGTTTTACCATTGGGTTTAGTGACTTGGATTTTTGGAAGCGGTCTCCCTGTTGTTTTGATACTAACCTGATTATGTTATTTCTAACGATAAACCAGTTGTTGCCAGGAAAATTATCGGCACAATTTGTCAAAACCATAGTAGTTTGTTAAACTCGCCGGCAAACACAGATGCCTACTAAATCAGTCCAACCAATAACACAATGTGTTATTCACCTTGTATGGGGGTAGATGGTAGACTCATAAACCACGCAACACAAAACGTCTGTTCAAGAAAGTAAAAATGCCTGGGATATGTTGTGCTGTTGGATGCGACAACAGTCGCCAAAGAAACCCAGATGTACAATTGCATTCATCCAAAAGATTTAGGCAAGGCAAGTTTACGAGGTACATTTAGGGAATGA
>NC_045157.1:11173356-11180856 GCF_900700415.2 Clupea harengus | reverse complement strand
GAAGTGAGGAGAGGAGAGGAGTGAGGGGAAGTGAGGAGAGGAGAGGAGATGAGAGGAGGAGAAGTGAGGAGAGGAGCGGAGAGGAGAGGAGAGGGGAGAGGAGATGCGAGTAGAGTTGAGGAGAGGAGAAGTGAGGAAAGGAGAGGAGGAGAAGTGAGGAGAATTGAGGAGAGGAGAAGTGAAGAGAGGAGAGGAGAAGTGAGGAGAAGTGAGGAGAAGAGAAGAGAGTAAAGGAGAAGAAGTGGAGAGAGGAGAGGAGAGGAAGAGAAGTGAGGAGAGAAGATGAGAGGAGGAGAAGTGAGGAGAGGAGCGGAGAGGAGGAGAAGTGAGGAGAGGAGCGGAGAGGAGGAGAAGTGAGGAGAGGAGAAGAGAAGAGAGGAGAGGAGAAGAGAAGAGAGGAGAGGAGAAGTGAGGAGAAGTGAGGAGAAGAGAAGAGAGTAAAGGAGGAGAAGTGAGGAGAGGAGAAGAGAGGAGAGGAGAGGAGAGGGGAGGAGAGGAGAGGAGAGGAGGAGAAGTAAGGAGAATTGAGGAGAGGAGAAGTGAAGAGAGGAGAGGAGAGGAGAGGAGGTGACTCACCTTCTTGTAGTCGTCTGTCAGCATGTTGCCCATGGTGGTGCACCAGGAAGGAGAACTCAGGGCGCTTCTCATACTTCTCCTCCCAGCACTTTCTCATCACATCATAGCTAAACACACACACACACACACACACACACATGAACACACACACACACACACATGAAAGAGAATTAGAAAAAAGTCCAAAGCTGTCTGTTTGCAATTGACAACATAATGAGTTTTTCTCAGTCATGCTTCACCCTGGATGTGTTACATCCCTGTGTGTGTGTGTGGTGTGTGTGTGGGTGTGGGTGTTTGGTGTGTGTGTGTGTGTGTGTGTGTGTGTGTGTGTCTTAACATGTCATCAGAGGCATGTGAAGGTTTCGACATGCGATAGCCTCTCTTCAGGGCGTTGTTAGAACAGCTCATTCATGGGCAGGTCTGGATATGGAGTGCCCCTACAACACACACATATTTACAAGACACATACACACACACATCACATATTTACAAGACACATATACACACATATCACATATGTACAGCACACAAACACACACACACACACACACACACACACACACATGAGTGGAAGGTAGAGATATGAGTGGATGGCAAATGAATGGGAGGATGAGAAATGAATGAATGAATGAGTGAATGAATGAGGATGGAGGAATGAGTAAATGAAATGAATGTGAGAGGTGGTGTCTTACCCAGAGTGAAGATCTCCCAGAGCAGGATGCCGAAGGACCAGACGTCACTCAGAGAGGTGTACAAGTTATTGGAAGATGCTCTCTGGGGCCATCCACTTCAGAGGCAGGAAGGTCTGTAAACACACACACACACACACACACACACACACACACAGACAAGAGAAACACACACACCACACACACACACACAGGGGCACACACACACATGCAAAGGATTAGAAGAGGGGGATATTGAAACCTTTTAAAACATGCACTTAAAGACATACCTCTTTGATTCTCGCTTATCACTCACTGTAAAATGTATTTATTTAACATTTATTGGAACATTTTCCTATGGAACACAGTCCTTTACGGTGCCAGTGCGGTTAGTACATAATTTCCTGTTTATTTTATCTCTGGCAAAAATCTGTGTCTCTTTATAAGTGTTTTGTAACCTGTAAAATGTATTTATTTAACATTTATGTAGCATTTATTTATTTTACTCATCTGTGTCTCTTTACAAGTGTTTGTAACCCCCCCCCCAGCAGCTGTCTCTTAGTTTGACGATGACCGTGCTGAGTACCGTAATTTCCGGACTATTGAGCGCACCTGAATATAAGCCTCACGCACTGAATTTTTTAAAAATAATTATTTTTAACATAAATAAGCCGCACATGTCTATAAGCCGCAGGTGCCTACCGCAACATTGAAACAAATTAACTTTACACAGGCTAAAATGAATATCAAAACTAATACAATAGTTAGTTTTGCCAGTTAGATAAGTGCACTGTTGCTTTAAGAGCGCACAGTCGCAAGAGTCAATCAGAAGCTAGAACGTTAGATTGAAGACAGACGCTAGTTTGAAACCAGTGAGCTAAAGAACTTGAAGACTGGATTTGTATTGTTGTAAACTTTTATTTTATTTTCTAAAGTGTTTTGAGTTGTGTTCTGTCTACGCTGGTAGACTGTGGTTATTTTGACATTAGTTAAGTTATTGAGAGATACTGAGAAATCGCGTGGAGCTAAGCATCCATGCGGCTGCATCCATGCTAGCATCCTAGCTCCACAAAGCCACCGTAAACACAAAGCCACCGTATACAGTCACAGGTATCATAATCCATAAATTAGCCGCATCGTTGTTTAAGCCGCGAGGTTCAAAGCGTGGGAAAAAAGTAGCGGCTTATAGTCCGGAAAATACGGTAGTCATTTACGGTGCCAGTGCGGTTAGTACGTTATTTCCTGTTTATTTATCTCTGGCAAAATCTGTGTCTCTTATAAGTGCTTTGTAACCCCACCCCACACCACCCCACCCCACCACCCCACCCCACCCCATCCCCCCCCTGAACCCAACAGCTGTCTCTTAGTTTGACGCTAACCGTGCTGAGCAGTCCTTTACGGTGCCAGTATGGTTAGTACGTCATTGCCTGTTTATTTATCTCTGGAAAATCTGTGTGTTTTTTTTACAAGTGTTTGTAACCCCCCCCCTGGTTGTGTGTGTGTATGTGTGTTTGTGGGGGGTGGTAGTGGTGTGTGTACGTGTGTTTGTGGGGGGTGTTGTGTGTGTGTATGTGTGTTTGTATTTGTGTGTGTGTGTGGGGTAGGGGGGGTGGGGTGTGTGTACTCACACTGCCTTTAGAGATGTAGTTGGAATCGTGCATGATGGTCTCGTGCAAGTCCAAAGTCACAGATCTTCACCAGTTTCCTTCGCAAACCAGAACATTCCGGGCTGCCAGGGTCACGATGTACACACTACACATGAGAGAGCCAAGTGAGAAACAGCCACAAGCGCGCACGTGCACACACACACACAACACACACACACCACACACACACACACACACACACACACACACACACACACACACACACACACAGGCATGCACACCACACCACACAGACATAGCACACACAGGCATGCATGCACACCCACACACACACACACACACACACACACACCACACACACACACCTGAAGACGTCTTCACAAAATCAACTCTAAAACCCACAGAACAAACTGAACCGCATTCTCACGCATCGAAACCTGAGCACACACAAACACAGTGACACACACCACACAAGCACACACTCACACCCTCTACCGCATCATCCACCTGAAACCAAATATGAAAACACAACTCATACCTACTTCCCTGTTTAAAACCACACAGAACATTGCTTTCGATAATTCTCTATTTCACACACACACCACACACACACACCACACACACACACACACACACACACCACACACACACACACCACACACACACACACACACACACACACACACACACACACACACACACAGGTACTGACGTTTTTGGAGGCCAGGAACTCCATGCCTTGGCCACCTGGTAGCTGAAGCCCACAAGATCAGTGACACTCAGGAAGGGGGACTCCACTGATGACCATAGACTCGTCCACATGATGGCCTAGAGAGAGAGGGAGGGGGGACGGGTAGAGAGATGGGAGGGAGAGAGAGAGAGAGAGAGTGGGAGAGAGAGAGAAGGGGGAGATGGAGAGAGGACAGGAAGGGGGGGAAGAGGGTGAGAGAGAGAGAGAATTGTGAAAGATGGAAGATGAATTGTGAAAAACATGTCTAAGGAGCAAAGTAAGATTTCCCCAACAGAGATCCCAACAGTAAGAGACCGAATAAACACGAGAGACTGAATCCTTAAAAGACTACAGACTCACAGTCAATGCAGACGAACAGCAGCAGGGTTTGACTGACCTGCCCTGGGCCCGTGGTCATGTGTTACTGGACAACTACAGCGTTGTTTGAGCTAAAGTATGTGTGTGTGTGTCTGTGTGTGTGTGTGTGTGTGTGTACTCTGTGCCATCCTCTCTGAGACATCTGCTGTCCAGCTGTATTGCAGGGCATGCTTCCTACATTTAACACACACACACACACACACACACACAACACACACACACACACACAACACACACACACACACACACCCACACCCACACCCACACACACACACACATTTTTACAGTACCATGTACACCTTTTCAAAACATTTGACACATTCATAATGTCTGTAGACTACGTGAACTAAACTGTGGATATTGTCTCAGTCAATTCTCACCAACAGCAAAACTCCGTACAACTATCCTCAGTTTAAAAACTTTCAGTTCAAAATTAGGTCACTGCAGAAGGAAAGATGCTGTATCTGTACAAATGAAACTATACGCTTGAAATAAGACTGATCATTCCGGGGTTTTTTCAATTTTCTGCTTTGTTTTGATTGTTTGAATTAATACAAAAGTGGTTATACAGCTTTTACATTGAAATGTGCATGTATGACGGAAAACATTATATGTAGGTGTTGCTGAAGACATTTTCCTACTATTACTGTTGTATATGTAAGTCATGGGCATCAATGAGACAAAGTGACTCTAAAAATGCAACTACAGTAAATGAATAAATACTTAGCAAACACTTTCACCCAATAGCATCTAGCAGTGCCCAAGAACTGAACCCAGGTCAGCTGATGCCTGGACAACAACACTAACCACTGTACTAACATTGAACCCAGATCAGATGCTTGCTTGACAACAACACTAACCACTGTAACAAACACTGAACCCATTTGTACAATGTGGTAAATTTGCCACACTACAGAATTGTGACAAACCAACACATCAAAAAAGTTGGTTATTGGTGTCATGACAACGGCTTGCCTTGAAATATTTGTGGAATATGGGGGATTTTAGGGGTGGATAAGATGTGCTACGTTTTTTTCTAAAGATTCAAGGCAAAGGAGAATGTTGCGGTACTGTAAATGTGTTCAGAAGTTCATACAAATGTCACGTTAAATTCAGAGGACAACACGGATCAGCATTAAGTGCTGCAGAAGTCTTCTAGTGGTAGTCTCATGTTTTGTTATTTCACTTACTGTACTGGGAAAGAAAAATGTCTGCACACTTTTTTGTACTATAGTGCACCACAGAATATTTAGCATGGAGCTGTTTTGAGGCATATAGCTGAATTTCATATTTACTGTATTTGATTTGTTCTACAATATGTATGAGGTGTCATACGCTTTTCTTTACTTTTGCAATGCAACACTAAACTGTGCAAACATAGTGGATACAGCAACGCATAATTCTTTGCAATAATTTTGCAATGTTTGATGTTTTTTTGTGTTTTTTAGTTCATTGTACATCGAGTAATAAAGTAGTTTAATAGGAGAGAGGATATGCTATAGCTATACACAGGTCACTTGAGGATGAAGTAGGAAATGTTTTGGTGGTCGAAGTGCATTTTTGCATGAAAAGTTAAAAGACTAACATACAGCACAGGTGACACCCCTCCCCCCCCCCACAGACACACACACAATGGCTCTCATTCAGTAGTGAAGTGGCTGCATGAGCTGGACCATATCTAGTGCACAATGTGTGTACATAGTGTTCTCAATGATTATTATACTGCTATGGTAAGTGTTTAAAATGTGTGTGTGTGTGTGTGTGTGTGTGTGTGTGTGTGTGCGCGTGTGGTGTGTGCGTGCGTGTGTGTGTGTGTGTGTGTGCGCGCGTGTGGTGTGTGTGTGTGTGTGCGTGTGTGCGTGTGTGGTGTGTGTGTGTGTGTGTGCGCGTGTGGTGTGTGTGTGTGTGCGCGCACGTGTGTGTTTGTCTGTGTGTGTGTGTGTGTGTGTGTGTGTGTGTGGTGTGTGTGTGTGTGTGCGCGTGTGGTGTGAGTGTGTGTGTGCGCGTGTGGTGTGTGTGTGTGTGTGTGTGCGCACGTGTGTGTGCGCACGTGTGTGTTTGTCTGTGTGTGTATGTTCACCTTGCTCCTGGTAGATGTCCTGCTGGTAGGGTGACTCGTACCCTGATGGCTGGATGTCTGCGTATTTGACGGTGTGTGTGTGGTCCTGCATGGGCATGTATTCACTGGGCTCATCTCGACTCATGTCCATGTAACCGCCATCACTGTCATTGCCAAACGACACGTACCTGAACACACACACACACACACACAAACCCTTATCATACACTGCACATGAACAGTCCACACTTACACACACTTATCAGACACTGCATATTGACAGTACAACACATACACTTTTAGTGCACCCCGCCCCCCCACACACACACACACACGGCCTCTCTGATTTCTTATGACCCATCTTATTGACTCTGTCTGCCCCCCCCCCGCCCCCCACACACACACCCTGCTGTTCTCTGCAACTGTGTGTGTGACTGTATTTTCACATACACGAGTACAAGTCATCCTGTTCATCCTGCATCATGTGAGAACATTGGAACTGTGTTGTGCAATGTACTGCGATGAGAGTGTACTGTTCTTACCCTTTCCCAGAGCGTTCTAAGGTTCCGTTGCAGTAGAGGTCAGCCTCGCGGCGGTTCTTGTCGGCGTAATACTGAAGGAATGTGTGTTTGTTTCGGTGAAGGTAATCCACCAGGTCACCATAGCGACAGTACTCCGTCACCAGGTATAGAGGCCCTGAACCAATCACAGTGCACCAATCAGGATAACAAAAAGAACACTCAAAATACATTGATGATATATGTTATATATATAAGTGTGTGTGCGTGTGCGTGTGCGTGTGTGTGTGCGTGTGTGTGTGTGTGTGTGTGTGTGTGCGTGTGTGTTTACCCTGTTTGGTACAGGCTCCCAGCAGGTTGACTATGTTGAGGCTGGGTCCTAGATGACTCATAATCTTCAGTTCTGACATCAGAGCCTGAGTCTCACTCCGCCTCGCAGTGGCTGACATCACAGTCATCAATAGTTAATATCAATCAATACATATCATTTATCATTATCATCACGCAAAAATATCATTCATCATCATCAATAAATAACCATGTATTACATGTCATTCATCACTATCAATCAATAACCATGTAATAAATATAATCTACCATTCAAGAAGCATCATTCATCATTATAAATCATCCTAGTGATGTGCTTGTGTCCATCTGCCTAAAACCAAATAACTGTGTGTGTGTGTGTGTGTGTGTGTGTGTGTGTGTGTGTGTGTATATATATATTCTGTGCCTACATTTCAGCATCTTCACGGCCACTTTGGTGGTAGACTGAGCATGGCTGAGACCGTAAGCTGTTGCCTCGACAACGCGGCCAAACGCTCCCGAGCCCAAAGTCCGACCTGAAGCACAGAGACAGCACACACTCCCATTGTAACCTTCATCAACGTTATCATCGTCATCCTCATCATCATCTCTGTATCACAGCTAATCCATTCTATATGCATCTGTCTACCTGTCATTC
>NC_045157.1:11163356-11165856 GCF_900700415.2 Clupea harengus | reverse complement strand
TGTGTGTGTGTTTGTGTGTGTGTGTGTGAGAGAAAGAGACAGAGATCCAGGTGGTCCTAGGCTTGACAGAGTGTAGATGTTTTAGTTCATCTTATATCTAGAATCAGCTAATTTAAGTATAAGTGTGTATGTACACAGACTAAGTGAGTGTGCACGTGTCTTGTGTGTGTTTCCATGGTTACCAATGATGCTGTAGACGTGAAAGGGCTCAGAGTCTTTCGTCACCCCGTTGAGCTCGCCACGACAACGGAAGTCATCCTCCTCCATGATGCCTGTGAAGCCGTCGGTGGGGCTGTAAACTCCGCCCACTGGTCGCTCGGTGATGGCGTGGACCAATGAGACGTTGATGTGAGGGTCGGTCGCCAGGCAGGGGACAGTAGCCGTGTCACCCAGGCGGACCGCCATGTAGTGGCTATTCTCTAGAAACCACTCTTCTGCATCTGAGGACAACACACTAGATCAGTCAGTGTGTGTGTGTGTGTGTGTGTGTGTGTGTGTGTGTGTGTTGTGTGTTTATTAAGCCACACTCTAAACATGATGCAAAGGACGGGACTCGTCTGGGAGTGTGTATGTGTGTGTGTTGCCTGAGCGGACAGTGCACATCTTGGGAGGACAGAGGTGGTCAACAGACTAAATATCTGTATGATGCGGAGGGTACAACAATGAGTCTGTGTGTGTGTGTGTGAGTATAAGTGAGTAAATGTGTGTGCACTAATCTGTGTGTTTATGTGTGTGAGAATGTGTCTGTGTTTGTGAATGAGTACAGGTATGAGTGCATGAGTGTGTGTGTTTGTGTATGTACTCTGTGTCTTCTTTTGTCTGTGTTAGTGTGTGTGTGTGTGTGTGTGTGTGTGTGTGTGTGTGAGTATATAGGTCTCACCAGGGACAAACACAGCGACCTCGCGTGTTTGTCGTGAGCCCTCCTCAGTGCAGACATACACTCCTGTGTGCCTCCAAGTCACGTTCTCCAGACGAAGAACTGCAGACCCGGGGGACGAATTCTCCACTTCGAAGTTTGGAACGTTCTCATCACGCCGGTACCGCCAGGTGACAGGCGTGGAACCCGAGCAGGTGATGGTGTGGGCGGAGTCAGCGCTAAGGATGACCTCAGTGTCACCAGGGATGATCTCCAGCCCAGCGTTACCATGGAAATGCCACAATAGCACTGACAATGACATCAAACGACATGTGAGACAATGAGAGACAGACACACACACACTCACAGACACAAAGACACACACATACATACGAATACACACACACTCGAATGTACATGACCTAGACACATAGACTGTTACGCATACAATCATATTGTCTAACTCTTACAATCACAATCATATCTCATAACCATGAGTCTTACAGTATATGTGTAATCTGTGTTACAGTATATATGTAATCTGTGTTACAGGATATATGTAATCTGTGTTACAGTATATATGCAATCTTTGTAACAGTATATATATATGTAATCTGTGTTGTGCAGACAAGCACAGCCCTTGCTGCTCCGGACTCAAACTCTCAACCTCAGGCATGGGAGGTGGGTGTGCTCTAGCAAAGAGGCTAAAACCCATGGGTGCTAGTGTCTGTCGCTAGCATGTCTTTTAAGGTGTCACAGCACAGCACTGTACAGCACAGCAAGCTACTGTTACATATACACACATATACACAAACTATGTCATATGAGTCACGCACATAATTATGTCATAGTAGGTTTTAAAAGCACCATCATCATCAAAGTAGTATCAACCCTTATATACATACTAACCCTTATATACACATCAACTCTTATGTATATCGGACCTATATACACATCAACTCTTTTTTTTAACATTATATACAGTATGTATCCATTTTATAAAGGCAGGGGCAGTCCACTAAATGTGTGTGTGTGTGTGTGTGTGTGTGTGTGTGTGTGTGTGTGTGTGTGTGTGTGTGTGTGAGTGTGTGTGTGTGTGTGTGTGTGTTTGTGTGCCTTACCTGTTAAAAATGTTGTGAGGGGAAACGATCGCCTCATGGTCATCTTAGTTAAGGCACCTCTTCTTCTGCACACACACAGGAAGGAGAGTTAGTTATCAGGCGTGAGTGAGTGAGTGTGTGAGTGTGTGTGTGTGTGTGTGTGTGTGTGTGTGTGTGTGGGTGTGAATGAGTGAGTGTGTGTGTGTGTGTGTGTGTGTGTGTGTGTGTGTGTGTGTGTGTGTATGTATGTTTGACACAGAAACCATTAGCCCCAGAGCTGAAAGGACAGGCTGCAGTTCTCTTGAGATGATTGTGTGTGTCTGTAGTGCTGGCTAGACTAACAGCTACAGGGTGGAGCAGTGGGCAGAGGGAGAGCAGTGGAAACGGGAGATTGGGACAGACAGGCTGAGAGACAGACACTACAGACAGTGCACAAACAGGGCTGAGAGACAGACAGTGCACTAACAGGGCTGAGAGACAGACAGCACAGACAGTGCACAAACAGGGCTGAGAGACAGACAGCACAGACAGTGCACAAACAGGG
>NC_045157.1:11160997-11162856 GCF_900700415.2 Clupea harengus | reverse complement strand
TACTGTAACACAGATTACATATATCCTGTAACACAGATTACATATATACTGTAACACAGATTACACATATACTGTAAGACTCATGGTTATGAGATATGATTGTGATTGTAAGAGTTAGACAATATGATTGTATGCGTAACAGTCTATGTGTCTAGGTCATGTACATTCGAGTGTGTGTGTATTCGTATGTATGTGTGTGTCTTTGTGTCTGTGAGTGTGTGTGTGTCTGTCTCTCATTGTCTCACATGTCGTTTGATGTCATTGTCAGTGCTATTGTGGCATTTCCATGGTAACGCTGGGCTGGAGATCATCCCTGGTGACACTGAGGTCATCCTTAGCGCTGACTCCGCCCACACCATCACCTGCTCGGGTTCCACGCCTGTCACCTGGCGGTACCGGCGTGATGAGAACGTTCCAAACTTCGAAGTGGAGAATTCGTCCCCCGGGTCTGCAGTTCTTCGTCTGGAGAACGTGACTTGGAGGCACACAGGAGTGTATGTCTGCACTGAGGAGGGCTCACGACAAACACGCGAGGTCGCTGTGTTTGTCCCTGGTGAGACCTATATACTCACACACACACACACACACACACACACACACACACACACTAACACAGACAAAAGACACAGAGTACATACACAAACACACACACTCATGCACTCATACCTGTACTCATTCACAAACACAGACACATTCTCACACACATAAACACACAGATTAGTGCACACACATTTACTCACTTATACTCACACACACACACACAGACTCATTGTTGTACCCTCCGCATCATACAGATATTTAGTCTGTTGACCACCTCTGTCCTCCCAAGATGTGCACTGTCCGCTCAGGCAACACACACACATACACACTCCCAGACGAGTCCCGTCCTTTGCATCATGTTTAGAGTGTGGCTTAATAAACACACAACACACACACACACACACACACACACACACACACACACACACACACACACACTGACTGATCTAGTGTGTTGTCCTCAGATGCAGAAGAGTGGTTTCTAGAGAATAGCCACTACATGGCGGTCCGCCTGGGTGACACGGCTACTGTCCCCTGCCTGGCGACCGACCCTCACATCAACGTCTCATTGGTCCACGCCATCACCGAGCGACCAGTGGGCGGAGTTTACAGCCCCACCGACGGCTTCACAGGCATCATGGAGGAGGATGACTTCCGTTGTCGTGGCGAGCTCAACGGGGTGACGAAAGACTCGGAGCCCTTTCACGTCTACAGCATCATTGGTAACCATGGAAACACACACAAGACACGTGCACACTCACTTAGTCTGTGTACATACACACTTATACTTAAATTAGCTGATTCTAGATATAAGATGAACTAAAACATCTACACTCTGTCAAGCCTAGGACCACCTGGATCTCTGTCTCTTTCTCTCACACACACACACACAAACACACACACATGAGTGTGTATATTAATACATCTTTCTCCCTCTGTAGTTCCTATGGGGATGAGTGTGTATATTAATGCATCTCGTACGGTGCTGAAGAGAGGGGAGAGTGTGACTGTGAACTGCACCC
Organism: Clupea harengus; assembly: GCF_900700415.2. Lineage (NCBI taxonomy): Eukaryota > Metazoa > Chordata > Actinopteri > Clupeiformes > Clupeidae > Clupea > Clupea harengus. The sequence goes on along the minus strand of NC_045157.1, from coordinate 11,161,294 downwards.
AGCATGGGGCTGAGCTTGTCTACTTCCACTGGGACTACCCCAACGAGGAGGTGAGTGGCTGCACACATACACACACTCACACACACACAAACACACACACAAATACACACACACACACACACACACACACACAAGCACACACACATACTCACACACATTCTCTCACTTACCCCCTTACCCACACACACACTCACACACACACATGCACACACATACACACACGCACACACACATACACAAACACACACACACTCTCTCACATATACATACACATACACACCCACACTCACACACAAA
>NC_045157.1:11148497-11155997 GCF_900700415.2 Clupea harengus | reverse complement strand
GTTGGAATCCCGGACGAGCCCCCAATTATGATAGGTGAAAATTCACCCTAGTTACCTCAGGACTCCGGAGCTGCATATAAGTATATTTATTAGACAAACAACAATTGCAATTGGGCTCACTCACAAAACAAGGATGAAAGTGAAGCAATGATAAACACATTGCACAAGGTTTATATAGACAGAAGTTGAGCGTTCAGCAGGGAAAACCACGTGGTGGATTTCTCACGTCCGAGGCAAGGATGGAAGTTTTGCAAGGTTGGAAGAAGCACAGTTCGACCCTTCTTATCTCTTCTGGTCTAAACATGCTCTTGTACATATGCAGACTAAGTGGCACCTAATATTCTAAGTTACACACGCACACAGAAACACAGAAAAGCCATGTTCCTGCTTACATAAGTACATGATTCATATAAGGTAATTAATAATACAAGGCACTTGATTATTATATTCTTAAGTTATTAACAGTGTTTGGAAATTATCTCCATCAGTCGTCATCATCATTATTACCCTCGTCATCTTCATCGTCATCATCACCATTAACATCATCATCTTTCCCAATGTGAGATGGGCTATCTAGTTCAGTGCAGAAGTGGAGACTGAGGCATGGCTCAATAATTACAAGCTTCTTGGTCTTTCCAGTTAAATCCATAACTCAACACACAATGTGTGTGTAGGTCTGATAGACGAGTACTGGTGACATCAGCATAATCCCATTCATCATCATCATCATCTTCATCAACACCAGATCCACCCCCTGTTTCACTAACGCCCGTCAGGTTATAGCTATGATCATCAGAGTCATCATGTTTGCCTCATTATGTGGCCATTGCGTAGACCAGTCACTGTGCCGTCAGTCAGTCCACGCCGTTCCCTTTGCCGTCATGCGTGTATCTGCCCAGCAGAGGGCAGGCTATACAAACAGTTACAGAAACATCACAGAGGATATGTGTGTGTGTCTGTGTGTGAAGTTCAACTGATGTGTGTGTATGTGTTTGTATCCATATGTTTCTGCATAAATATTCATGTGTGTGTGTGTGTGTGTGTGTGTGTGTGTGTGTGTGTGTGTGTGTTTAGGTGTGACAACAGCAGCGTGTTGAAGCCCCTCTCCTCAGACTCGGCCGGAGTAAGTGTAGAGACGAATGTGACGTATAACACGTCACGTCACACACACCAGACGCGCAGCCAGCTGATCTTCCAGCAGCCACAGCTCATCACCGTCCGCTGCTACGCAGAGAACACACTCGCCCTGAGCACGCAGAACATCAAACTTGTCTCCAAGAGTACGTACAGATGTGTGTGTGTGTGTGTGTGTGTGTGTGTGTGTGTGTGTGCACTCCTCACCATTCACTGCCACACCGAGAACACACTCACCCCGAACATGCAGAACATCAAACATGTCTCCAACAGTATACACGCATATGTGTGTGTGTGTGTGTGTGTGTGTGTGTGTGTGTGTGTTCAGCATCATGCATTGTTGTTATATTTATTTGTTTGTGTGTCTGTGTGCATGTATGTGTGTGTGTATTTGTGTGCCCATCACCATGTGTTCGTAATGTGTGTGTGTGTGTGTGTGTGTGTGTGTGTGTGTGTGTGTGTGTGTGTGTGTGTGTGTGTGTGTGTGTGTGTGTAGCATTGTTTTCCCAGGTGGCAGTGCTAGCAGCAGTTCTTGCACTGGTCTGCATCATCATCATCTCCATCATCATTCTCATTGCTGTCTGGAGGAAGGTGAATTATCCCTCACACACACACACACACACACACACACACACACACACACACACACACACACACACACACACACACACACACACACACACACACACACACACACACACACACACACATATTGTGTTTATGTGATGTAATCTGACCTGTCTTTGTGTGTGTGTGTGTGTGTGTGTGTGTGTGTGTGTGTGTGTGTGTGTGTGTGTGTGCAGAAGCCTCGTTATGAGATTCGCTGGAAGGTGATTGAGTCTGTGAGTCTGGATGGGCATGAGTACATCTATGTGGACCCCATCCAGCTGCCCTATGACCTCACCTGGGAGTTGCCCAGGGATAGCCTCGTACTGGGTAAGTCTGTGTGTGTGTGTGTGTGTGTGTGTGTGTGTGTGGGTGTGTGTGTGTGTGTGTGTGTGTGTGTGTGTGTGTGTGTGTGTGTGTGTGTGTGTGTGTGACAGACAGACAGACAGACAGACAGAGCAATGGACAGATATGTGACCGCCAGATAGATAGATAGATAGATAGATAGATACAGACAGAGCAGTGGACAGATATGTGACTGACAGATAGATACAGACCGACAGATGGATGGATGGAGACTGACAGGTAGACAGGTGGATAGATACAGAATGACAGGTAGACAGATGCATATAGAATGGATTAGCTGTGATACAGAGATGATGATGAGGATGACGATGATAACGTTGATGAAGGTTACAATGGGAGTGTGTGCTGTCTCTGTGCTTCAGGTCGGACTTTGGGCTCGGGAGCGTTTGGCCGCGTTGTCGAGGCAACAGCTTACGGTCTCAGCCATGCTCAGTCTACCACCAAAGTGGCCGTGAAGATGCTGAAATGTAGGCACAGAATATATATATACACACACACACACACACACAGTTATTTGGTTTTAGGCAGATGGACACAAGCACATCACTAGGATGATTTATAATGATGAATGATGCTTCTTGAATGGTAGATTATATTTATTACATGGTTATTGATTGATAGTGATGAATGACATGTAATACATGGTTATTTATTGATGATGATGAATGATATTTTTGCGTGGTGACTGGTTGATAATGATAAATGATATGTATTGATTGATATTAACTATTGATGACTGTGATGTCAGCCACTGCGAGGCGGAGTGAGACTCAGGCTCTGATGTCAGAACTGAAGATTATGAGTCATCTAGGACCCAGCCTCAACATAGTCAACCTGCTGGGAGCCTGTACCAAACAGGGTAAACACACACGCACACACACACACACGCACACGCACACGCACACGCACACGCACACGCACACGCACACGCACACACACTTATATATATAACATATATCATCAATGTATTTTGAGTGTTCTTTTTGTTATCCTGATTGGTGCACTGTGATTGGTTCAGGGCCTCTATACCTGGTGACGGAGTACTGTCGCTATGGTGACCTGGTGGATTACCTTCACCGAAACAAACACACATTCCTTCAGTATTACGCCGACAAGAACCGCCGCGAGGCTGACCTCTACTGCAACGGAACCTTAGAACGCTCTGGGAAAGGGTAAGAACAGTACACTCTCATCGCAGTACATTGCACAACACAGTTCCAATGTTCTCACATGATGCAGGATGAACAGGATGACTTGTACTCGTGTATGTGAAAATACAGTCACACACACAGTTGCAGAGAACAGCAGGGTGTGTGTGTGGGGGGCGGGGGGGGGCAGACAGAGTCAATAAGATGGGTCATAAGAAATCAGAGAGGCCGTGTGTGTGTGTGTGGGGGGGGGCGGGGTGCACTAAAAGTGTATGTGTTGTACTGTCAATATGCAGTGTCTGATAAGTGTGTGTAAGTGTGGACTGTTCATGTGCAGTGTATGATAAGGGTTTGTGTGTGTGTGTGTGTGTGTGTGTGTGTGTGTGTGTTCAGGTACGTGTCGTTTGGCAATGACAGTGATGGCGGTTACATGGACATGAGTCGAGATGAGCCCAGTGAATACATGCCCATGCAGGACCACACACACACCGTCAAATACGCAGACATCCAGCCATCAGGGTACGAGTCACCCTACCAGCAGGACATCTACCAGGAGCAAGGTGAACATACACACACAGACAAACACACACGTGCGCACACACACGTGCGCACACACACACACACACACACCACACGCGCACACACACACACACACCACACGCGCACACACACACACACACCACACACACACACACACACACACACACACACAGACAAACACACACGTGCGCGCACACACACACACACCACACGCGCACACACACACACACCACACACGCACACACGCACACACACACACACACACACACGCACGCACACACCACACGCGCACACACACACACACACACACACACACATTTTAAACACTTACCATAGCAGTATAATAATCATTGAGAACACTATGTACACACATTGTGCACTAGATATGGTCCAGCTCATGCAGCCACTTCACTACTGAATGAGAGCCATTGTGTGTGTGTCTGTGGGGGGGGGGAGGGGTGTCACCTGTGCTGTATGTTAGTCTTTTAACTTTTCATGCAAAAATGCACTTCGACCACCAAAACATTTCCTACTTCATCCTCAAGTGACCTGTGTATAGCTATAGCATATCCTCTCTCCTATTAAACTACTTTATTACTCGATGTACAATGAACTAAAAAACACAAAAAAACATCAAGCATTGCAAAATTATTGCAAAGAATTATGCGTTGCTGTATCCACTATGTTTGCACAGTTTAGTGTTGCATTGCAAAAGTAAAGAAAAGCGTATGACACCTCATACATATTGTAGAACAAATCAAATACAGTAAATATGAAATTCAGCTATATGCCTCAAAACAGCTCCATGCTAAATATTCTGTGGTGCACTATAGTACAAAAAAGTGTGCAGACATTTTTCTTTCCCAGTACAGTAAGTGAAATAACAAAACATGAGACTACCACTAGAAGACTTCTGCAGCACTTAATGCTGATCCGTGGTGTCCTCTGAATTTAACGTGACATTTGTATGAACTTCTGAACACATTTACAGTACCGCAACATTCTCCTTTGCCTTGAATCTTTAGAAAAAAACGTAGCACATCTTATCCACCCCTAAAATCCCCCATATTCCACAAATATTTCAAGGCAAGCCGTTGTCATGACACCAATAACCAACTTTTTTGATGTGTTGGTTTGTCACAATTCTGTAGTGTGGCAAATTTACCACATTGTACAAATGGGTTCAGTGTTTGTTACAGTGGTTAGTGTTGTTGTCAAGCAAGCATCTGATCTGGGTTCAATGTTAGTACAGTGGTTAGTGTTGTTGTCCAGGCATCAGCTGACCTGGGTTCAGTTCTTGGGCACTGCTAGATGCTATTGGGTGAAAGTGTTTGCTAAGTATTTATTCATTTACTGTAGTTGCATTTTTAGAGTCACTTTGTCTCATTGATGCCCATGACTTACATATACAACAGTAATAGTAGGAAAATGTCTTCAGCAACACCTACATATAATGTTTTCCGTCATACATGCACATTTCAATGTAAAAGCTGTATAACCACTTTTGTATTAATTCAAACAATCAAAACAAAGCAGAATATTGAAAAAACCCCGGAACGATCAGTCTTATTTCAAGCGTATAGTTTCATTTGTACAGATACAGCATCTTTCCTTCTGCAGTGACCTAATTTTGAACTGAAAGTTTTTAAACTGAGGATAGTTGTACGGAGTTTTGCTGTTGGTGAGAATTGACTGAGACAATATCCACAGTTTAGTTCACGTAGTCTACAGACATTATGAATGTGTCAAATGTTTTGAAAAGGTGTACCTGGTACTGTAAAAATGTGTGTGTGTGTGTGTGGGTGTGGGTGTGGGTGTGTGTGTGTGTGTGTGTGTGTGTGTGTGTGTGTGTGTGTGTGTGTGTGTGTGTGTGTGTGTGTGTGTGAAATGTAGGAAGCATGCCCTGCAATACAGCTGGACAGCAGATGTCTCAGAGAGGATGGCACAGAGTACACACACACACACACACACACAGACACACACACACGCACACACACACACATACTTTAGCTCAAACAACGCTGTAGTTGTCCAGTAACACATGACCACGGGCCCAGGGCAGGTCAGTCAAACCCTGCTGCTGTTCGTCTGCATTGACTGTGAGTCTGTAGTCTTTTAAGGATTCAGTCTCTCGTGTTTATTCGGTCTCTTACTGTTGGGATCTCTGTTGGGGAAATCTTACTTTGCTCCTTAGACATGTTTTTCACAATTCATCTTCCATCTTTCACAATTCTCTCTCTCTCTCACCCTCTTCCCCCCCTTCCTGTCTCTCTCCATCTCCCCCTTCTCTCTCTCTCCCACTCTCTCTCTCTCTCTCTCCCTCCCTCTCTCTACCCGTCCCCCCTCCCTCTCTCTCTAGGCCATCATGTGGACGAGTCTATGGTCATCAGTGAGTCCCCCTTCCTGAGTGTCACTGATCTTGTGGGCTTCAGCTACCAGGTGGCCAAAGGCATGGAGTTCCTGGCCTCCAAAAACGTCAGTACCTGTGTGTGTGTGTGTGTGTGTGTGTGTGTGTGTGTGTGTGTGTGTGTGTGTGTGTGTGTGTGTGTGTGTGTGTGTGTGTGTGTGTGTGTGTGTGTGAATAGAGATTAATCGAAAGCAATGTTCTGTGTGGTTTTAAACAGGGAAGTAGGTATGAGTTGTGTTTTCATATTTGGTTTCAGGTGGATGATGCGGTAGAGGGTGTGAGTGTGTGCTTGTGTGTGTGTGTCACTGTGTTTGTGTGTGCTCAGGTTTCGATGCGTGAGAATGCGGTTCAGTTTGTTCTGTGGTTTAGAGTTGATTTGTGAAGACGTCTTCAGGTGTGTGTGTGTGTGTGTGTGTGTGTGTGTGTGTGTGTGTGTGGGTGTGCATGCATGCCTGTGTGTGTCTATGTCTGTGTGTGTGTGTGCATGCCTGTGTGTGTGTGTGTGTGTGTGTGTGTGTGTGTGTGTGTGTGTGTGTGTGTGTGTGTGTGTGTGTGTGTGTGTGCACGTGCGCGCTTGTGGCTGTTTCTCACTTGGCTCTCTCATGTGTAGTGTGTACATCGTGACCTGGCAGCCCGGAATGTTCTGGTTTGCGAAGGGAAACTGGTGAAGATCTGTGACTTTGGACTTGCACGAGACATCATGCACGATTCCAACTACATCTCTAAAGGCAGTGTGAGTACACACACCCCACCCCCCCCTACCCCACACACACACACAAATACAAACACACATACACACACACAACCACCCCCCACAAACACACGTACACACACCACTACCACCCCCCACAAACACACATACACACACACAACCAGGGGGGGGGGTTACAAACACTTGTAAAAAAAACACACAGATTTTCCAGAGATAAATAAACAGGCAATGACGTACTAACCATACTGGCACCGTAAAGGACTGCTCAGCACGGTTAGCGTCAAACTAAGAGACAGCTGTTGGGTTCAGGGGGGGGATGGGGTGGGGTGGGGTGGTGGGGTGGGGTGGTGTGGGGTGGGGTTACAAAGCACTTATAAGAGACACAGATTTTGCCAGAGATAAATAAACAGGAAATAACGTACTAACCGCACTGGCACCGTAAATGACTACTCAGCACGGTCATCGTCAAACTAAGAGACAGCTGCTGGGGGGGGGGTTACAAACACTTGTAAAGAGACACAGATGAGTAAATAAATAAATGCTACATAAATGTTAAATAAATACATTTTACAGGTTACAAAACACTT
>NC_045157.1:11143959-11145822 GCF_900700415.2 Clupea harengus | reverse complement strand
TCACTCGCTCTCTCTCTCTCTCACACACACACAGACTATTGTTTCTGCCTGTCTAGCTCAAAACACACGAGTGAGTGCATCTGAAAGGAGAGCATGAATGCTGGCAGAGCCACAGAGTGTGTGTCCTGGATCCTTCTGTCCTCTCACACACACACACACACACTCACACACACACACACACACACACACACACCGGACACACACACACACACATACCGTATACTCTCTTAGAGAAATACACAAACACAAAAACACACATAAATGCTCACTGTAAGAAACATGTACACACACACACACACATAGACCAAGGCTAACTGAACCCCCCACACAGACATGCTCACACACACACAAACACACAAACACACACACACAGGAGTGCTGTTAAGCTCTCTCAGCAGGTCATTCTGCAGTGTGTCAGTGACAGATCGAGAGAGCAGATCGAGCCCAGTAAGACACACACTCTCACAACAGCCTGAGTGAGGCCTGAGTCTGGCCCAGGTTAGGCCTGAGTCCGGCCCAGGTGAGGCCCGGGCCTGCTGACAGGGTATTACTGTGGGTTAACCTGCATCAGCTGTATACACCCCTGGGAGCACAGCCTGGAGAACGGGCCCCAACTGCGTGGGAGAGGAAACCACATCAGAGGGGGGGGGGGGCATCTCTCAGTGCTGGGTGTGTTTACACAGGGACTCCTGAGGACCAACACAACCCAATCCAGCAGTGACTGATGGGGCAGGATGACTGATGCATGATGGGTAATTCAACCCTGTTTGTTTTGTGGATAAAATATCCCTAAATACCACTGGATACGGGAAGAGAGAGAGAGGGAGAGAGAGAGAGAGAGAGAGAGAGAGAGAGAGAGAGAGAAAGAGAGAGAGAGAGAGAGAGGGGGGGGGGGGAGAGAGAACCGGATAGAAAGATGTATAGAGAGAGGGAGAGAAAGAGAGGAAGAGAGAGCAGGAGAGAGAGGAAAAAGGAGGGATCGAGAGAGCGGGGATAGGAAGGGGAAAAGAGACAGAGAGTAAGGGAAAGATGGAGAAAGAGAAACAGAATAATGGAGTGTGTGTGTCTGTGTGAGTGTGTGTGTGTGTGTGTGTCTGTGTGTGTGTGTGTGTGAGGTGGTTTACATCCCTCATCGCCTCTCTTAACACAACCGAGCTAACACCAGTGGCTAATTGGGAGCAGAAAGGTCACGAGGTCATCGCTTCTGAGAATGCCTGACATGACACAGCTGGGGTGTCAAAGGTCATTCAGCTCACCGGAAGTGAGTTAGAAAATAAATACCATGAAAGAGAGACAGAGAGAGAGAGAGAGAGAGAGAGAGAGAGAGAGAAAGAAGAAGATGATGAAGAAGAAGATGAAGAGTCGGATGACGAAGAAGATGAAGAAGAAGAAAGCTGTAGCTTGAATTTTTATTCGTTTACCCTTCAACAATATTCTTCCTCCTGTTTTCAAAGAGGAAACAAGAGAATGGAGGATAAGAGGACAGGAGAGGAAAAGAGAAGAGAAAAGAGGAGGACAGGAGAAGAAGAGAGGATAGGAGAGGAGGAGAGGAGTGGAGCGAAGAAGAGGAGAGGGGGGAGGAGAAGAGAGGAGGAAAGAAGAGGAGAGGAGAGAGGAGAGGAGAGAGGAGAGGATAGGTGGAGAGGAGAGAAGAGGAGTAGAGGAAAAGATGAGGAGAGGAAGTGAGGGGGGCAGAGAGGTCTGTGTTGTGGGTGGAAATGGTTTGATGAGTTGTATTTGAGAGGGGGAAGCAGGTCTGGAAACAGTTAAGATCGGATCACAGGGCTGAGTGTGAGGGGGTGGGGTTGGGATGGAGCCGAGGGGGGGAGGGGGGGCAGGGGGGCAGGGTGGGAAAGCAACAGA
>NC_045157.1:11121459-11126459 GCF_900700415.2 Clupea harengus | reverse complement strand
GTTTCTCACCAGTTCTGGTTTCAAAATGTCCCGATGCACCCTGCAACAGTATAGTGGCTCAGAGTTGGTTGAACCCTTGGTCTGGCCTCCCTCATGCTCATCCCATTGGTGACAAAATGGTGCCCATGGTCAACCACAGTCCCTCTGATTTCATCACTTATTCCGTTCCCCTTCCCCCTTTTTTCCCCCGTCCTACATCACCTCTTCCTTGTCCTCCTTCTCTTACATCTTCACCTTCTCATCCTTCTCTTCCTCCTCTACTTCTCACCCGCCCTCAACTCTGTATCAAATATTGGCCTCCATTGTAATCCAAACCAAATGTTTAGCTGTGGCCTATTCATAGCCCTCAAGCTCTGATTTGTGAGTGAACTCATCTAAACGTGTTTGAGCATGTGTCAGTGTGGAAAGGCAATTGGCAAAATAGTGTAGCGATGTTGTGACCAGGGGTTCCAGTTTGGCTAGCAGTGTGTTATTGAAGTGCAAGCTGAGTGGAAGGCAGCGAGTGGTGCTTACGGTTCTGCCAAAGGTGTGTTTCCAAAATCTAACTTCTGTGTTAAATGGTGAACACAACTTATCATATGGTTACACTTTTTCTCTCACTACACACTACATTTGATAAATCTAAAACACTCCTGTCTTTGTTTGGCTAAAGCCGTTTGCAGTTAGTGTTACAGTGGACTTCACAGACAAAACTGGTTACAATAGACTGAATATATAAGTGCACAAATCATGTGCTTTCACTAATTTCAGTGCTTTTTTCAGTTTTCCAAAACACTGTAGACCAGGTGTAGCACACACACACAGTGCGCCTTTTGCTTGTGTCAGTGCTAGAATGTATGGATTACAAAATAGTTTGCTAAAAAAGTGTTTGTTGTGTCTTATAAAGTGAAATATGTGTGTAATGTTTTGCAAAAAACGTTTGTATAAAATTGGAAATGGAGAAAAGGTTGACAGTTTTGCAGATATGATGTCGGGTTTTGCTGTTTCAGTGACAGGTTTCAGAAATTGTGTGACATGTAAAAATGTTGTGTGTGAACGGTTTAAAAAAACTGTAAAAATTCAGGGAAAAGCGACTGGTGCCCCCTGTCGGAGTGAGCAAATGTTGTCTGACATGTTTAATCTGACTAATCATCGAAGTCCCACAATCACTCCTTAAACTGGGCACTGAGGCTCCGGTAGCAGGCGCCGAGCAGGCCAGGAGCCTCCGTCCGGCCCACGTATAACACCTGTGTGGAAAACTTTATAAATCGCCTGTCTACCGTCACTGGCTATACCACTGGCTGCCGACCCACCTATGGTTATCAGATGGCTACGTGGACTACATCTGTTGTTGGTGTGGCAGCTACTGTTTAGCAACAAGTTGATAAACAGAGCGAGCACACCGCCTCCCGGGAGTCCAGTGGGCAGGGTGTGAGCTGGTTAGTTTCCCACGCAGAATCCGTAAGTTACAGACACGCGAGCCTACATGACAATGGCTGAATACAATCCCTTTCTTAGAGAACCCGCGGCAAACACCTACCTCCGTGGTTTGCAACATTTTTATTGCCCCCTCCTTTGATCCCTAACGTCCGGTAGTCTTTGAAATGCACGGGTGCATTCCAATGCAAATAACTGGCGTCACGAGGGATGTGACCTGGCTACCCGCCTCTCGCGCCGCTGTATTTATCGAAATTCATCAGAGTGAGCTCGAGGACTTTGAAGTACAAATGAAAAGAAACTGTTACTTTTCTTTGGAGAAAAATACTTCATAATATGTCAATGAACACCGAGGGTATTCGACTTAAGGAAGTGTTTATAAGGCCATAGGATCTGGAATGTTAACACTTGCTAAGATTTATTTGGGAATAACAGTGCGATTTGAGCTTCTTGCTGCACTGTTCCGCAGTGTAAAGGTTATTATTTTATTGTGGCAATACAGGGGCAATAAAGCGCCCTGGGGTATCACACACACACACACACACACACACACACACAAGCAAACGCGCGCACGCACACACACAAACACACGCGGGCGCACACACACACACACACACAGGTGTCTGAACATAGTGCCGCTCCTGTAGGGTTGTAAAAGCAGACGTCACAGTGTGAGTGGAGACTGTAGTCTGCGCCCGTGGGACCGGAGAGCAGTGGGCAACAGGTGAGCCGCGCGCAGGTAACTGCTCAGGTGAGGCAAAGTTTATCTCGCCCACAGCAGTGGATGCCTGACGGTGGACCGCGCGCTATGCGCTGGAGAGCTCATAGGGAAGATGTACGTGAGTTATCTGTTGGAGAAGGATCCGGGCATGAACGGGACGGCCAGCCGGCATCCCAATTTAAACTTCAATCATCAAAACTTCCTCCCCGCGCCGCCGCAATACACAGACTACAGCGCGTACCATCACTTCCCCACGTTACCCGGAGGAGACCCAAATCACGGAAATCTCAGCACGGGCGGATGGAACCCGATATACAATCCTCCGCGTGAGGACTGGTCCGCATATGACCACGGGGCCAGTCACCTCAGCACTAACGCGGGCTCTGTAAGTTTAAACCCAAGAGACGGGACTCCCATCTTACTGCCGGAGCAAAGTCTCGTGCAGTCTGTCACGGCATCACCACCTGGGCAACTGTCGCCCGACCCGCAGCGCGCGGACTCCTACCAGTGGATGAGGAGGAACCCGGCACTGGGAAACACAGGTGGGTCTGCGCGTCAGTGTCACGGGACTACTTTCTTATTACAGAGTCGGAATAATGTAAACTAAAACAATTTAGACGTAAATGTCAGAATTATACATTTCCATGCACAAATGTGTAGATACAATGCAGCAATGTAGTATGAAATCAGCACCCGAAACTCGTACATCTCCATTGGACGCACACAATCAGATGGGGTTCAGGCTGGCAGAGAGAGGGCTTTGTATGAGAGGAAAGAGTGAAATAGAGAGGTTCCTCTTTGGTCCTGTGAGGAGTGTGACGGGCTCCTGTTAGGCCAGGAGTGAGTTGCTGAGACAAATTCCTGTTAGGCGTTTTAGCCCTGACAGCCAGGGCTTTGTGTTGGTTATAAGAGCAGACAGGCTAGTCTCAGCCTTAGTTTGGGGGTTTGTGTTGGTTATAAGAGCACACAGGCTAGTCTCAGCCTTAGTCTGGGGTTTGTGTTGGTTATAAGAGCAGACAGGCTCAGTCTTCATGAGCTGATAAAGAGGACATGGGGTTCCAGGCCTCATGTGTGTCTATGTGGCAACATGGAACTAAACTGTTGCCAGTGGATGTGGGTGTGAATGTTTGTGTGTGTATGTCTGTGTGTGTGTGTGTGTGTGTGTGTGTCAACAGGGATCTCCTCTGTTAACTGTGAACTTGGATGTGGGTGTGTATGTTTTCATAGATGTGTATGTGTATATGAGTTTGTGGATGTTTGTGTGTTCGTGGATGTGCCTGTGTGTTTTCATGGATGTGTGTGTGGGTGTGTTTGTTGATGTGTGTCTGTGTGTGTATGTGTTTTTTAGTGTGTGTGTATGTTTGTGAATGTGCGCATGTGAGTGTGTTTACCCTCCTCATCACCCAGTCTGGTATTATTCCTGAAGCTGAGTAGCACATTACAGCATCCCAAATAGCAGTGATCCCCCCCTACATAAAACACTTTAAATACATTTACACCATTCTTGCTTTGCCCCTTAAACTATACAAAAGCCCTTCACAATAATGATATAATAAAATATATAATATTAAGGGGTTAACTTAAAAGTTCAAGGCTTCATTCAAGGCCCTACACAGAAGGTGTGTGTGTGTGTGTGTGTGTGTGTGTGTGTGTGTGTGTATAGTCTGACTACTCAGAATGTCTATGTTGACTATCCAGTAGCTTACTAAGTGTGCACCTTGTTTGTAGATAAAAACAAGCATATTATTGAAAAAGTAGTATTGCTTGAAATGTATGTATTTTAAAATGTATTTTAAAATGAAACTGGCATACCAAAGAGCAAAAAGGATACAATTTGACAAACAACTAGCCACTTTTTTGGGGTACGTTTTAATAGGCAACTAGTTTTGGCATCTTCATTTTGGTGCTATATGGTTAAGTAAAGGACAGAGAAATGTGTTGTCCCTATTAGTCATCCGGGATATGCACTATGTAGGTCTGTGTTCCGGGCTAGAACACCCTGCAAAACTGTTCGAAAAGCCTGATATTGCCTCTAATGTTAAGACATTAGTTAGCATGGTAGCGAGCTAGTATCAGTGCCAAAGGGGCTGTTGGTGGTGTTGGCAGGGTTTTTGTGCGCCTTTTTGGTAGTTAGCTCGCTAGTTTTAGACCGAAACTCCTCAGTGCTGTGTTCAAAAGAGCCATGTGTTGTGTGTCCTGCCTATAGAAACAGTGAAAGCAGGAGCTGTGAACCGTTGAGGTAAGAAATGCAGTCACTTGAATGCAGCATCAATTTGCATTTGTTTGAGTGCAGGAACGCAGGAATGTCTGTTTGTAAACAGTTTGTTAGTGATGTGAAATTGAAAAGTAAAAGTTGAAATAAAAACACTCAAGTCAATATAAACACACTTTGATCACGGCATAATATACATTCACAAATATTGTACGGTATGTATAACAGTAACGTAATGTAATATTTTTGAAATTAAGGTAGAAAATGAAAAAACCTTTTCAGCTGTTACTTTCCCTTATTTAAGGGACAAATTAAGTGGTTTTGGTTCTCTTGGTTGGCAGCCATGTCTTTGCTCTCTGAAGGCTTTCGACCAGCTGATATCTTCACGGAACTTGCTCTAAGGTCCAAAGAACCACCTCAGGGGCAAGTGATTCCAGAACAAGCACAGTCCTAAACTGGCACAGATCCGACAGGCGTTTGCCAGATCAGGTTAGAACAGTTCCAGAGCCAGCTGAGGAACTTTAAACAATAATGCTGACTGAGGAACTGTGAAGTAACAGTATGTAGGCTTTAGCCAGCAAAAGCAAAATGCAAAAGGCCCTCTCTAGTACCTGTGTTTTTGTTTGTCCATTCTGGGCAACCATAGGAACA
>NC_045157.1:11113959-11116459 GCF_900700415.2 Clupea harengus | reverse complement strand
ACACCTACATGAGACTTCATTTTATATGTGGGATGTTTAATTGCGTGCATTTGTCTTGCATAGTTACATGCCCTGCTTAGCTACATATGATTTATTTATAATTAAATGAATTGCATACACAATTGAATTCAATACATAAAATGTATACATGAATAATAACAAATCCCTCACTCTTCACCCAGTTAACCTCAGCTGAAGATGGTCTTTCATACACTGCCAATGCACTACAAAGCACTGACACATTTTCTTGTCCCGAAATAAAAACAGTCACATCATCTGCATAAGCAGATAGACACAAACCTGTAGGAGAGAGCGAGCGAGAGAGAGAGAGAGAGAGAGAGAGAGAGAGAGAGAGAGAGAGAGAGAGAGAGAGAGAGAGAGACCAACCACAGACAGTCAGCGTGATCTTCAGCACCTCTTCCTCTCTTGTGATGTTTGTGTGTGTGTGTGTGTGTGTGTGTGTGTGTGTGTGTGTGGTGTGTGTTGGTGTGTGTACGAACAAAGGTGTACCTGTTGTCTGTGTTAGAGCCAGGGTAGAAGTTTGTGTTGGGATGTGTGTGTTTTTGTGTATGTTTGTATGTTTGTGTTAACTGTAGTTGTAGTTGTACTAGCGATTATCAATATACCAGCCAAGGCAGAATTGTATACTGGTGTGTGTGTGTGTGTGTGTTTGTGTGCTTGTGTAGTTGTGCATGTGGAGGTGTTAGCTGCTGTGTCCAGTAGAGGGCAGCATACACTTTGTTGTAACTGCCGTAAATAGGACTTGAGCTCTTAGCTGGGACGTTCCTGAGCAGGGGGCTGTGTATAGCACCATGTGGCTGAGATGAAGTTTGGTGTGAATATACATGAGTATAACCAAAGGAACATGTTATGAAAGTTTGTTTTAGAAATGAAACAAAAACCAAAAGAGAATGAGAAACTGAGAAATGGAGGAAGGAGAGGGAGAAAGAGGGAACAATGACACAGATAACTTCTTCTCCTTCTCATATAAGTCTCATCTAATGTGCATGGCTTTCACTTCTATTTATATATTTATTCTTCTTCTTTCTAAATATCATATTTTTTTTGTATTATGATTTATGTATTTATTATTTCTTTCGTTATATAGAGAGAGGGAGGGGGGAAGAGATTGGAAGAGAGAGTGAAAGAAAGAGCTAGAGAGAGAGTGTGAGAGAGAGAGAAGGGGGAGGGAGAATGAGAGACAGTGAAAGAGAGAGCGAGAGAGAGATACATTGAGGGAGAGGGAGAAAGAGGACGAGAGAGTGAAAGAGAGAGCGAGAGAGGGAGAGGGAGAGAGAGATCAGAGAAAGTGAGAGAGAGAAGAGGGGAGGGAGAATGGGATACAGTGAAAGAGAGAGCAAGAGAGAGAGAAATGGAGGGGGAGAGAGAGAGGAAGATACAGTAAAAGAGAGAGTGAGAGAGAGATAAATTGAGGGAGAGGGAGAAAGAGGAAGAGAGAGTGAAAGAGAGAGCGAGAGAGAGAAGAGGGGAGGGAGAATCGGATACAGTGAAAGAGAGAGCAAGAGAGAGAGAAATGGAGGAGGGAGACAGAGAGAGGAAGAGAGAGTGAAAGACAGAGCGATGTTTCTGTTAGGTGAAAATTCACTCAAGTTACCTCAGGACTCTGGAGTTGCATATAAGCATATTTATTAGACAACAACCACAACAAGCTCGTTAAGCTCACCCAAGTCCCAGCAGGTCGGAGAGAAGCACGGGCCCTCTCTCAGAGAGAGAGAGAGAGAGAGAGAGAGAGGCACAGGTCCTCTCTCAGAGAGAGAGGGAGCCCGGGCTTACTCCCAGACTGCAGCAGACGACAGAGAAGCAATATTAAACACATCGCACAAGGTAGAGATAGAAGTTTATCTAATGCTGACGCCATAAATGTTTAACATCTCAGTCATTCTACTAAAAGTCCTCGACTGAGCTTCTTGTCTTCCAAGGATGTCTGTTCTTCCCAGTCCCAGTCACCACTGAGCTCACCCAAACATGCTCTTTGCACATATGCAGACTAAGTGCCACCTAATAATCTAAGTTACACACACACAGAAACACAGAAAAGCCATGTTCCTGCTTACATAAGCACATGATTCATACAAGGTATATATTAATATATTCTGAAGTAATTAACAGTGTTTCGAAATGATCTCCATAAGTTTCCTGTTGTGTTTGATTCGTTTTATTTTAGTCCTTCCCTGTGTCCTGTTTTAAAGTGAGGTTCAGTTTAACCCTCTCCTGTCATGGTCGCAGGCCAGTTTTAGTTCAGGATTAGTTTTAGTCTTCTGAAGCACTAAAGAAGGGTTCGCATGTCGTGTTTTTGTGTGGTTTAATCTCTCTAATGCCTCTTCACTTGAGTTTGTAAGTGACCTTTGACCCTGGACTCTTACTGGCAGGTGAAGATCTGGTTCCAGAACCGTCGGGCAAAGGAGAGGAAGATGACCAAGCGTAAGATGCAGCAACCGCAACAGGCCCCATCACCTGACCTGGGTGACCACGGCAACAA
>NC_045157.1:11036459-11108959 GCF_900700415.2 Clupea harengus | reverse complement strand
AAACCGTAACGTTAGCCTTCTAAACAGTTTGCGAGGCCAAAAAGAACGTTAATCTAAAAAAAAAAAAAAGAAAAAAAGAAAAGAAAATTCGCGTTAATCTCGCGATAAAAAAATTAACGGCGTTAAAATGGGTTTGCGTTAACGCCGTTAATAACGCGTTAAACTGACAGCACTAATATATATGCAACACAAACTCTCTCTCTCTCCCTCACTTTGTCTCTGAGCTGCTGACATGATTGGGTTTGGGGACACACACACACACACACACACACACACACACACACACACACACACACACATAAAGTAACATACACTCTCACACACACATACGCACACACACACCCACACATAGAGTCACATACACTCTCACACACACACAAACACACACAGAGAGACAGTGTCCTGTCACTGTCCTCTGCGCACCTGCGCATACACACTGTCCTCCTGCTGTGTGTTGCAGGTAGGTTTTGGTAGTCTGACCTCTCCGTAGTCCACCGTCTCCGCCAATGTTCTCTTCTCCTCAGTTTCCCCCTTCTTCCGGAAGGTCACCTCTCCGTAGTCCACAGTCTCCGCCAATTTTCTCCTCTCCTCAGTCTCCCTCCTCTTCTTGAAGGACACTTCTGCATACTCCACCTCGTAGCTGTTAGCTGAGACAGACAGTAAAACAGTCCATATGACAGGTACACATAATCTATGTGTGAGATAGAAACAGTCTACATGACGGGTAAAAATAGTCTGTGTGTGAGATAGAAACAGTCTACATGACAGGTAAAAATAATCTATGTGTGAGATAGAAACAGTCTACATGACGGGTAAAAATAGTCTGTGTGTGAGATAGAAACAGTCTACATGACGGATAAAAATAGTCTGTGTGTGAGATAGACACGGTCCATGTGAAAGGTAAACACAAGTGTGTGTGTGAGGTGAAATAAGACCTATGATCATTATTCTGGGTGGTTCATTATGTGGGCTTGGGGGGGCAGTCTGATTACTTTTCTTCTTCTATTTTTTTCATACTAGAAAAAAAGTCTTTGACTTTGATCGACAGATTATTTTAATTTAATTTCGATGCCATAGCTTTTCAACAGTGAATCTGTTTAGTCCACAGTGTTGACTGTGTGAGGTTTGGCACCAATAATAGTCTTCTAGACCAGGGGTCTTCAACCTTTTTCAGCCCAAGGACCCCTTGGCTGAGAGAGACACTGAGCAGGGACCCCCACCCCCGCCGCCCCAAATTTGGGCCTGATATTCATATATTTTATTTGGAACTAAGTGTCAGTCACACACACACACACACACACACACACACACACACACTCCCCTACACATGTTTGAACATAATTGCAAATCATCTGTGACACACAACTCGTTTAAATGTATTCTGTTTATTATTGACATTTTTTCTCCCTTACAGTTAGCCATCACTCTGTATTCAATTAGGGAGGGACAAAGAATTGAGTAGCTTGAGAAGCTTAAGTATGGATGAAATATCTCATACCTAGTGAGAGATCTGACGTTTGAGAATTCATCACTCATGTCTTTGGCAACAAGATTCTCCCTATGAAGCATGCAGTGCGTCATACATGGCTCTTGCACCGCCTGTGCACATCGCGACACATTTTGGCCAGGGTATATCATGTTCACGGAAAAAATTGTTCTATCACTTTGAAAATCTCTGAACTTGTTTTACGTCCAGGCAGCTGCTTACAGAATAGATATTCCTCCTGCATCTCATTTTGGTCGACAAATCACAAAAGCTAAAAGCTGAGCGTCGTTTGACACATCGGTGGATTCAACAAATTGTAGTGCAAAATAATCTGCCTTTGGGAGTTTTGCGACTAGTAGTGCCCTCACATCAGCTGCCAATTCATCAATAGCATTGGGATGCTTTTCAGTTTTTTTACGTACTCATCCTTCCCAAACATTGTTTTGCACATATAGCTGCTGGCAATATTAAACTTTCGGCAATTATGTATGGCTGTTTGGTCTGAGCGACACGTAATGCAACTTGATAAGAGGCTTTTAAAGTTAGCTCGCACACTTTGGCTGATTGTCTCATCAATGTCTGCTGGCCCTCAAAAGATTTTAAACAGGTAATTCAAAATGATTTCAAGTGAGCATGGGTTGTCTTTAAGTCTCGTTGCAGCTTTGATGGTTTTATAGTTTCGTTTGATAGCACGGGAGGGCAAACCACGTAGTGGTTACACTGGTAATTCGTCACCATCAGTCAAGGCAAACTTCAGATAATTCTCTGAATATTTACGTGTCTTCTCCCGTTTGGCTTTTGGCTGTTCGTGGAAGGGGTGTTGGCATCCTCTGAATGTAGGTCATCTGAACCGCCATCAGTCGTGCCTGACGTGGAGCTTTTGTTCCGAGAAATTACAAAACGATTAAAGCAGGTAACGTGTTTTGGCACCAGATAGCTAAATGTAGCTAAAAGTGCATATGTTGCCATGGTGATCAAATGATCGCGTGAAGACTCATGGGTAGCCTATGTATGATTTTTAACGAATAGAAAGCAATTTTTACGTTCTGTTTATGTTTATGTAGGCCTATTGGACGTTTTTAATTTTTGGAAGAGGGAAAAAATGCTTCAGATGAAATAATTTGGCGGACCCCCTGCAGTACCTCCACGGACCCCCTGGGGGTCGCGGACCCCCGGTTGAAGACCTCTGTTCTAGACCACTCCAGACAAGAGAAAAAACATTTGTGTGCTACTGAGGTTCCAGTGCAAAATGTGCGACTGTGAGCATTACACTGGTCTGACCACTCCAGTGTACGACTAAAGGTGTGATGTGTGTGCGTGTGTGTGTGTGTGTGTGTGTGTGTGTATGTGATGTGTGTGTCTGTGTGTGTGAGCGAACTGACCTGTTGTGGGTGCGTTTTTCTTCTTCTTTTTGCAGATACAAAACACTGCCATGAACATACACAGAAACAGAACACCTCCCAGAACTGCTCCAAGGACTGAGGGAGGAAGAAACCACATGCAGTCAACCACATGCATTCTGAATAGCTTCCTATGTTACAAGGCTGTACATATGACAGTACACACACACACACATACACACACACACACACACACACACACACACACACACACACACACACACACAGACACAAGCACAAACACACACACACACACACACACACACACACACACACACACACATACACACACACACAGATAACCACTCGCTACCAGTAACAAATTAATATAACTTACTGGTGAGCGTGGTGTTAGTTGCCATGGATACTACACTGCTGGTTGTCACAGATACAGTAGAGGTGAGATGGTGTGGAGGTGAGGAGGCAGTTGGTGCTGGGGTGGCTGAAAACACACATCCAGAAAAAACTCATGTAACAGACAGCTGCAGAAAAGTGACAACATCAGTGCTGGTATATTTGAACACACACACACACACACACACACACACACACACACACACACACACACACACACACACACACACACACACACACACACACACACAAACTGTAAACCCTCTGTGTCGTGTGTCTGGACCTTACTTGTGCAGGAGGGTAGTAGTTGGGCCTCGTTGGCGCTGCTGATGCTGTTTCTGGCTGAGCAGGTGAGATGTCCCTGAATGCCCTCTGGGAGTGTGAGGTTAGGTGAACTGAGATCAGTGTTAAGATCAGGACTAGACTCCGGCCTTTCAGTTGAACCACTGGAAGATGCTTCCTGTGTGTTTGGAGATGTCTTATTGGTCTTGGTTTGACCTTCTGTGCTCTGATTGGTTAAGATTTCACTCAGAGGCCTTCCATCCACAGACCAGCTGTATTGAGGACTGTCCCCATTGGAGGAGCAACTCACCCTCCTCTCCCCATTGGCTGAGCAGCTGATTGACAGATTCACAACAGACACAGGAGCTGGAAGAGAGGAAGGACTCTAGTGAGGATTAGAATGTTACCATCCACATAGCCATGTTTGTTACAATACATTTTGTCCCTCAAATTCACTTCTGGGGCACGGAATGCAGAACAAACTTTTTGCTTCAAACACAGACAGATTTGTGTGGCTCATGAAAGGATTTCAATAACGTGAACATGTATTGTGAAAGGTGTAAAGAGAACAGTTTGTAAATAAAATTTGACAAAACTATTTCATGTAACAAAGGCCCCATAATTATGAGTTCCTAGATCTCTAGCTGTGTTTCACACATGAAGCTAGGTATGCAGGAGAAGACTGCTCAAGCTCTCTCTCTCTTTGTTTACTGCCATTACAGTGAGTCAGATGCTGAGGCAGATTATCAAATTTACTAATGCCATGCAGAGCAGATGAGGATATTTACTTTCAATCATCAACTGGACTGTGTCCTTTTTGACGCCTTAGAGATCCTCACTAAACTTCACTGTGTCCCACTGTTTGAGTTCAGAATGACAGTGCAGGAGATGTTAAATCTAATAACGCATAAGAGGCAAGATTAAGTGATTTACCTTCAATGATCAGCTGTACTGTGTGATCTCCCACACTCTTCCCTGATGACTTTTTAAAGATCTCCACTCTGTATGTTCCTGCATCTTTCCTCTCTGCAGGGTTTATAATGAGGGTCCCGTTATCAGGAACAAACTGCCACCTCTGGAGGTATGATGGGGTGTTGAACTCGTTAGAGAACACTGTCTTGGATCGTCTGAGTGTAAAAATGGTTTTATGTTCATTACGAAAGCTCAGTTCATGCCCACTGGTGTCCCTCATCAGCTGCAGATACACAGGTCCTCCCAGAGCCCCATAACATGTAGCATCCTGAGTAGCATCACAGATGGAGTCCAGACCTGTGGAAAAAAAGGCCTTTGAAATGAATGACTGTAATACTTAAAGTTTTATGAGTGAAAATGGTAAATGGCAAAGTTGCCAGATGTCACATTAATGCAGTCAGTTGGGTGTTGAGATGAACAGGTCTTATAGTGGCATGTAGTAGTCTCATGTACTGTTGTTTAACTTACTGTACTGGGAAATAAAATTGTCTGCACACTTTTTTGTACTATAGTATACCACAGAAAACACATATAGAGACATATAGCTGAATTTCATATTTACTGTATTTTATTTTATATTACAATATGTACAAGGTGTCATACGTTGTTCTTTTCTTTTGCAATGCAACACTAAACTGTGCAAAAATAGAGGATACAGCAACACATAATATATGCATTTTGAAATGCTTCAAGTTGCCTGTGTTTTTTAGTTAATTGTACATTGATTGATAAAGTAGTTTAATGGGAGAGAGCATAGTAATGGCAGCATAAGACACTTTTAGGTGAAAGTGCTAGGTAAGTGTTTTGCTGGTTGTAGTGCATTTTGCACCAAAGGTTAACTGATATGCTGAGGTGTGTGTCTGGTAAGCCCACTGTGCGAAGAGTTTTAAAAAAGTGTGAAAATTATTGGAAAAAAGTTTAAATACAAAAAAATACTAATACTTCTGAGATATAAATTTGGACTAGATATATGTATGTTGAAACATTTTGTGAATTTCCCTTATTTTGAATTAGACCAAGTGGTGCAACATCATACAGTACATAAAGCATTTCTAACTGCTGCTCCTCGCTACTGCCATTACACACAACAGTATCACATTACACACTTGTCCCAATACTATGTCCACTTTTTCAAAACGCTTCACACAGTGGGCTTTACAGACACACGCCTCAGCACATCAGTTAACCTTTGGTGCAAAATGCACTACAACCACCAAAACACCTCATACTTGATCCAAAAGTGACTTGTGCTGCCATAACTATAGCACATGCTCTCTACCATTAAACTACTTCATCACTCAATGTACAATTAACTAAAAAACACAGACAACACATCCCCCCACCCTAATTGGGGCAGGACAGAGAGGCCTGAGCTCCATGACACTCACATATTCTGATGTGTGTACTCACAGATATGCACACTGTGCCCACTGTGTGAAGAGGTTTGAAATAGTGGACATGGTATTGAGACAAGTGTGAAAATGATTGGAAAAAACTGTAACATTTATGTCAGGCCAGTCGATTCTGACCCAAACCACAACAAGTGAAACTGCGATGCAAACCCAACATGAGAGTTAGAAATCCACCCAAAATCCAAACTCCACAGCTTGTTTATTTACACAATAAACCTTTAGCTAAAATACGAAACCAGCTTAGGACCAACTGTTGACAAACAAACAAGGAGAATGATTTATTTATTTATTTTTAACAATTTGAGCTCTTGTTTTTTTTAACCTAGGTTTGTCCATGTTAAAGTGATACCGTTGTGTGCTATGGCAGTAGCGAGGAGCAGCAGTGAGCACGTCTAGGTCAATTTAAACCAAACAAATCGTTTCTTATCACTTAGAGCAGGGGTTCTCAAACTTTTGCAAGCTGGGCCCCCCCAAAGCTGGTTAGGGGTAGTTGGGGCCCCCCCATCCGCCCGCGGGCCGCCGCCACCGCCCTCAACTACACCACCATATATAGATAGATAGATAGATAGATAGATAGATAGATAGATAGCATATTGTTATTGATAGGCCTGACATGTCAAGGTTAGGCTATTGTTATTGTTAGGCCCATACAGACAATTATTATAACTATTTATTATTATTATTGTTATTGTTATTATTATCAGTAATAGTAGGCCTATTATTAGGCTATTCATTATTATCACCATCATTATGTTATTATTATTATAATTAATGATTATCGACCAATTATTATTATTGTATAATTATTATTATCATAATAATAATAAGTGTTATTATTGCTATCATTAGGATACTGTTATTATTATGGGCCTCTTGTGATCTTTACAAAAAAAAATCCTACAGGTCTGTCAATGTGAGACATGAGCCTGCTTTGCACTGCAAAGGTCCTCAAATCTTGGGGCAATGTTTGACAAATATATCATCAGGTCATCCTCGATCTGTGCGCGGTTGCGATATTTAGTTTTGAGCGCAGTCTTGAAAAGCCTATCTCGCACAAATATGTCGACGCGAAAAGGAGGAGCATTTTTAAGGCTATGTCGCAAAGCTGATCATTGCTACCCAGAATGACGAAAGAGGGGAGATGCTTAAGTCTACTGTCACTCTTCAGCTGCTCTTTCATGTCTAGTGACAGCTCATCTGCTGAGCAGAGAAATGGATCCCGAACTCAGGCGAATGAACGGTAGTCCACTTTGAAATAGGACCCAAACTGATTTCTGATATTCGGCGTGATACAGTGTAATTTGACATAGGAGCTAAACTCAGCACAATACCTATCATTATTCTACACGTCTTGCGTGGCCGGCTAAATCAGTGTTTCGGCAATTGTATGGGGTTTGCCAAGCTCAATTCTATGAGCAACTACATAAGATGCCTCCAGACACTGCTTGGAGACAGTGCTATGCTTGGACATGGTGGTTCGTTGTTGCTGGAGGCCATCACGTTTATGTTTAAAGAAGTCCACAGGCTTCTCTTTCTGACTTTTACGAATCAGAAACTTGTCCATGTTGTGTTTGTTTGCTGATACAGTGTGTGTGAAGTTAATAAAGTTCTAATTTCAACGTAGTGTTCTTGTATGTGTGGTTGTGAACGATTTGCACACGAATAATGGATAAGGCTGTGCTAGACAATGATTCCTAACAAAACGAACTGTACACAATGTAGACAGGGACAGCACACAATAGTATTCAAGTGCTGGTGTTTTATTTGTTGCAACACGGTGGATGATCAAAAAATGTAAAGGTAGGCTAGGTGTTAAGGAGAAAAGGGCTAGCTGTAGTTGGAAAAGGTAGCTAGCTAGGCTAGCTCTCGGGGCTACGAACTTTTTTAAGGTTTTTTTTTTATACTCGGAAGCGGAGGTGCAACTCGCGTTGAAATGATAAGACTCTGTTTTGATTGGTGGATCAGGAGCAAAACAGTATTTGATTTGTTTTGGTCAGTCCAGCCCCTTGCATTTCGCCACTGAGGGAGCTTTCACTAACCAGTGACAGGTCGGCGTTTTTTTTTTTTTTTCTCCGTCTGTGACATCGCGCCCCCCTGGAGAGTGTTCGCGCCCCCCACTTTGAGAACCACTGACTTAGAGACTATGTAGCATTGACACAGTAGATCAGATACTTGGATCGTATTGCCTATGAAGGCACATGTGTAAAGTAGTAATAATGCGACTCGCTGTACTGTACATATCTGTGAGTACACATGTCAGAATATGTGCGTGTCATGTCACTCAGGCCTCTCTGCCGTGCCCCAAATAGAGTCGGGGATGTGGCACTTTACAGCAGTAGCCTACAGCAGCAGTGACCACATCTTAACAGAGGGCAACAGTGCGCTTGCATTATTAGTCACTAAATAAAAATCAACAGGGCAATCATCTTCTAGAATCTAGAGAACTTAGTTTACCCTATTTTTACACACACACACACAGACACACCTACACACACACAGACACACCTACACACACACACACACACACACACACACACACACACACACACACACACACACACACACACTTACCATAAGTTGACGCAATCAGTAGCACCAGAAGTCCAGTAAAAGCTCTTATCTCCGCAAGCAACACCTGCATCTTGGCGAACACACTCTCTTTGCTGATAAAAGTTTCTGCAATGTCCAAATGAGCCCAGGGTTGTGTGTGTGTGTGTGTGTGTGTCAGAGAGAGAGAAAGAGTGTGTGTGTAAGTCTGGGGTCATAAGAGACAAGTGTACAGAGAGAGAGAGTGTGTGTGTGAGAGAGAGAGAATGATTGGTGATTTTCATAGTTGTGTGTGCTTCCTTTGGAAAGAGGAAGCTTGACTTGCGGTGCTGCACCTCTGTCTTTCACAACACTGATACAACAGTTTTTTTTGATTGCTTACACACATTTAGCGAATCATGGGTCAACTTACTCTAATGCTCACACCTTCTTTGCACAGCAAGAGTCTTCTCTGGCGAATGGGTTAACTATTTCTCATTGCTGTTACACAATTTTCTTTGAGTTTTAACACACTTTTCAAAACAGTTAACACACCTCTCAGAGAGAGACACGAAACCTAATAGAATAACCATGTCAACACTTCGCAGACACTTAAGATCTAAGTTGCAGCCTACTGAAACTGCTCTCTATATTCTAAATATCATCAGCACCTGTGTGAACTCTCTGTGCACAATTCATCAAGTAGTTCTCAACCTATAAAAGAGGTCAATAGATTGAAGTTGATACCAAGCATGGATCGAGGAGGCCGCCACCAACAACCTCAGCAAGGACTAGGACGAAGACAAGGAGGAGGTCCGTGGTAGCGGTAGAGAGGCCCCTGTCAGGGGACGTGGCGTTCATGTAAGATGCTCTAATGAAATTAGGGCAACAGTCATTGATCACGTAGTCAATCATGACCTCTCCATGAGAGAGGCTCGCCAAAGGGTTCAGCCAAACCTGAGCCGTCATACTGTGGCATCAATTGTTTGGACGTTCCGCAATGACATGAAAAACTGTAAATGAGTGAGTGTGTTTAGTGAGTGTGTAGATGAGTGAGTGTGTAAATGAGTGAGTGTGTGTGGTGAGTGTGTACATGACTGAATGTGTGTGTGTAGATGAGTGAGTGTGTAAATGAGTGAGTGTATGTGTCTAGATGAGTGTGTGTAGATGAGAGAGTGTGTGTGGTGAGTGTGTGTATAGATGAGTGAGTGTGTGTGGTGAGTGTGTATAGGAGTGAGTGTGTAGATGAGTGTATGGGTGTGGTGAGTGTGTGAACTATGAAAAGATGAAGAAGTTCTCTCTCTCATTTGCGCAATGTGTGTTTGCCTAGAGCAACACAAAATCCAGGACCAACACTGTACATGATAAGAGACAGATAAGATTGTGTGTGTGTGTGTGGAATAGCAATCCATTTATAATTTTTTTTTAGCATTGAGTCGTTAGATATCAGTCTAAATACATAATGCTAAAGAAATAAAAAAGCTGAATTTTCTTCCCAAAGCAACATAGCCTGGTTGTGTCTGTGCTTTCAGTCCTCAAACTCCCAGCTCTTTACTCTTCATTAGACACGTAACCCTCAGGGTGTGACACCACACCGCACTACTCCTCAGCAGTCACGTAACCCTAATGGTGTGGCACCACAAAGCTTTTAGAGGTCTTGTCCAAGTGAGGAGACGTGACCAACAGCACTACTCTTCAGCAGAAGCTTTTAGAGGTCTTGTCCAAACACCCATCAGGGTGTTTACACCACACAGCACCACTCTTCAGCAGAGTAGCAGTGGTGCGTTCACTACCACACTGCTCTGTGGAACTTCACTGTGGGGCAATAACTGTAAAAATGGACAGCTCTGTGTAACCTGAGTGTGTCTCTGCTGCTCATTTCAGTAGAGTAGGAATGGTGCGTTCACTACCACACTGCTCTGTGTAACCTGAGTGTGTGTCTGCTGCCAGAACTCAGGAGCACATATGGGTGAAATAAGGATTGTCTCTGTATCTCCACTCTGTTGTTCCCAGCTTAGTGAACAACAGGCAGGAGGCAGGATCACACCAGCAGGGCATCTCAATTATCATGGACTCCTGTACTGTGTGGTTTAGGTCTCCTAGTCTTGATGGACTCATCATGATGGTACCCCTGATTAACTACATCATTTCATCATGATGGTAACCCTGATTAACTGCATCATTTCATCATGATGGTAACCCTAGTTAACTACATAATTCCACCATTATAGTACCCTTGGTTAGTTGTGTCTGCTGTGGTCAGGTATTTAACCTCCACATTAACCTGCTATGAGGAACAGACACACTCTGCTACATGCCTCCACTACGGTGTTCATATTAGGACATCCTCAGATCTCAGTTAGGTTAGCGACAAGTGGAGGCATTCATTCTTCAGCAAAGTCGGCAACCGGAGGACTAAACATGGGTTTACTTTACACGAGTGAACTAGCTTGCAGAAAACAACTATTTCGTATTATATCAAAAGTAAGTTTTCTTGCTGTACCAGTTAACAAAAACACCACAGCGGTATTCACTGTAAAAGCTGCAACTTTTTTTCTAAGAAAGTTCTGCTGAGAATGACGGCGTTTGGTTTGACAAAGAATTGTGTGAGGATGACGGCGTTTGGTTTGACAAAGTTTTGTGTGAGGATGACGGCATTTGGTTTGACAAAGTTTTGTGTGAGGATGACGCCGTTTGGTTTGACAAAGTTTTGTGTGAGGATGACGCCGTTTGGTTTGACAAAGTTTTGTGTGAGGATGACAGAGGTTTTTCTGAGACTGAAGCCGTTTCGCCTGAGTCTGACTACTTTTGGTCTGCTACTTTTGGTCTGCAGTGAGTGAAAAGAAAGAGCCTGAGGATTTGGTGTACGTCCAGGTGACCACTGGTAGCAACGGCAGAGGACAAATATCAGACATTCAAGGTCAGATTACACATATCAGCACACACACACCCCCTGCACCTGCTTCATAACTACATCTGCTTTGTCAAATGTGCATTTGTGTGTGAAAGAGAGTTGGCACAGGCTTTCTAGCCTGGAGTGTGTGTATTCCTCTTTTTCATTCTGATGTAGAACGTCCCCACAGCGACACACAGACACAAAGTCAGGGGCATAATAACACAGAAATAACTTTTACTGAAAGAGAGAAAACACACACACACACACACACACACACACACACACACACACACACACACACACACACACACACACACTCAGATCACTGACTTACCCGTCACATGTCCAGAACACATGTCCATCCCTGACCAAAGATGGACAGTTCACCTCACTTGGTCCCCGGGCACTACAAGCTGCCCACTGCTCCTGGGGGGTCCTTGAGGAAGGACAGTCCAGGATGGGAAAAAGCAGAAAATAAATTCACCGCGACCTCAGGCCTACCTGCGTGTGTGTGTGTGTGTGTGTCCTGTGTCGCCTCCATATATGCACGTGTGTGTTCCAGTGTGTTGTGTGTGCCATTAAAAACCTGACAAAGGTCTTAAAAAACCTAACAAAGGTCTGACAAAGGTCACTGAGGGACCTGGGTGGGTAGAGGGAAGAGTCGTGTTAGTCTGGTTAGTTGGTGTGACAGACACAGTGGGGGTACCTGAAACACGTTATATGTTAAACATGTTATAACAGATGGCAAACACTGTCATAAGCCTTTGTGACACATGGTAGAGGATAGATGATCCAGTGATATTTACAGTTTATTAGTATATAATCCAGTGCCATACTAGCATCATCATGATTGTTATGACTGCATGTCAAATGTTGTGATTTAACCTCCTCTGGTCAACCCTGCAAACTCAGATACTGCTGAACACCCCGTGTTTTTATTCTTTACTCTCATAACTCATCATTGTTATTATTATGGCATACGGCTATTTGCTCAAGAGGAGAATCTCATGATTGACCTTTGCTATGGCTGATTACTGATGTTATGTCTGTATTAGGGCTGTCAATAGATAAAAAAAAATTAACTAATTAATCGCACATTTTGAAATTAATTAATCGCGATTAATCGCGATTACATTTTTTTTTCTTCTTAAGACTAAATCTTATAAATTAACGAGTAATCACTTCATACAAACGTGTTTTTTAGACACTGTTGTTTAATTGTATTTTTTTTTAAAAACACAACGGTGCCCCTCGACGGTAAATCGTAAGAATTTCCCCTGAAGCAATTTGAATCACCTCAATCAGCCCACTGTCCTCAACTATGTTGCAACCCAAATGGCAACCTTTTCACGGACTGGTCTAGTTATTTTCCTAGAGAAGTCATGGAGTGTGGGTTGGGGACCATCTAACCTGGGACTGCTTTGCATTAGGGTGATAACTTCAAGATGAGCTGCTTCTGTGATAGCTAAATTCAGCTTGACAAATGCTACATACAACTTCAGTTTTGTCGATTGTTCCGTCATTTTGGCTCTTAAACAGAGACTTTCCGCCCAACAATCCCTCAGCTCTTTCCATCTTCAACTACCGCAGTGGTTCTCAAACTTTTTCTGTCATTCCCCACTTTGAACAAGGGGGGCTATTCAAGCCCCACCTGTCCCTCATCGCTCCCATAAAATGGTAGGCCAAGCCCCCTTACGGGCTACATTGCCCGAGGGGGACACAGGTTCAAGTCTGGCCTGATGTAATTTCCCAATCCTCTCCCCACCTCTTCTCCGCCTCGCTTCCTGTCATAACTTCATGTCATATCCAAATAAAGGCATAAAAAAAAAAAAAAAAAAAAAAAAAAAAATCATTTTAATCGCATAGATTAACGCGTTAACGCTGACAGCCCTAGTCTGTATTACTGATGTTGTCATGACCACTAAATCACTCAGATGTAAAGTAATGTCCCACTAACTGACCAGAGCAGGCGTCCAGCAGTAGAACTGAGGTGTTTTTGCTGCTGATGTGGTGCTGCAGGTGAGTTTGCTGCAGGTGAGTTCTCCAGTCACATTCCCACTCAGCAGGAGAGTCTGGTTATCTGCACTGAGATCAGCATCAGCTTCACTCAGAGGCCTCCCGTCCAGGGACCAGCTGTACTTAGAACTGTTCCCATCGGAGGAGCACCTCATCCTCCTCTCCCCATTGGCTGAGCAGCTGATTGACAAGTCCACATCAGACACAGGGGCTGAAGTAGAGCAATCTATTTATCTATATATCTCTTAATTTCTCTCTTTCAGTCCATATCTTTAACTTCTCCATCTTTTTCTACATTTGTTTTGTGTCTAAACTGTATATTCCCTCTCTCTTTCACTCACTTTCTTTCTCTCTTTCTATCTATCGGCTATTCTACATGTCTTTATTTCTTTGTCTATCTCTATGTTTGTCTTTATCACCTTCCACATCTCAGCTGCCATCACAGGCTTTGCTTTTCTCTGGCTCCCCCTCCCCACCCCCCTCAGCATTAAATGTTCTTTTGACTCTCTAACCTTTTATTTCATATTTGTTTCAAATGTCTTAATTTATGGAGTTATGGAGTTTATGAACTTTTAAACTCCCCAACATCACCTCCAAAGCCATGTGCCGTACAGCTATGCACTGATAAAACAGTTTACAAGTCATCACAGACTATTGGTTGACTAGAGTCTCTGCAGGATTTATAATCAGGGTCCCGTCATCACAAACAAACGGCCACCTCTGAAGGAATCATGGGTTGTTGAACTCGTTTAAGAACACTGTCTTGGAGCTTTTGGATGTAAATATATTCTTATCTCCACTGAATAACTTCAGTTCATGTCCTGTGGTCTTCATCAGCTGCAGGTACACAGGTAGTCCTAGGGTGCCGTTACATACAGCATCCTGAGTCCACACCTGGATTAAGAGAGATTTATTCTCATCATTTGAACACATCTGTATGGACGAGTCCAGTCCTGAACGAACCGAAAACCTGAATTTACTGACAATAAACAGTTGAGAACATACCTTTCCACAACCTTGGAAAAGTACCATGGTCAGATCTGTCTTGGCCAAAATCCTCCCCAAAACACACAAAACAGAACAGCCTAGCCCAGTGGTTCTCAAACTTTTTCTGTCATTCCCCACTTTGAACAAGGGGCCCTTTTCAAGCCCCACCTGTCCCTCATCGCTCCAATAACATTTCTAAAGTTCTAAATCTTAATCAATTACAAATAACATGAGTTCAAACATAGAGAAAATCAATAACAAATAACATCAGTTCAGAAATAGAGCAAATAAAAGAGCAATGGTGTCAATCCTTGCCTCAAATGAGCTGAGTTCCAAAAATAAAGAAAAAGAGCCTACTATGCGAATGTGTTATCAATTGTAGGCCAAGCTTAAAATTTCCCTTGTACGTGGCTTTGGATAAAAGCGTCTGCTAAATGACTAAATGTAATGCAATGTAAAATTGTCACATTTATTGAAATTTTCAATTTTCTTTTAGGTTGATTTTTTGGTGGATCAGCTGTCTTTTTCGCCACTGGTATTGAATCAATAACTTATGTATTTCGTGTCACAAATGTATCCATAACGTCAATATTAGCCTATCGCCCACTACACTTTCATGCTCTGGGAAAGTTTTTTTTTTCATTGTCCCGCTGTAAATCGTCAATCCAAATTTTCGCACAATGGTTCCAGGTCACATTTTTATCTCAGTCCCCCATCTCATGTTAATACAGTGTTGTGCGGCTCCTATAATGTATAATATATAATGGAGCAACACGTAGGCTACAGGGTGGGTGTGGTAGAGCGAGAGAGAGAGAGAGCGAGCGAAATACAGGGAGAGAGTGTTAGTATCCTCTCTAATGCTCAAGGGACTCTGGCTGTTACGTGTCTATTGTGTTTGTTTTGACATGTGCTCCTTGTGTTTTTGTTATGCCATGTGTTTTCTGTTTTGTTCTGACACTCCGCCCCACCTGCCTTGTCACTTCCTGCATTTCCCTGTCATCATCTACCACACCTGTCCTGTTAATCAGTCTACTTGTTGTCCTGATTAGTTTCTCCTGCCTCCTGTTTGCTTCCCACCAATTATCTGTTTCCCCTCCAGTATTTAAGTTCAGTCTGCCCTTTGTTCTATGTCTGGTCGTAACCTAAGATCTGTCTGAAAGAATCTGTCTGATGAACCTGGATTGTAACTCGTCTGTTTTCTGACTATCTGCTGGCTTGAGATAAGTTGTTGTTTTTGTGTTTCTTCGTCTGCTCTGACTGCTCTGAGTTTTTGGATCTTTTGTGCGTTACCTTTTTGGATCTTTTGTGCGTTACCCTTTTGAATTTTTTGGATCTTTTGTGTGTTGATTTTTTTAACTTTTGATTGACCTTTTTTGTACAAATAAACCCTAATTTTTCCCCGCATTTTTGGTCTGCATTTGGGTCTCTTTTCCTCCGGAGCTTAACAGTGAGAGAGCGGTGATGCACTTGGATAGATCAGATGTAGCGACCGGAGCAAAGTTATGTTGCTATAACATTGAACCCTGTGTAACCAGTGTGGAGAATAAATCTTCGGGCCAAATCAAGTTGCCATTAATTTGCTCCTCAGCCGCAGACTGAAGGGAAAGGGAGATAACCCCGTAGTTATATAGAACACTTCAGCCCTAGAGCAGTAAACAAAAGTCTCCCCTGTAATCTCCGACTACGACTAGCAGGAAAGGTTAACAACAGGCTAATGAATACAATATTTCTTTGTTTGAGTCTGGTTGTTTAGTGCGATGGGGGTGTATGATCCTTATTGTCTATAAAGGAAGGCATTGCAACGGGGAAATCTCCCGTTCATCGCGTCCATTCCATTTCAATGCCGTCACACCCCTTTACTTATTGTGGTTTTAACATTTCTGCATCTATTTTTGCATTTCCATGCCACGATCTGTGAAACCTCCCATGGATTTGCAGATATCGGTCCTTTGTGAGAAGTTCACATCTTTTTGGCTTACTTGTATGAAATAGTTTCCCAAGAACAGCTTCAGCTTCCTCTATGTCAGTGTGGGACACGCCCCACTGGTGACGTGTGGATCAGTCTTTCATATTAGAGTCGGTCTTTCCCTTTCTCTCTCTCTGTTTTGTCCTACACTGGTAGTAGAGATTCTGTACTTAGGGGAATGGGAATCAATGTTTTTGTCTTTTCCTTTACACCATAGTAGTCTAACTACTAGAGGTGGTGCCGGGGGTTGCCATGGTTGACATGGTTTGAAGTAACAACTTGGTGGGAGACTGGGTATGGCCGAGTGGGACCTCAGCTGTGGTTGGTCCGATGCAGTCCCTCTTGGCGAAGCATAGTGGGGTTTGGGGCTTGCCTGTGGTAACTGGACACTGTGGAGACACCGGTCATGGTTAAGTCATCTCTGTGTAACTCTGAAGGTGAAGATTGAGCAAACTGAGATTAAGATGGAGGGATCTGAATCTGACTGTTCTGGCCAGGGTTAGGATAGGCCAGCGTTTCTCAAAGTGTGGGGCGAGACGTAACTGGTGGGGCGCGAATGGACGCGATGAATGGGTGATTTTCCCGTTGCAATGCCTTCCTTTATAGACAATAACGATCATGTAGCGAAAGGAGAGCATAGTCACCCCACCCGGACTCGAACCCGGGTCTACAGGGTGCCAAACATGCACTCTGACAGCGACGCCAAAGAGCCAGGTTTGATAGCATGGCAGTCAGAGCACATACTGATCTGTAGTGACGATAACATCGTCACACTGCCCTCGCCTTCGGGTGAGAGTGTGCGTGTGTGTGTGTGTGTGCGTTTGTGTTAGTGTGTGTGCTTGTGGTTGTGAGGGTGTATGGGCTAGTACTGGTATACGTTCTTCTGATCTATCAAATCTGTTATTGTTACACATACATACACACACACACACACACAGGCTAACTAAAGCATCACTTCCACATTCCACAAGGCTGGTGTGTTGGTGGACGTGTCAGAACTCCACAATAGGACACACACAGCTGTGAGACATGCTGATGCTAAACACACACTTGGATTCTCTGTCTAAAAAAGTGTGAAAAATAGCAACTCACACACACACACATTTCCCAAACACGCAAATAAAACCACTGAATAAAAACACATTTTTTTTAATATTTATTTGCACTTATTCATTAATAAAATAACGCTACTTACACATCACTTACAGTAATTGGACTAAAAGACTGACATGCAATATTCTCAGCAAGCACAGAGACAGAGGGGTCTTTAAATTACTGTAATGTTTTAAATATTAACCATCACAACGCACCAAAGAGGAATATGAAACCATTACATACACTATAAATCAAAACAGCATTTTATCATTTACAATTTGCTTTGTATTGTCAATTACAGATATTTATGTCCACTATATATATGCAACACAAACTCACTCTCTCTCTCTGAGCTGCTGACGTGATTTGGTTTGACACACACACACACACACACACACACACACACACACACACACACACATAAAGAAACATACACTCTCACACACACATACACACACACACACACACACAGTAACATACAGTCTCACACACACACACACACCCACACCCACACCCACACAGTCACATACACTCTCTCACACACACACACACACACAGAGAGAGACTGTCCTGTCACTGTCCTCTGCGCACCTGCGCATACACACTGTCCTCCTGCTGTGTGTTGCAGGTAGGTTTTGGTAGTCTGACCTCTCCGTAGTCCACCGTCTCCGCCAATTTTCTCCTCTCCTCAGTCTCCCCCTTCTTCTTGAAGGACACTTCTGCATACTCCACCTCGTAGCTGTTAGCTGGGACAGACAGTAAAACAGTCCATATGACAGGTACACATAATCTATGTGTGAGATAGAAACAGTCTACATGACGGGTAAAAATAGTCTGTGTGTGAGATAGACACGGTCCATGTGAAAGGTAAACACAAGTGTGTGTGTGAGGTGAAATAAGACCTATGAACATTATTTTGGGTGGCTCATTATTTGGGTGGCTTTGATCGACAGATTATTTTAATTTAATTTCGATGCCATAGCTATTCAACAGTGAATCTGTTTAGTCCACAGTGTTGCCTGTGTGAGGTTTGGCACCAATAATAGTCTACTAGACCACTACAGACAAGAGAAAAAACGTTTGTGTGCTACTGAGGTTCCAGTGCAAAATGTGCGACTGTGACCATTACGCTGGTCTGACCACTCCAGTCTATGAGTTCTCAGGGTGGGATTTGTGTGTGTGTGTGTGTGTGTGTGTGTGAGAACCGACCTATTGTGGGTACGTCTTTCTTCTTCTTTTTGCAGATGCAAAACACTGCCATGAACACACACAGAAACACAACACCTCCCAGAACTGCTCCAAGGACTGAGGGAGGAAGAAACCACATGCAGTCAACCACATGCATTCTGAATAGATTCCCATACTACAAGGCTGTACATATGACAGTGCACACACACACACACACACATATATTAAATGAATATAACTTACTGAGGACTGAGTTAGACCCAAGTGTGTTGTTAGTTACCATGGATATGGAGGTGAGATGGTGTGGAGGTGAGGAGGCAGTTGGTGCTGAGGTGGCTGAAAACACACATCCAGAAAAAACTCATGTAACAGACAGCTGCTGAAAAGTGACAACATGCAGGTAAATTTACACGCACACGCACGCACGCGCACACACACACACACACACACACACACACACACACACACACACACACACACACACACACACACACACACACACACAGAAGATGCAAGGGTGCGCTTCCTGAAGGTGAGGGCAGCGTGACGATGTGCCGTCACTACACATGAGTATGTGCTCTGACTGCCATACACACAGCAAATACAAGGCAACGGTGGCAAGGAAAAACTCTATCAGTAAAAAACTGATCAGAACGCAGCTCAGAAGGGGGGACCCATCTGCTTGAGTATGAGTAGAATGGTGTTGTATGCAGTGTTCTCTAATGCCACTAATGCACTGAACGGTATTATTATCTCATGTGACAAGTGGTATGCTGTTGCTCAATACACAATGCAGGTGATCTTTGAAAAAAGAAGGAGTTGGAATTTAAAGCAACGTCTCGGTTACTTACGTAACCTCGGTTCCTTAAGCAGGGACCAGATATAACAGTATGGTACATGACGTTAGTCATGGGCCCAAATCGAAGCATTTATCCATTCACGCCTGAAAGGCTGCGATTCGTCCGCGCTCCCTCCTGAGCCCGCCCCCTCAGGAGCTTATAAATTCAGGAGCGTGGACTGAAACATCCTTGGAAAGAAAACTGAGCGTAGAAGTATCAAACCAAGGGCAACACTCTACACGCAACACTTGTTATATCTGGTCCCTGCTTA
This sequence comes from Clupea harengus, assembly GCF_900700415.2. Classification (NCBI taxonomy): domain Eukaryota; kingdom Metazoa; phylum Chordata; class Actinopteri; order Clupeiformes; family Clupeidae; genus Clupea; species Clupea harengus. The sequence continues at coordinate 11,089,269 of NC_045157.1, read as the reverse complement.
AGGAACCGAGGTTACGTAAGTAACCGAGACGTTCCTTATCGCAGTTGACTGTGATATAACAGTATGGGACCGTATACATTCCCGCGTGATAGTACAGTGGCAGCCAATCACACACACCAACTTTATACATTGCTTTGGCCCTCCTAGAGGTTCATACAGCAGCTGGTGGTGAACATTATAGGGCACATCCTTTATACATAGGCGGCAGGGATCAGTGATCCCTTGCCTGTAGGAAAACAACCCTGGAATGGTTCATTTGCAACGTAACACGTAGACACTAATGAACACATACATCATTATATCGTTCTCAGGCCAGGGGATTCAGAGATCGCCTGCCTGTAGAACACCTTGTAAAAAACTAGGTTCAGCCACATCTAACATATAGAATCTAATGAAAGTGTGGCGAGAACTCCAGCTTGCAGCTTTACAAATATCTTCTACTGAGACTCCTTTCAGTAAGGCCCAGGAAGACGAGACCCCCCGCGTAGAGTGCGCATGCAACTTCTCCGGGGGATCCAAAGACAAACTCTTATAAGACAACACGATAGCCTCTACTATCCAACGGAAGAGGCTCGGTTTTGATAGAGGTCTGCCTTTTGCACGTGCACCAAAGCACACAAATAGCTGATCTGATTGTTTGAATGCCCCAGTGCGCTCTACATAGCAGCGGAGAGCGCGTACTGGGCAAAGCTTATTCAAACGTTCCTCCTCTGCTGACGCAAAAGGAGGAGGCGAGAAAACTGCTAATTCAATCACCTGATTGCGGAATGGGGTTACCACCACTTTAGGTGTGTAAGCAGCATTAGGTCGCATAACCACTCTGTCCCCAGCGATCGAGAACTGAAGGCCCGACGGGCTGACGGACAGGGCTTGCATGTCACCAACGCGCTTTGCTGACGTCAATGCCAGCAACAGCGCGGTCTTTAAAGAGACACATTTTATGTCCACTGTCTCCAGGGGCTCAAACGGAGGCCCTGTGAGAGCACGTAACACAACCAGCAGATCCCATGAGGGTATGAGGTGTCTATCAGGCACCCTGAGCCGTCTCACCCCCGCCATAAAGCGTGACGCTAGCGGGTGACTGCCCGGGGAATTGCCATTTATGCCTGCATGGCTGGCTGAGATGGCCGCCAAGTACACCTTGAGAGTGGGAGCCGCCTTCCCCTCATCAAACAACTGCTGTAGGAATTCTAATATGACGCCTAGCGCGCAGTTAACGGGGTCGCGCTGGAGCGCAGCGCACCATCGTTCGAAACTGCGCCACTTCAGCGCATACAGAGCCTGTGTCGAGACTGCTCGGGCACTCTGTATCGTAGCTACCACCGCGTCCGACAAGCCTGACGCTAGGAGTCTGCTCCTTTCAGGTGCCAGGCTCTGAGACGCCACAGCTCCGGATGGGGATGCCAAACTGTCCCGTGCGCCTGTGTTAGGAGGTCTCTCGAAAGAGGCAGCTCCCAGGGCTGTTGCACTGACATATTGATCAGATCTGCTACCCACGGCTGGTTGGGCCAGTGGGGGGCTATCAATAACAATTCTCTGCCCTCGTCCGCTACCCTGCTCAGCACATGCTGGAGGAGCGGAACTGGGGGAAACGCATATAGGCGCAGGCTCGGCCACTGGTGGCTCAACGCGTCTATGCCGAGTGGGGGGTCGTCGCCCCCTAGCGAGAACCAGAGAGGACAGCAGATGTTCTGTCTGCTCGCAAACAGATCCACCTGCGCCCTGAAAAAACACAGCTAGATCTGCTCTATCACCTGAGGGTGTAGACACCAATCTGCTGCTCGAGGGTCGCCCCTTGATAACAGGTCCGCCCCATAGTTGAGGTGGCCTGGAATATGGACTGCCCTGAGGGAACGGATGTGAACTGCTGCCCACAGGAGCAAGCGATTTGCCCGGTGGTGCAGTGACGGGGAGCGCACTCCGCCTTGGCGATTTATATACGCCAATGCCGAAGTGTTGTCCGTCCTTACCAACACATGCTGACCACTCAATCTGGGTAGAAAGTGCTGCAGTGCCAGGACTACCGTTCGCAGTTCTAATACATTTATATGTGACGCAGCCTCTGTCGCAGACCAGTGGCCATTCACGCCTTCTCCCTCGCAGACCGCTCCCCACCCCTTCGTGGAGGCGTCTGTGGTTACCACTACGCGGTGCGTCACTATGCCCATGTGGCCTGACGCTGCGAGGAACCCCGGAGTTCTCCAGACTGCCAGGGTTTTCCTGCATCTGGAGGACACCGTTATTCTGCGGTATCTGTGCTTGACTGGACTGAGTCTCAGGGATAGATACCACATTTGGAAAGGCCTGGGGTGGATCAGGACATGGAAGTTAGGTCTATCGTGATGAACCAATCGTTTGGTCTTATGAACTGCACTAGCCGGCGGGGGGGTCAGCATTCTGAATTTCAACGGCATGAGCGCTTTGTTCAATACACGTAGATCTAGTATTGGCCGATAGTTCCCGTCCTTTTTGGGGACCAAGAAATAACGGCTGTAGAAGCCTGAAGCTGCCTCCTCGGGAGGCACTACACTTATTGCTCCTTTTTGGAGCAGGGAGTCTATCTCTTTTCGTAGGAAATGAGACTGCCCCTGCTGCACCACTGATTGGATCACCCCTCCGAATGACGGAGGGGGACGGGCGAACTGCAGCACGTACCCCGCTGTGATCGTTCTCAGCACCCATGATGACACTGCTCATGCGCGCCAACAAGCCGCGCAGCCTGCCAGGCTGGGCTTTGAGTCGAATAGGTCGGGAACTAACCCGCTCATAGTCAATGGGCCTCATTCTCGAACGCAGTTAAGAAGAATTTAAGAAGGAATTTCTTCTGAATTGGATTTAGGAAAACATTTGGCATTCATGAAAGTTTTCTCATCTGGGATTTGTTCTGAACTTCAGAAGACTTTCCGAACTCGAAATAGCAGTCGTAACTCGGCCAGTGGGCCATCTTGTGGTCCATCTTGTGGTTTTTTGAGGAATCGCATTTAAGAAAACTCTCCGTGTTAGAAGTGTTAATGAATCGTTGGTGATTGCGTTCACATCAACTCTACAGTCATCCTCGGATTAGATTAATTATAATAATAATAATAACGAGACTATTTGTATCATTAACAATTGATGATGATGATTCTACGAGGCACCGTGATGTCATAAAATAAATAAAAGGACTACACCAGAATGCTGCGCTCGTCTAGTGAGCGTCGTTTGGCACTGCCGTCTGTGCAAGTACGGCAATCCAGAATTTTCATTTGTAGTTCCACGTTGGTGGAACGAACTGCCTAGCACTACCAGAGCAGGGGCGTCCCTCTCTACCTTTAAGAAGCTTTTGAAGACCCAACTCTTCAGAGAGCACCTCCCTTCCTAACTGGCACTTCGACTAGTGCTTAACTTGCACTTACAGCAGTTACATTCCTGCACTTCGTTTTTATTTTCTATTTCGTTTTTCTATTTCTTATGTAAAGTAGTATTTATTGTTACACTAGGTCTCTATTGCTCGTAGCTTGACTGTTCTCTCCCTTGTACGTCGCTTTGGACAAAAGCGTCTGCTAAATGACTAAATGTAAATGTGAATGTACACGAACACTGCAAATGTAAGTGAATAAATAAAAAAGCACTAAACTCAATCACGTTGATATAGCTAGAGTGGAATAGAATGGACACATCTACATCCTGCAACGGTCCACCTCATGACATGACTCGTTTACGAGTTGCTTTCGTCTAGATTCGGTCGATTCCGACTGCACACCTCACTACGGTTGCGTGCCCTTATAAGGAGCTGGCGGGGCGTGTATGTATGCAAATTCAGGAGCACGAGAACGCGCTTTCAATTTCAGAAAACTCTTCCGGTGGAGCACAGCTCAGAACACTTCTGCTGTGTAGGAACACATTTTCAAGCGTTCATGAATTTGTCGGATGTCTTTTTCTTACGTTGTTTTTCCGAAGCCCGTAAGAAACATTTCAGAAGAAACTTCAGAAAATGTTCGAGAATGAGGCCCAATGAGTCTAAACCTAGATCTGCGCCCGCTCCGCCTAGGGAGGGGGACGAGATCTGGGGTTGCCCCCTCATGGTTTTGAAAAAAAATGCGGGGTGCGAGTGCACTGTGTGCACCACGGGGGGAGTTGCACAAGCATGCCATAGCACTGCGCCTACTGGGGCAGGGGCTGAGACATTTGAGTGTGGTGCTTGTGGGAACCTGCTTACCGTGCTTGACATGAATTTTGCATGAGAGCAACGGGCGGATTTCTGTGGAGGCGGTGGGGACTCCACCGCTCCCCCTGTCTCTTGGTCGGGCGACTGTCTATCAGGTGGCCGGCAGCCTGCCCTGGCCCTTCCCCCGGCGAGCAGCATGCTGCCGTGGGGCTTGGGCTGCGCCCTGGTTCGGGCGCGCAGCTGGCTGCTGCTCTGCGGGCGGCTGAGAGGCGGGGCGGAAAGGGTGCTTCTGCCAGCCTCGCCGGGTGGGCATCTTGGCCGGAGGAGCTGGTGAGCGGAAACCGCTCCGCCTCTGGCCTGGGGTGGGTGTAGTGTGTCCCGAAGAGGACTGCTCACCGGACCCGCTGGAGCGAGGCATCCAAGCCTGGAATGCCTCTCTGCTTTTCTGCTGTTCCTCGAACTTAGCAGCCATTGTTCCCACAGCCTCTCCAAACACGCCCTGGACGCTGATCGGTGCGTCCAGGAGTGGCGCCTTTTCCCGGTTCGTCAGCTTCGCTAGGGACAGCCAGAGGGATATCTGCGTCGCCACGGATGCTCCCATGACCCTCCCCAGGGCCTGGGAGGTGCAGCGTGTGAGTCGGAGGGAGAGGTCCGTCGCCCGTCGCTTTCTCAGCCAGAGCCGCCTGGTGCCTGGCCACTCGCGTGGGCAGGAGGGGCTTCTGGCTGAGGCGCATCGTGGGGGAGGCGGGCGAGAGGTAGCCCGCCACTGCATCCTCGACCGGCGGAAAGGAGAGGTAACCGCTCTCCTTGGCCTGGTCGAGGTGCAAGTAGGAGGCAAAACCCGGCACTGGGGCACGGCCCGAGTAGGGGGTTGCCCACGTTGTCTTCAGCTCCCCATGCACCTCCGCAAAGAAGGGGAGGGCGCTGGGGGCTGGCACGGCTGGGCCAGCATAAAACTCCCCATCCAGCAGCGAGGCCTGGGAGGGAGGGGAGAGGGAGACCGAGGCAGCTCGCTGCCCTCAGCGCCACCTCGTGCAGCTGCTGGCCCAGAGTCCTTGATGTGGCCGGGGGAGAGGTTGCCCGCGGCCGAACATCCAGACTGAGCTGCATGTCCTCCTCGTCCGAGCCCTGCTCGTCCGAGAAGTCCAGCAGACTCTCGTCATCCAGGCCGAAGTCCAGCTCCGGCGTGGGCTGGTCTTCGCCAGCGGGTAGCTCCACCGCCTCGTGGCCCGCGGCCAACAGGCTGGCAGGCGACGGCGACGGGGGAGGACTAGAGTCCAGCCTTTCAGATGAACCACTGGGAGATGCTTCCTGTGTGTTTGGGGATGTTTTATTGGTCTTGGTTTGACTTTCTGTGCTCTGATTGGTTGAGATTTCACTCAGAGGCCTTCCATCCACAGACCAACTGTATTGAGGACTGTCCCCATTGGAGGAGCAACTCACCCTCATCTCCCCATAGGCTGAGCAGCTGATTGACAGATTCACAACAGACACAGGAGCTGGAAGAGAGGAGGGACTCTAGTGAGGATTAGAATTTTACCATCCACACAGCCAGGTTTATTTTGGGTGTCCACCAGGAGACCAGGGTTCCTATCCCGGCCTGTTCCTCTAACCCTGAGTTCACATCACAGTCCAGGCGAAGTCCAGACTCTCTATATTCAAGGTCTATTCTTTCATCAACATCACCATCTTTCTTTCAGCCCTATCATTTAGTTTGAAGTTTAATGTCAAATTATTGGAAAATTTTTGTCCTCTAGAGGACAGTTAGGGACTCCTTTAGCTCGTTGTTTTGGGCTTACCATGTGTTCTGTGTTTATTTTTGTTGTCCATGTGCTTCAGACCTGGGCTCCATTCGTCGTAGCTCGTTCAGCGAGTTACCGAGAAAATGTTCAGGATGAGATAATATATGTCCCTCCTTTCGGTTCGTCGAAGCAACTTTCGATAAATCACCATAGCAACACATCAAGTAGCTCTAACCTGCTCCAGCGCAGGCTAATTTAAGTGAAGCTGGATAAGCTTGCCACACCCCCGGAAATAGGAGAGATCCCTTCATAGTTCATCGCTTCATAGTGAGAGAGTTCTTCGCGATTGCCAAGATCCATCATTTCATCATGATGAGTTCTTGTATGAGCGCTACAGATTCAGCCGACAAGGAATAATTTATTTACAAGACCTTCTCGAGCCATTTATTGCAAACACCACAGCCGAGCATTGACTGTCTTGCGCTTTTTTGCAAGTGGTAGCCTACATTTTTGTAGTGTCGGCGATGCGGAGAACAAAGCACTCATAATTATATGACAGTGTTATTAGTACACCATATCATTATTGTAGAAAATGATTAAGGTGGTCTCATGATAAGAATGGAGAGAAATACACACAATTTCTTTTCACTGCTTCAATTTATTGAATTTCTTATACATTTACATTTAGTCATTTAGCAGACGCTTTTATTCAAAGCAACTTGCAAGGAAATGTAAAGCTACACTTAATAAGGAGGTGAGGGGAATCAAACTAGCAACCTTGTAACTACTAACCGACAGCACTACCCACTGTACCAGATAACACTTGCTGTAATCTATACATACATAGATATCCCCCCATAAACAGCCCCATACACAGCTTCTTGTCTTGCTCTCGCAGCGATGGCGGTGTTGGATTTTGCCATGATTATGGTCTTGTATTCTTCATAAGCGTTCATGATCATCTCCTGCTCGCCAGCGGAGAAAAAAAGAGTCTCCTTCATTGAGTTTAATAGCCATTGTACCGACAGAAAATTATGGTTTTGGTGATCGACGCTTCTCCCTTTTGACGTAGGACGGGCACGCGCAATTGCCCTGATAAGTTTAGCCTGGTTCAAATTAGCGACATGGTTAGACCGCGGAAAAGCCGTCGACGAGCCGATATATCCTGTTCTCAATCATCTCGGTAATTAAAACGGGCTAATAGGACAATTGATCGACTTAACTTAAACCTTTACGACGAATACACCCCTGACCTCTCACCTTTTGTGTCTACTTCCTGCCTTTGTTTGTTTTCCAGCCATTTTCTGCTCTCACCTGTTCATCAGACTATAACGCGACTAATTATCCTGAGTATTTATACCTGGTCTTTTGGGCATGTCATCTCGAGTCTTTGTGTTCTAGAGATTAGTCACATAGCATGCTGGAGTTACTTTTTGGTCTTGCCTGTAATCCTTGGACTGTTTCCTGACTTGTTTTGTGTTAGATTTCCGTGGAATTATGTGCCCTGTTTTTTTCCTGAGATATCTTTTGTTTTTTGTTGTGATCTTCTGAGTTTTGGATTAATTCTTGATTTTGAAAATAAATGTAAAACGTTTTTTGACACTATAGCTGCATCAATCCCTGACTCCGGCCTGACACTGGGTGCTTTTTGTGAGTGATAACAGTAATACAACCCTTTCATGCACAAGGCTGAAATTAATGTATTGATAATTTTGTACAGAATAATGTGGATGTCACTCCGGTTAGTGAGAGAAAATGAATGTGAAAGACACTCATGTCATGAACAGAATACATTTTGCCCCTCAAATTCACTTCTGGGGCACGGAATGCAGAACAAACTGTTTGCTTCAAACACAGACAGATTTGTGGGGCTTCAATGACATGAACATGTATTTTGAAAGATGTAAAGAGAACAGTTTGTAAATAAAATTAGACAAAACCATTTCATGTTACAAAGGCCCCATACTTATGAGTTCTTAGATCTCTAGCTGTGTTTCACACATGAAGCTAGGTATGCAGGGGAAGACTGCTCAAGCTCTCTCTCTCTGTTAGGGTTTTAAGTAAAGGACCCAATCGCAGACCAGATGCAGTAAAGTTCAGGGTTTATTTTACAAAAATTAAACTAAAAGATCCAAAAAGGGCAAACACACAAAAGATCAGGGCAAACTAGAAATCCGAAAGCACAGAAGATCAAAACTAGGAAATCCCCCCAAAAAACAAAACACAGAAGATCCCAACCTAGGAATCTAACAGGGGCAGAGCATCCACAGAAACAGAAGATCCCAACATAGGAATCAAACAGGGAAAGCACAGAAACAAGACAGAGACGTAACACGGGCATTAAACTTACGAACCGACAGGGGACACAGGACAGACTGAACTTGAATAGCAAAGGGCTAAAATCGCTACTGAGATTATTTAACTTCTTAAAGGCTCAACGAGGAGTTGAAGTGATTTACCTTCAATGATCAGCTGTACTGTGTGCAGTCCCACACGCTTCCCTGTTGAATCCTCATGGATCTCCACTCTGTATCTTCCTGCGTCTCTCCTCTCTACAGGGTTTATAATCAGGGTCCCGTTATCAGGAACAAACTGCCACCTCTGGATGAATGATGGAATGTTGAACTCGTTATAGAACAGTGTCTTGGATTTTCTGTGTCTAAAAATGCCTTCATGTTCCTTATGAAAGCTCAGTGTATGCCCACTGGTGTCCCTCATCAGCTGCAGATACACAGGTCCTCCCAGAGCCCCATAACATGAAGCATCCTGAGCAGCATCACAGATGGAGTCCAGACCTGCGTAAAAAAGAGCCCTTTACAATGAATTACTGTAATACTTAGAGTTTTATGAGTGAAAATGGTAAATGGTAAAGTTGCCAGATGTCACATTAATGCAGTCAGTTGTGTGTTGAGATGAATAGGTCTTAGTGGCATGTAGTAGTCTCATGTATTGTTGTTTCACTTACTTTGCTTGGAAAGAAAATTGTCTGCATGCCACAGAAAACTTAGCATGGAGCTCTCTTGAGGCATATAGCTGAATTTTGTTTTATTTTAAAATTACAATATGTACGAGGTGTCATACACGTTTCTTTACTTTTGCAATGCAACACTAAACAGTGCAAAAATAGAGGATACAGCAACACACAATATATGCATTTCGAAATGCTTCAAGTTGCCTGAGGTTTTTTTTTTTAAATTGTACATGGAGTGATAAAGTAGTTTAATGGTAGAGAGCATATGCTATAGTTATGGTAGCACGATGGGTGAAGTATGAGGTGTTTTGCTGGTTGTAGTGCATTTTGCACCAAAGGTTAACTGATGTGTTGAGGTGTGTGTATGGTAAGCCCACTGTTTGAAGAGTTTGGAAAAAGTGTGAAATTTATTGGAAAAAAGTTTAAAAACAAAAAATACTAATAATTCTGAGATATAGATTAGGATAAATTCTATGTATGTTGAAATATTTTGTGAATTTCCCTTATTTTGAATTAAACAGAGTGGTGCAACATCATACAGTACATAAAGCATTATTAACTGCTGCTCTTCATTACTGCCATAACACACAACAGTATCACATTACACACTTATCCCAATACTATGTCCACTTTTTCAAAACTCTTCACACAGCAGTACAACCACCAAAACACCTCTTACTTAATCCAAAAGTGACTCTTGTTGCCATAACTATAGCATATGCTTTCTACCATTAAACTACTTTATCACTTAAAGCATAATTAACTAAAAACCACAGAAACACATCCCCCCACCCTATTTGGGGCAGGACAGAGAGGCCTGAGCTACATGACACTCACATATTCTGACATGTGTACTCACAGATATGCACACTGTGCCCACTGTGTGAAGAGTTTTGTAAAAGTGGACATGGTATTGAGACGAGTGTGAAAATGATTGGAAAAAACTGTAACATTTATGTCAGGCCAGTCGATTCTGACCCAAACCACAACAAGTAAAAAATCCACCCAAAATCCAAACTACAGCTCATTTATTTACACAATAAACCTTTAGCATACTAAACCAGCTTAGGACCAACTGTTGACAAACAAACAAGGATAATTATTTATTTATTTATTTTAAACAATTTTGAGCTCTTTTTTTTAGCCTAGGTTTGTCCATGTTAATGTAATACCGTTGTGTGCTATGGCAGTAGCGAGGAGCAGCAGTGAGCACGTCTAGGTCAATCTAAACCACTTTGGGCTATACGTATCATTGGCACATTAGGTCAGATACTTGGATCGTATTACCTATGAAGGCACATGTGCAAAGTAGTAATAATGCGACTCGCTGTACTGTACATATCTGTGAGGACACATGTCAGAATATGTGCGTGTCATGTCATCATCAACATCAATAGGGCAATCATCTTCTAGAGAACTTAGTCTATCCTATTTTTACACACACACACACACACACACACACACACACACACACACACACACACACACACACACACACACACTTACCATAAGTTGACTCAATCAGTAGCACCAGAAGTCCAGGAAAAGCTCTTATCTCCGCAAATAACACCTGCATCTTGACAAACACTCTCTCTGCAGATGAAATTTCTGCAATGTCCAAATGAGCCAGTGTGTTGTGTGTGTGTTAGAGAGAGAGAGAAAGAGTGTGTGTGTAAGTCTGGGGTTGTAAGAGACAAGTGGCTGAAACATGTACAGAGAAAGAGAGAGAGAGTGTGAGAGAGAGAGAGAGAGAGAGAGAGAGAGAGAATGCTTGGTGATTTTCATAGTTGTGTGTGCCTTCCTTTGGAAAGAGGAAGTTTGACTTGCGGCGGTGCACCTCTGTCTTTCACATGACTGATACTAAACCAACGGGATTCTGCCCTTCCCTTCTGTAATTCTCCGTTTCTGTTACTGATGTGTGTGTGTGCTGAGTGTAAATGAGTGAGTGTGTGTGTAAATGAGTGAGTGTGTGTAGTGAGTGTGTATATGAGTGAGTGTGTAGATGAGTGAGTGTGTGTGTATACATGAGTGAGTGTGTAGATGAGTGAATGTGTGTGTGTAGGTGAGTGAGTGTGTGTTGTGAATGTGTGTGGTGAGTGAGTGTGTCTGGTGAGTGTGTGGTGAGTGTGTCTTTCGACCTACAACAGGTCCCCACTCCTCGAACTCACAAAGCAGGGAAAGAGCTTGACCTCATCCTTGCTCGGAACTGCACCACGGACAACCTAACGGTTACACCTCTGTACCTCTCGGACCACTTCTTCATTCGCTTCGATGTTCGGCTCGTTGAACAACCCTCTGACCCCCCTCCGATGGTCTCGTTCTGGCACAATCTCCGCAACCTCTCTCCCACCCACTTCTCCTCTCTGGTTTCTCCTGCTCTTCCACCTTCAACCCCTTTCTCCTCACTAGGTGTCAATGATGCCACAGAATCTCTCTGCTCCAATCTGAGCTCATGCCTGGATAGTTTGTGTCCACTTTCCACCAGACCTGCTCGATCTACCCAGTCTTATTCATGGCTGAGTGATACCCTCCGAACGCAGCGCTCCAATCTCAGAGCAGCTAAGAGAAAGTGGCACAAATCTGCAGCACCGGACAATCTTGCAAGCTACCAGACACTGCTGGCCTCCTTCTCATCCAGCATCACTGCTGCTAAGAAGACTTTTTTCAATGACAAGATCAATGGTGCAACTGACGCTCAGAAACTATTCTCCACCTTCAAAACTCTGCTCTACCCTCCTCCTCCTCCCCCAGCTACCAACCTCACTGCTGATACCTTTGCTTCCTTTTTCACAGAGAAAGTGGCAGCCATCGGGAAGCAATTCAACCATCTGTCTCCTCCCCCTAAGGGCACAACCGTCAATGGCTCATTGTTTCCTTCTTTCACCCTTTAAAATCCTAATAGGTAGCCGTCCTACTACATGTCCGTTGGACCCCATCCCATCCAACATCCTTCAAGCCATATCACCTTCCATCTTACCGGCAATCACACAGGTGATTAATGCTTCATTTAATTCTGGAACATTTCCTTCTTTATTCAAAGTGGCTCGGGTAACACCGCTGCTCAAGAAGCCGTCTCTCGATCCCACTCAGGTGAAAAACTATCGGCCGGTCTCACTTTTCACGCTCCTATCTAAAACCATTAAGAGGGCAGCTTCCAAACAGGTCACAGAGTTCCTGTCAAGGAACAATCTCCTCGATCCAAACCAGTCTGGATTCAAAAGCTGTCACTCCACCGAAACAGCCCTGTTGTCTATGACAGAGGCCTTACAGCCAGAGCAGCAGCTCAATCCTCGGCTCTCATCCTGCTTGACTTTGTCAACCAGTCAACCACCGCATCCTTCTGTCTATACTGTCAAGTATGGGCAATTCTGGCAAGGCACACTCCTGGTTTGAATCTTACCTCACTGGCCGCTCGTTCAACGTGTCATGGCAAGGTCAGCTGTCTGTACCTCACCGCCTCACCATAGGGGTGCCACAAAGCTCGGTGATAGGACCACTTCTCTTTGCCATTTACACCGCCTCGCCCTATCATCCACTCGCATGGTTTTTCCTATCACTGCTATGCCGATGTTACTCAACTGTATCTGTCTTTCCTTCCTGATGACACCACTGTCTCGGCGCGGATCTCTGAAAGTCTTGCTGATATATCCACATGGATGAAAAATCACCACCTTCAGCTGAATCGGGCTAAAACGGAACTGAAGGTCTTTCCAGCCAAACAGGTCATCCACATCAATATCAATATTGACACCTTATCTCTTGCTCCTTCCAAAACAGCAAGAAACCTCGGGGTCATTGTTGATGACCAACTGACTTTCACTGACCACATCGTCTCCCGGTCGTGCCGCTTTGCGCTATTCAACATCCGCAAAATCAGGCCGTACCTAACCCAGTATGCCACCCAGCTGCTGGTGCAAACCTTGGTGAGTTCCCGCCTTGACTACTTACACACACGCACGCACATTTTTTATGTATATTGTAAATGTGTGTTGTTAATTGTTAAATACATTGTTAAATACAAAAAAGACTCGTTCTATTTATGTTGAAATATTTTGTGAATTTCCCTTAATTTAAAGAAAACACAAGGTACAACATTGTTAACTAGCTGCAAATGATACAGTACATAAAGCATTATTAACATTTATGTCAGGCCAGCCAATTCTGACCTGAACCACAACAAGTGTAACAGTTGCTGTGTTTGTTGTTGTTGTTGTTGTTGCTGCTGTTGTTGTTTTTATGTTGTTATTGTAATATGTTTTTCTTTACTATAATCTGATGTGATTGTCATACACATGCTACTGTTTTATGCATAATGCTTTATTTATCACTCTTGTATTCTATTTTTTCCAAATATGTTTTGGCAGTCAGTCGAGAATCTGTGTGCATAGAGTGCTGCTTGGGAGTACAAAGGTGTTGGGGATTGGCGTCTTCAGTTTGGGGATCCTACTAATTGAGTATTGGTGAACAAATCTAAGGGCACTCAGGAGGGTAATATGTTCAGAAAGCCTTTAATATCTCTTGGCTGTTAAGCCAAAGAAACAAGAAAAAACATGCTTATGCGTTTCAGTCATAAGAACCTTCATCAGAGCAAGTCAAAATGTCTTCCTTTGGGCTGTTTCTTCAAGATGTTAACAAGTAGTCACATGACATGTATGGACAGGTAAGTAGTCACATAATTAATGAAGACAGGTCAAGTCACATGACAGACCATGCTCTCAAACCATTAGGTAGAGGAAAGTACACATCCAAACACACACACACACACACACACACACACACACACACTATCAGAATCATCTTAATGTCTTATTTATGGCTAACATCATGTTCTGTCCTTCCTGTATGTACCAGTTTGCCCTGATGTAAGTCACTTTGGACAAAAGCATCTGCCAAGGCCCTTGAACTTAAACTGAACTATGAAAAGATGAAGAAGTGCTCTCTCTCATGTGCACAACGTGTGTTTACCTAGAACAACACAACACCCAGGACCAACACTATACATGGTTAGAGAAAGATACGATTGTGTGTGTGTGTGTGTGTGAGAGAGAAGAGATAAGTAGGTGTGTATCTGTCAGAGAGAGACAAGAAACAACAATTAAAATACATACATCAAATACAAATAATACAGACAACAATAATAGCAAATAAAAACAACAAAGTCCGGTTTGAGAGCTGCAGTAACAATACAAATGTATTATTGTACATTAAACATTAGAAACCTCAATCAATAATCAATAATCAATGAAGTACCAATCAGACAATTTACCAATATGTATATAACGAACAAAATAGCAATCCATTTATAAAAAAAATGACATTTTAGCATTGAGTCATCTCTGAATGATATCAGTCTAAATATATAATGCAAATAAAGAAATAAAAAAGCTGACTTTTCTTCCCAAAGCAACAAAGCCTGGTTGTGTCTGTGCTTTCAGTCCTCAAACTCCCAGCTCTTTACCCTTCAGCAGACACGTAACCTTCAGGGTGTGACACCACAGAGCACTACTCTTCAGCAGACACGTAACCCTGAGGGTGTTACACCACACAGCACTACTCTTCAGCAGACACGTTACCCTGAGAGTGTTACACCACACAGCACTACTCTTCAGCAGACACGTAACCCTGAGGGTGTTACACCACACAGCACTACTCTTCAGCAGACACGTAACCCTGAGGGTGTTACACCACAAAGCCATTAGTGGTCTAGTCCAAACAGTGGTGGAGGAAGTACTGAAGTTTAGTACTTAAGTGAAAATAAAAGTAAAAGTAAAAGTACTACATCAACAATCCTACTTAAGTAAAAGTAAAAAGTAATTACTTTTAAATTTACTTTAAGTATTAAAAGTAAAAGTACTCACGCAATGGGTTGTCTCTCAATGTCTAGGCTGTGCCATTTTAATAAAGAAATAGCTACTGGTAATAAATGCCTCTACAGATGTCACTACTAGTAATAATTATAAGCAACAACGTTTGTTAATTGGAATGGTTGGTGTACTTATTGTGCCTACCATCTGTAATACTGTTCACACTATATCTTACAATTCTGCAGATGACAAGTTATCTACCAGGCATTATTTGCAAAGTGAATACCATTAAGCCAAACTAATAAAGACACCATGTGATATCTTTAAATCTTTTATTTAATTGTAAACGTGTAAAAAAGGGGAACATGGAACATGAAAAACAAATGTAATTGTAAAACTGGACAGAACAAGGCACGCTAGCTTGACATTGCTAACCTACCAGCTTTATTTTACCACTACGTTAAATATATAATGAAGATACAATCATGTTTTTTGATGCTATTGCTGTATGTCAACATGCATTTCACTAGATAACATTATAATATCATGTCAGTAAACGAATTAAATACATATCAATATTCAAAAGTCAGGGACATTAACTTAGCATAGCAATCACTCTGCTTACCTCGATATGCTACTTTAAATTTGAGGGCGAATTATTGAAGGCTAGCAACTCCCTTTTTTTGAGGGAGACAGGAAACGCATTGAAACCTCCAGGAGTCATTCTTGGGGCCTTTGAACTCGAACATATATTTTAAATAGGGCCAAGGGTGGCTCATATCAGAGGGCTCAGTTCAGGCCGACTCTGGATCCATGTTGAATAGGCAGTAGTCAGGCTGAATGTTCAACTATAACAGGCAAAGCTACCGCTAGTGCTGCTGCCAAACGCGCACTCTGATATCATTGGAGTTGATAGAGCCACCTGAATGGTTTAAACTTCCAAAACAGCAACGCAATCCATAGTAACAACACATATTGTAAAAATGTAGCGGAGTAAAAGTATAGATAATAGCTAAAAAATGTAATGGAGTAAAAGTAAAAAGTATGCACTATTATTTTTACTTAAGTAAAGTACAGATACGTAAAAATTTACTTAAGTACAGTAACGAAGTAAAAAATACTTCGTTACATTCCACCACTGAGTCCAAATGAGGAGACGTGGCCACAAGCACTACTGTTCAGCAGAGTAGCAGTGGTGCGTTCACTACCACACAGCTCTGTGGAACCTCATTGCATTTGGGGATGTGGGCATGGGGCGTTCACTACCACACAGCTCTGTGTAACTTCACTGGGGGGCAATAACTGTAAAAAAAAATGGACAGCTCTGTGTAACCTGAGTGTCTCTCTGCTGCTCATTTCAGTAGAGTAGGAATGGTGCGTTCACTACCACTACCGCTTTGTGTAACCCAGTGGTTCTCAAACTTTTTCTGTCATTCCCCGCTTTGAACAAGGGGCCCTTTTCAAGCCCCACCTGTCCCTCATCGCTCCAATAAAATGGTAGGCCAAGCGTAAAAATAAAAACGCCACTCACTCAGCTGACCGTAACAGAGACATTAAAACGACAGCAACCATACAGCAACGACAACAAGAGACGAAAGGAATTAAATGCAAAGGTAATGGAATTCATATGCCTTGATCAGCAGCCGCTGTCTGTTGTGGAAGACGCCGGGTTCAAACGCCTCGTATCCTGCTTGGATCCACGCTATACGCTGCCGGGCCGAAAATACCTAACTGATGTTTGTCTGCCGGAATTATACCAAAATGTCTACACGCACATCGAGAGCCTTATGAAGGACAACATCAGGGCAGTTAGCTTCACCAGTGACATTTGGAGTTCGAGTGTCTGTCCTATGTCAAGCATTTATTAATGAAAACTTCGAGCTGACCAAAGTGGTGCTTCACTCACAAGAGTTTCCCGGATCCCGTGCGTGAGACACTATACAGATAGATATACATGTTTTGTTTTTTGTTTAATTGCTGACTTCCTCTGCACCTTTAATCTTTATTCTGTCTGCTATCTCCTCCTAAATGCAGACAAATCTACTTGAAACTGACTGACTTGAAACATATTAGATATTTGGCTATAGCCTGTTTATGTTGCAGTTAAGTTTGTATTATTATTTTTCCACAGGAACTCTACTGTAAAAGCTCCAAGTTCTCTTAAGAGCCTTTAGAGAGTGGAATGTTGCACATGTGATTCTAGTGTTGTGATTTTCATTTAAAGATTTATATTTGTATTATTATTTTAATATTTATTATTATTTACACATTTTATAGTAAGCGAGAGAGCTTCTACACTGGAATGTTGCACGTTCCCTGCAATAAAATGGATGGTTGTCAATTCATGATTCTCGTCTCGTAATTTAAATACTTAAAATACAATACCAATGTTGTTAAGAATAATTAATTTCATAAATAATGCTACACAATAAATAGAATGCTTCAATCGACACCGTGATCGGTATTATCGGATCGGCAGATACTGATTTCAGTGATCGTGATCGGCACCAAAAAACCTGATCGGAGCATCTCTGCTGGGAACGTATTTTTTTTCATTGTCCCGCTGTAATTAATACGCCGACCTCAATCAAAATTTTCGCACTATGGTTCCAGGTCACATTTTCATCTCGGTCCCCCATCTCATGTTAATACAGTGTTGTATAATGGTGCGGCTCCTATAATGTATAATGTATAATGGAGCAACACGTAGGCTACAGGGTGGCTGTGGTAGAGCGAGAGAGAGAGAGAGAGAGAGAGAGAGAGCGAGCGAAAGAGAGAGAGAGAGAAAGAACGGTGAAGCACATGGATAGATCAAATGTAGCGACTGGAGCAAAGATATGTTGCTATAACGTTGAACTCTGTGTAACCAGTGTGGAGAATAAATCCTTGGGCCAAATCAAGGTGCCATTAATTTGCTCATCAGCCGCAGACCGAAGGGAAGGGGAGCTAACCCTGTGGTTATATAGAACACTTCGGCCCTGGAGCAGTAAACAAAAGTCTCCCCTGTAATCTCCGACTACAACTAGCAGGAAAGGTTAACAACAGGCTAATGAATACAATATGACTTTGTCTGAGTCTGGTTGTTCAGTGCGATGGGGGTGTATGATCGTTATTGTCTATAAAGGAAGGCATTGCAACGGGAAAATCTCCGGTTCATCGCTTCCATTCCATTTTAATGCCAGTCACACCCCTTTACTTATTGTGGTTTTAACATTTCTGCATCTGTTAGGTGAAAATTCACCCTAGTTACCTCAGGACTCCGGAGCTGCATATAAGTATATTTATTAGACAAACAACAATTGCAATTGACCGATCGCGAAACTCCTCCCTAGAACGGCCCTCGTCCAATCATACCTTAGCAACCGCTACTAAGAGAAGAAGGTCCGACAACTTTGAGGTCTGAGCAGCATGGTGAAGCAGTGTGCTTAGATCTGACACAGAGATTAGAGGGATGCGTGTTTTTTTTCCCGCATTTCCAAAGCCCAAAACACAAGAGGAAATGTGCCGGCGGTGGATTAAACAGTGTGGGAGACCCGACTCCCACCTCAATATATCGAAAAACACACATATGTCTGCTCCAAAGTAAATGAAGCTGCTTGCAGCTAGCTATGATATCTATCTAGCGAACTACGCTATCGCTAGGTATGATAACTAACTGTCTAGTTGAGAGAACATCCCCAAACAGTTATGGTTCATGACAACTTGTATTATTACCACTACAAGTACATAACTAGTCTCTCCAACTAAAGTGTTAATGTTAAAATCAAAATGTTACCGTCAAAATGTTAATGTTACCGTCTGTAAAATTGCACTCTGAGCTATCCTAGCTAGCGATAGCAAACGCCAGCTATGAACAGAACTTTTAACGAACACTTTGTATTTATGCTGCTGGCGTTTGCTATCGCTGGCCAGGATAGCTCAGCGTTCAATTTTACAGACGTAACATCAACATCGCTAGCTAGGATAGCTCAGCGTGCAATTTAACAGACGTAACATCAACATCGCTAGCTAGGATAGCTCAGTGTGCAATTGTACAGACGGTAACATTAACATTTTGATTTTAACATTAACACTTTAGTTGGAGAGACTAGCTCGAGCTTAACATACTGTATCAATGTTGAACAAAAGGCCAATATGAAGTTGTTTTATTTTAATCTTTGTGGCATTTTGTGAATGGGCAACCTACTCCTGAGTATCCCAAGGTATGCATAAGGCACAACCTGAGAGCAATAACCTGGCGATCTGATACAAAGCCATAGCATTACATCAGGATCATCATTTTACAAGCAAGTTATCACTACAGTGACTGTGAAATACTTTCAGCAACATGCACACACATCCCTTGAACAATAACGTCACTAGCAGCTATCTTGATCCACACTGGTACGTTACTGTACTGTTCTCTAGATTGTCACCATCCTAGCTA
Organism: Clupea harengus; assembly: GCF_900700415.2. Taxonomy (NCBI): domain Eukaryota; kingdom Metazoa; phylum Chordata; class Actinopteri; order Clupeiformes; family Clupeidae; genus Clupea; species Clupea harengus. The sequence goes on along the minus strand of NC_045157.1, from coordinate 11,070,179 downwards.
GCTAGATCGATAGATACCTCCAGTACCAGAGTGTCTCGCCAGAGACGGAATAAATAATACGAATAAAGAATCTTTGTAGGTTATTAGCTAGCTTGAAATATTATATACAGATCTTACCCAGTGGTGAAATAAAATGACTAGTCTACAAGGTTTGTGCTGGTTGCATTTAATGAAGAGGTCGTGGGGTTTCTCATTTTTTTTATTGAGACCTGTATACTTTTGCTTCGATTATTGTTGTGTCCACTTCGTTGTTGATCTTAATATTTTGGATATCCTTCCACTGCATATTGCAGTCCCTTTTGCCTTGATCTGGAGGATATCGTGGAGGTATTACTCCAAAAAATCATCACTCACACTGACAGCTATAGCGCTTGTCCCCGTACTCGCCATGGCTTTTAGCTTGACAGTTCCGGGAATTGTGTCGGACGTAGCAACAGTAACTAAGGGGGCGGGGCCCTGGCGATCGGTCAATTGGGCTCACTCACAAAACAAGTATGAAAGTGAAGCCCTGATAAACACATCGCACAAGGTTTATATAGACAGAAGTTTAGCATTCAGCGAGATAACCACGTGGTGGATTTCTGATATCCGAGGCAAGGATGGAAGTTTTGCAAGGTCGGAAGAAGCACAGTTCGAACCTTCTTATCACTTCTGGTCTAAACATGCTCTTGTACATGTACAGACTAAGTGGCACCTAATATTCTAAGTTACACACACGCAGAAACACAGAAAAGCCATGTTCCTGCTTACATAAGTACATGATTCATATAAGGTAATTAATAATACAAGGCACTTGATTATTATATTCTTAAGTCATTAACAGTGTTTGGAAATTATCTCCATCAGTCCCTCCTTTTATCCGTTTCAATGGATAATTCAGAATCAAAATCACAATTCAAATCAAAATCACAAATCATCTTTCTTAATTCGTCAATTATCAATTTCAATGGATAACCTCAAAATCATCACTCTGAGCTTCATCACATGGATTTTCGGAACAGAGATCATTACTGAACATCACTCCATAAGTTAATCATTTAAAATGTCATCATATTTCTCATCACACATTTGTATACTTTGCATTTGTAGGCCAACATAGTGGATGTCGACTGTGTGTGTGTCATTAGCTCGCCTAGGCTTCAGATAACATTCGAACAAGGTTTCTTTGCTGTGTCCTTGAAGGCCCTGTTCCCCATCAGGCATTCTGTTGGACAACTTTTTGCATCTTTTGTAGGATCAGATCTAAGGCTTTCCCATTATCGGGTGTTATCAGGGACATATGTGCAACATTGGTCAGTACCAAGCATGACACAAATGCCTCCATTCATGGCAGTGAGAATTTCAAGCACGGTTGTGTTTTGCCGCGTTAACCTGGAGTTGGCGTGTAGTTCTTCTCTGATCTTTTGTAGTCCGTCTGTGGTCAGGTTCTGGAACTTCATCTCAGCGTAGTAAAGGAAGTTAATCCAATCTGTGTGTGCTCCGATGACGCACCAGGGGCAGAGGGTAGATGCCAGGCCATTGGCTGCTGGGTTCAAGGCTTTGTAGTGGTCTGGAATGCCTCAGGGAATGCCCAGGCCATCGGACCAGATCCCGCTGTCATCCCCTGCTTCTCTCCTCCCTCGTACGGAATGCATTGGAACGTTCCTCAGGTACTGGTGAGTCTTGGACCTGGGGGAAATCTGAAAAGGTTGTACCAACATTGTTCTAGCACAAGGCCCAGACCAACCCACAGGTAGTGTAGCTCTTAATTCACCATCCCCACTTATCAGCTATGGCTATATCCTGTACTTCAAGAAGTCTGCCATTCAAACACATCCCGCTATTCTACATTCAGTGGAAGTATTTAACTGTATTTCTTTCCCATTATCTATCACATTTTACATTGTCTCCAGTGTCCTAGGTGTGGATCGTTCTTTTCCCCAGGTTTTAAATAGCATTCAAACAGAGCATCTTTTCTAATAATGTGTGGAGGTGGGGCAACATTGTCTGGCATGTAGGGTCAGTTAAAATGTGAACAGTCATGCTGTATAGCTGTATCATTAAACGCCCTATTTCCCATCATCAGCAAACATTCTGCAGAACACATTGGCTGTTGTATGTAGTTACATTGGGCAGGAGGATATGAACATTCTTTTCTACGACATGAGGTGTCCGCTAGATGGCACATCTCACACAAGCTTTTGATAGCTAAGAGTAAGTTGACATGTTTCTTCCAGGCTTCAGTTTCTCTAAATTCTTTGTCACAGTGATCTATGTCATAAGGTACAGGGGTCGCCAGGAGTGGTTTGGTCGGCACCCTGGGCCCTGCACAGACTAAACAGACTAAACTAACTTGTGGTACTTGCATTCTGACGGTCTGATTTACCCATTTCCATCACGGATGATCTTTAGCCAGGCCCCATCGTGGATATTCGTCCAGGGCCTGTGTTTGCTGTATCATTCATAAGTATGTTACTAGAACAACAATGTAAAATCCTACAGTCGTTGCAAAGAGTCCCCCACATCCTTTGGCCCACTTTTTGGTAACCTCCCATGACTTTGCAGAGGAAAAGACCTCTCACTCCACAATTTCCACTAGGTTCTAATCCCCCAGGACAGTACTGTATCTTCTGCCAGCGGTTGAGACGAATAGAATCTAAACATCTAAACCCCTTTGTAGGCTGGTCTTCTGTCACAGTGGGCACACCCTGGAAACAGCAAAGAAAGATGATCTTTATTCCTCTGCCTCAGCCGTGTGCAGGCTTACCCGTTTGCATTGAGCAAGAAGTATCCACGTGGCTCTATCAGCTATTTTGACTGCGGTAGGTGTTGACAGTCGCACTTGTTATGGTCTGTCCCACTTGGGCGAATGGCAGTGTTTTCTTTTGAGGATGTTGATTAGGACACAATCTCCTGGCCCAACCTTGGATACAGCCTCACAGTGTTCCTGTGTAGGGGAGAGAAGTCTGAGAGCATTTAGTTTGGACATCATCTTTGCCATATATTCTGCAAATGTATATTCAATCTCTTAGTCTGTTTCAGCAAATGGTTTGAGAGTTTAGGCAGTGTAGATTCTTCCATACATCATTTCAAACAGTTGTGACCATATGGTAAGTTCCCCAATACTTGGTATGTTACCCAATTAAATGGATTTAAACCGAGGCTGTTATAAGCAATAAATAATTTATTTCAATACAGATCTTGTGTTCTTTACGTGGCAGGAGTAACAAAACACGATGACGATACATACATCAGACTTAAAAGAAAACAAACAAACACATAACATAGGCCCAGGGGGCCAACCCAGAGTAACTAGGGTAACACGACTAGAGTACCTCTGACCACTATTCAGCCATACGTGATGAATAGCACACTCATGCACACACTAGGGTAATACTGCAAAGTGCAAAACGGTGAGGTCAAGATAAATCACACAGAGAACAACCTTATACAGGTCATGTCAAACTCCACTCAACCACTAGGGGGGTGTTCACACAGCAACTTAAGGGGCAGAATAGTACCATACATGTACCAATACAGTGTTACCCTGCCACTCGCCCTGAGTTAGGCACCCAGGCCACAGAAATGGGTGACAATGATACACCTACACGTAACAACGAGACACGTGGCTTCAACTAGGTCAGTCAATACACACAGAACTACATCAAAGAAATAAACAGGAGGAAAACAGTGGCCAGACTATCAACTGTGTGTCAATTGCTGCTGTGATCTACAAAAGAGAGATTGTTTTAAACATTGACAGATATTGCACATTTTCCCTGAAACAGTATAACTCTCTCATCCGTTTAATAATTACAAAATAGACATTTGAAATATAAAAACATTTCAGACACATTAAAAGAGTTACAATATGAAGCACTACAGCAGTGCTCTGCCTACCTTGGCCTTGACGGTCATACCAAAGGAAGGACCCAGGTGGACATGGGGAGGAGGGACCCACGTCAGCTTGGCGTCCCTTGTTAACCCCAGTAGCCAGGGGAGACCTCTTGCAATACTATAGTCAAACAGGGCTACGAGGAGTTAAGCAAACACTGCAGTCAGCCTTATGCGAGATCACAACAGAGAACTGTTTCGGTTTGTTTTACCCCCAAAGCATTCTAAATCAGGCCACGTAGTAAACAAGGCTAACCGGTAGAAAGTGATGAAAGTAACATACCAATGCCTAACGTGAAGTTCCGGCATGAAACTCCTGACAAGGTGCAGCTAGCGTCTTACTCCCACCAGTGACGGCAACGTGCGTTTCAAACAATCGGCGAGAGCATATCCTAGTTTATCTAGGCGGAAGTTACAAGCTCATTATCGCTCAATTAACTGACAGGTGGGTGTAAGCCAGTGAACGTCTACGTGGGCTGACCCTATCACACAGTGATAACAACATGCATGCTTAATATCACTAATTTCACTCTTGGATTCTCAATTAACTTTTAATAGTTTGGTTCATTCTTTTCTACCAGTCCTGCTGACTGGGGGTTGTATGAACAATGGCTGTCTATGGCTAGACAATATTTCTTTCTATCGTTGGGATTTAACTCAATAAAATCAATAATGAATGATTAAACATCTTTCTCATGAAATATAAATAAGAAGTATAAATATATGCTGACTATCCCCACTTATTGAGGCATGTTTTCACCATGGCTCAATATTACAGCATATCTTTTAGTATTGTGAGATCTAATTCTTCAATTGTGTACGTGATGGTTGTTGTAGTGCAACCTGGTTTGTGGCCTTGTCAGCTTTTTGGTTTCCTAATGAAACCGGGTCTTTTGCATGTGTGTATGCGCAATCAGGGAAATCAGTTATGCTGCTTGTGCAGAATAGTGTGGAAGTAGTGGCTATACGTTCAAGGTTTATTTGCTTGAACCATCAACAAACAATAGTTAAATCAGCTTCTGGAAAAGGCATATCTTGTAGGTCAGCTCTGGCTGCCATAGTTTTATCTGTTCTCTGCTGTAAGTAAAAGTGTAACTGGGTTAAAAGACACGCAGCCTCAATATTGATACGAGGCTGAGTGAGCAAACAAAAAATAAAAAATGTAAAAGAAATAAGCATGTGGAACTTTCAGTGTAAGTGTCTGTTTAGTACAATAGGAGCAGAGGCCTGCAGCCACTACTGCTTGTAAACATTCAGACATTGCTTGGGCTACTGGATCTAGCCGTGTTGAATAGTATGCCACTGGTATCAACTTTAAGTCCCCACTTATGCATTAACACAGATGTTATATAACCTTTTTTTTTTTCTTTTTTTTTTAGTCTACAGTTTGTACGAATGGCTTTGTCATGTCCTGGATGTGCTAAGACATACTTTATTTCTTTGTCTATGGCTGAGGTGCCTTTTTTTATGATAGCTTTACTTTAGTGGACCACAGCAGCTAATTTTGTGGCCTTGTTTCTGCAAAAAATCTTAACAACACCAGGGTATGTTGTTTACAGGTCTTCTTATCTGGAGGAACAGCATATTCTTTTGAGCCAGCACTCAACCCCCACCCAGTCTGTGTTAGTCCAATGCATCAGTCTAGGTTAATGTAGTTAGTGTGACAGGCTTCAATTTCTCTTTAAATCTTTTTGGGGCTAAACAGTGTATATTCTATACATAGTAATATTTTGAGACACCATTTCTTTGACACACCATTGTTTAATTTATTCTAAAACCCATGTATTGTTGGAACAATTCTAATGCCCAACCCATATCACATCTCTTCATAATAAGTTTGTAGGGCATTTTTTTTTTAAACATAATCTGTATTTTTTAAATATCTCTCTTTTTCAGACTCTTTTATATGTCTCTTTCTTCTTACAACCTTACTGTTCTGGGCATCTAATTAGAGTAATCAGAGTCACACAAAACAAAACAAAACAAAAAATCATTGGCTTTCTTGCCACCATTACCGTAAGCTTTGCTCTGTTTGGCGCAACCAATAATGTAAAAACATTTTCATATCAGTGTTACAATTTTCTTCTTGTTGTAGACATTTTAAATCACCTCTTATTGCCATTATCATGTACGTCTTCTGATTTTGACGCACTTTTTCCCATTTTTTAAAGTTATTTTATGTATTTCTTTTAATACCTCTAACTGATCTTGAAACCTTTTAAATTACCTTTATCTTATTATTCACACTAGGGTTAGTTATGTTTCTATTTTCAGACTCTTTTAGACTTGCTTTTAGATGTCTCTTTCTTCTTACTTTCTATTTTAACACTTCACTTTCCTCACTTTCTTTTTCTACTTCCCACTGACCTTCTTAATTTTACTTTCCATTTTACCTTCTTATTATTACTTTCTATTTTACCTTCTCCTCACTTTCTTCTTCTTCTTCTTCTTCTTCTTCTTCTTCTTCTTCTTAACTTCCCATTGACCTTCTTATTTTTACTTTCCATTTTACCTTCTTATTATTTGTTCTTGAGATCGCAATGCTGAGTCAACCCGAGCCCGACCAGAGGGCCCCCGTCTCACTCGTTTGGTGAGGAGGTTGAGGCCAGGGAATTTCCCTGGGGTGATCAGTCCCCTACTGGTTCCGGGTCAAGGCATCTCAGTAATGCGAAATCTTTAATTACATAAATTATGACTACATTATCTGTGTTTTACTCATTGTAAAAAGTTTGTCTCAACCCCACAGAAAAATAACACACAGGAGTATCTCTGACTCTCTCTTTTTTCTTTATCTCTTAAGCAGACTGGAGACAGCCCTTTTAATTCGTCTCCCTTAGGAATATATCTATTCGTAACGGACTATACCCTTCTTTATAGCCCTTTTTAACAATGCACCCAGAGGCCCACCAGGGGACCCCACAGGAAAACAGAAATTGAGAAGTTTGTTCCCTTCAAACAAGGCGAACAGGAAAATATACAGAAATATCCGGAGAAATAGGCCTAGAGAGTTTTCAACTTCAGATGACACCTTCCTTCAGGTGATTCAGCGCTGTGTACACCTTTATCGTTCCCTTAACAAACGATACCCTTCCGTCTCTTTCCCTTATCAGGGGACAAGAAGGTGAACAGTACTATTACCGATCGCGCGCGCTAACCTTCCTTGGCAACAGGCTTCTATTTACTTATAACCTTTAGTCGTTTCCAAAATGAACGCTACCCTTCTGTCTCTTTTCCCTTATCAGGGCACAAGAAGGTGAGGAGGATTATAGCATTCAGCACTTTTAGCGCTCCAAGAACATGAAAACTACAAAACAGGAGTCTCTCTAACTTTAGCAATTCGTTCAACACACGAGGCATGCAAGAAAAAGTCCTATCGAACCGTTGTTCCCCTTTACACCCCGCAGCAAACATGCAAAAAGTTAGTCTCAACCCCACTTGAAGACAAGTATATACAAACAAAAACAAACAAGATCCATATAGTGGCGTTCATTTTCAACAACTAAACAATATACTCACAAACAGCTCGGAGTCCAACCCCCTATAGTCCAATTCAATTCCTTCACTCTCGGCTCTCCATGCTGGCAGGCCCTGGCCTCCTTCCAATTCAAGGTTGAGGTCTTAAGAAAAACGGAGTCTCGTAAGCCTCCGTACGATTCAGGTCCTGATGATTAGCCCAGCGTGGAGAGTCGATGAGGTTGTTGGAATCCCGGTCACGAGCCCCCAAATATGTTAGGTGAAAATTCACCCTAGTTACCTCAGGACTCCGGAGCTGCATATAAGTATATTTATTAGACAAACAACAATTGCAATTGGGCTCACTCACAAAACAATTATGAAAGTGAAGCCCTGATAAACACATCGCACAAGGTTTATATAGACAGAAGTTTAGCATTCAGCGAGATAACCACGTGGTGGATTTCTGATATCCGAGGCAAGGATGGAAGTTTTGCAAGGTCGGAAGAAGCACAGTTCGAACCTTCTTATCACTTCTGGTCTAAACATGCTCTTGTACATGTACAGACTAAGTGGCACCTAATATTCTAAGTTACACACACGCAGAAACACAGAAAAGCCATGTTCCTGCTTACATAAGTACATGATTCATATAAGGTAATTAATAATACAAGGCACTTGATTATTATATTCTTAAGTCATTAACAGTGTTTGGAAATTATCTCCATCAGCATCTATTTTTGCATTTCCATGCCACGATCTGTGAAACCTCCCATGGTTTTGCAGATATCGGTCCTTTGCGAGAAGTTCACATCTTTTTGGCTGACTTGTGTGAAATAGTTTCCCAAGAACAGCTTCAGCTTCCTCTATGTCAGTGTTTCTCAGTGTGGGACACGCCCCACTGGTGGGGCGCAGAGACGTGCGGATCAGTCTTTCATAATAAAGTCGTTCTTTCCATTTCTCTCTCTCTGTTTTGTCCTACACTGGTAGAGATTCTGTAGTTAGGGGAATGGGAATGAATGTTTTTTGTCTTTTCCTTTACACCATAGTAGTCTAACTACTAGAGGTGGTGCCGGGGGTTGCCATGGTTGACATGGTTTGAAGTAACAACTTGGTGGGAGACTGGGTTTGGCCGAGTGGGACCTCAGCTGTGGTCGGTCCGATGCAGTCCCTCTTGGCGAAGCATAGTGGGGTTTGGGGCTTGCCTGTGGTAACTGGACACTGTGGAGACACTGGTCATGGTTGAGTCATCTCTGTGTAACTCTGAAGGTGAAGATAGAGCCAACTGAGTTTAAGATGGAGGGATCTGAATCTGACTGTTCTGGCCAGGGTTAGGCTAGGACAGTGTTTCTCAAAGTGTGGGGCGCGAATGTAACAGGTGGGGCGCGAATGGACGCGATGAACGATTTCCCCGTTGCAATGCCTTCCTTTATAGACAATAACGATCATGTAGCGAAGGGAGAGCGTAGTCACCCCACCCGGACTCGAACCGGGGTCTACAGGGTGCCAAACATGCACTCTGACAGCGACGCCAAAGAGCCAGGTTCGATAGCATGCCAGTCAGAGCACATAATCATCTGTAGTGACGATCACATCGTCACACTGCCCCTTCGGGAAGGGCACCCTTGCACTTCACGCACACAGGCATTCCTCGCACATCCACCAACTGTACTTCTCCCAACGTGAGCACCCCACACACAAGTGCTTCACCCATCTATGGAGTCCGTCACACAGGGGTCAACCTACCTGGGGGTCCCTCACACAGTTTTACACAGTGTACATACACACAGGCTAACTAAAGCATCTTTTCCACATTCCACAAGGCTGGTGTGTTGGTGGACGTGTCAGAACTCCACAATAGGACACGCACAGCTGTGAGACATGCTGATGCTAAACACACACTTGGATTCTCTGTCTAAAAAAGTGTGAAAAATACCAACTCACACACACACAAATTTCCCAAACACGCAAATAAAACCACTGAACACAAACACATTTTTTAAATGTTTATTTGCACTTATTCATTAATAAAATAACGCTACTTACACATCACTTACAGTAATTGGACTAAAAGACTGACATGCAATATTCTCAGCAAGCACAGAGCCAGAGGGGTCTTTACATTACTGTAATGTTTTAAATATTAGCAATCACAACGCAGAAAAGAGGAATATGAAACCATTAAATACACTATAAATCAAAACAGCATTTTATCATTTACAATTTGCTTTGTATGGACAATTACAGATATTTAAGTCCACTATATATATGCAACACAAACTCTCTCTCTTTCTCTCTCTCTCTCTCTCTCCCTCTCTCTGAGCTGCTGACATGTTTGGGTTTGAACACACACACACACACACACACACACACACACACACACACACACACACACACACATAAAGAAACATACACTCTCACACACACACACACACACAGTAACATACAGTCTCACACGCACATACACACACACACACACACACACACACACACACACACACACACACACACACACACACCCACCCATAGAGTCACATACACTCTCTCTCACACACACACACACACACACAGAGAGAGAGAGACTGTCCTGTCACTGTCCTCTGCGCACCTGCGCATACACACTATCCTCCTGCTGTGTGTTGCAGGTAGGTTTTGGTAGTCTGACCTCTCCGTAGTCCACCGTCTCCGCCAATGTTCTCTTCTCTTCAGTCTCCCCCTTCTTCCGGAAGGTCACCTCTCCGTAGTCCACCGTCTCCGCCAATGTTCTCCTCTCTTCAGTTTCCCCCTTCTTCCGGAAGGTCACCTCTCCGTAGTCCACAGTCTCCGCCAATTTTCTCCTCTCCTCAGTCTCCCTCCTCTTCTTGAAGGACACTTCTGCATACTCCACCTCGTAGCTGTTAGCTGGGACAGACAGTAAAACAGTCCATATGACAGGTACACATAATCTATGTGTGAGATAGAAACAGTCTACATGACGGGTAAAAATAGTCTGTGTGTGAGATAGACACGGTCCATGTGAAAGGTAAACACAAGTGTGTGTGTGAGGTGAAATAAGACCTATGATCATTATTTTGGGTGGTTCATTATGTGGGCTTGGTGGGGCAGTCTGATTACCTTTCTTCTTCTATTTTTTCATACTAGAAAAAAGGTCTTTGACTTTGATCGACAGACTATTTTAATTTCATTTCGATGCCATAGCTTTTCAACAGTGAATCTGTTTAGTCCACAGTGTTGCCTGTGTGAGGTTTGGCACCAATAATAGTCTACTAGACCACTCCAGACAAGAGAAAAATTTGTGTGCTACTGAGGTTACAGTGCAAAATGTGCGACTGACCACTCCAGTCTACGACTAAAGGTTTGATGTCTGTGTGTGTGTGTGTGTGTCTGTGTGTGTGTGTGTGTGTGTGTGTGTGTGTGTGTGTGTGTGTGTGTGTGTGTTTGTGTGTGTGTGTGTGTGTGTGTGTGTGTGTGAGAGAGAACTGACCTATTGTGGGTATGTCTTTCTTCTTCTTTTTGCAGATGCAAAACACTGCCATGAACACACACAGAAACACAACACCTCCCAGAACTGCTCCAAGAACTGAGGGAGGAAGAAACCACATGCAGTCAACCACATGCATTCTGAATAGCTCCCCCCCCCACACACACACACACATACATACACACACATACACACACACACACAAATACATGCATACACACACACACACACACACACACACACACACACACATATATATACATATACACAGTACACACACAAACACATACACACACACAAATACATGCACACACAAACACACACACACACACACACACACACACACACATGCATACATACACGCACACACGTGCACACAAACCCACACACACACACACACACACACACACACACACACACACACTCACTGCCAGTAACAAATGAATATAACTTACTGATGACTGATTCAGACAGTGGCCCAACCGTGGTGTTAGTTACCATGGTTGTCACAGATACAGTAGAGTTGAGGTGATGTGGAGGTGTGGAGACAGGTGGTGCTGGGGTGGCTGAAAACACACATCCAGAAAAAACTCATGTAACAGACAGCTGCAGAAAAGTGACAACATGAGTGATGGTATATTTGAACACACACACACACACACGTACACACCCACACAAACACACAGACAAAAGACGCATATATTTAGAGGCTACATACATTTGTATACTCCAGTGAGCTTGTCCACTGTCACATGTTTAATTGAGTTCAGTTGATTTACACATCACTATTAACAAGAGCCCAAATCCTGAAAGCCCTAGAGCAAGCACAAGGCAACAGTGGCAAGGAAACTTACACACACACACAGACACACAGACACACACACACACACACACACACACACACACACACACACACACACACACACACACACAGACACAGACACAGACACACACACACACACACACACACACACACAAACTGTAAACCCTCTGTGTCGTGTTTCTGGACCTTACTTATGCAGGAGGGTAGCAGTTGGGTTTCGTTGGCGCTGCTGATGCTGTTTCTGGCTGAGCAGGTGAGATGTCCCTGAATGCCCTCTGGGAGTGTGAGGGTAGATGACCTGAGATCAGTGTCAAGATCAGGACTAGACTCCGGCCTTTCAGCTGAACCACTGGGAGATGCTTCTTGTGTGTTTGGAGATGTCTTATTGGTCTTGGTTTGACTTCCTGTGCTCTGATTGGTTAAGATTTCACTCAGAGGCCTCCCATCCACAGACCAGCTGTATTGAGGACTGTCCCCATTGGAGGAGCAACTCACCCTCCTCTCCCCATAGGCTGAGCAGCTGATTGACAGATTCACAACAGACACAGGATCTGGAAGAGAGGAGGGACTCTAGTGAGGATTAGAATGTTACCATCCACATAACCATGTTTGTTTTGGGTGTCCACTAGGAGACCAGGGTTGCTATCCCGGCCTGTTCCACTAACCCTGAGTTCACATCACAATCCAGACAAAGTCCAGACTATTTTCATTCATGGCCCCTCAATGGTGGAAAAAGCTACCAAATTATGGACGCCCCTGCTCATTATCAGAGCAGGGGCGTCCCTCTCTTTTTTCAAGGTCTCTTCTTCTATCAACATCACCATCTTTCTTTCAGCTTCATCATTTAGTTTAAAGTTAAATGTCAAATGTGTGTCACGGGTTGGGAAATGTTTTGGCCTCTAGAGGACCGTTAGGGACTCCTTAAGTGTCAAGTGGTATGCTGTTGCTCAATACACGAGGCAGGTGATCTTTGAAGAAAGAATGAGTTGGAATTTAAAGCAACTAAGATAAGCCAACACACACACACACACACACACACACACACACACACACTCACACACACACACAAACTGTAAACCCTCTGTGTCGTGTGTCTGGACCTTACTTATGCAGGAGGGTAGCAGTTGGGTTTCGTTGGCGCTGCTGATGCTGTTTCTGGCTGAGCAGGTGAGATGTCCCTGAATGCCCTCTGGGAGTGTGAGGTTTGGTGAACTGAGATCAGTGTTAAGATCAGGACTAGACTTCGGACTTTCAGCTGAACCACTGGGAGATGCTTCTTGTGTGTTTGGAGATGTCTTATTGGTCTTGGTTTGACTTCCTGTGCTCTGATTGGTTAAGATTTCACTCAGAGGCCTCCCATCCACAGACCAGCTGTATTGAGGACTGTCCCCATTGGATGAGCAACTCACCCTCCTCTCCCCATAGGCTGAGCAGCTGATTGACAGATTCACAACAGACACAGGATCTGGAAGAGAGGAGGGACTCTAGTGAGGATTAGAATGTTACCATCCACATAGCCATGTTTGTTTTGGGTGTCCACTAGGAGACCAGGGTTGCTATCCCGGCCTGTTCCACTAACCCTGAGTTCACATCACAATCCAGACAAAGTCCAGACTATTTTCATTCATTGCCCCTCAATGGTGGAAAAAGCTACCAAATTATGGACGCCCCTGCTCATTATCAGAGCAGGGGCGTCCCTCTCTTTTTTCAAGGTCTCTTCTTCTATCAACATCACCATCTTTCTTTCAGCTTCATCATTTAGTTTAAAGTTAAATGTCAAATGTGTGTCACGGGTTGGGAAATGTTTTGGCCTCTAGAGGACCGTTAAGGACTCCTTAAGTGACAAGTGGTATGCTGTTGCTCAATACACTAGGCAGGTGATCTTTGAAGAAAGAATGAGTTGGAATTTAAAGCAACTAAGATAAGCCAACACACACACACACACCCTCTGTGTCGTGTGTCTGGACCTTACTTATGCAGGAAGGTAGTAGTTGGGTTTCATTGGCGCTGCTGATGCTGTTTCTGGCTGAGCAGGTGAGACTTCCCTGAATGCCCTCTGGGAGTGTGAGGGTAGATGAACTGAGATCAGTGTCAAGATCAGGACTAGACTCCGGCCTTTCAGTTGAACCACTGGGAGATGCTTCAGGTGGCCTCAGAGGCCTCCCATCCACAGACCAGCTGTATTGAGGACTGTCCCCATTGGAGGAGCAACTCACCCTCCTCTCCCCATAGGCTGAGCAGCTGATTGACAGATTCACCTCAGACATAGGAGCTGGAAGAGAGGAGGGACTCTAGTGAGGATTAGAATGTTACCATCCACATAGCCATGTTTGTTTTGGGTGTCTACCAGTTAACCCTGAGTTCACATCACAGTCCAGGCAAAGTCCAAACTCTCTATCTTCAAGGTCTCTTCTTTCATCAACATCACCCATCTTTTTTTCAGCCCTATCATTTAGTTTAAAGTTAAATGTCAAATTATTCACCTTTGCTGTGTGTCACGACTTGGGATCTTTTTTGGCCTCTAGAGGACCGTTAGGGACTCCTTTAGCTCGCTGTTTTGGGTTACCATGTGTTTTGTTGTCCAAGTGCTTCAGACCTGACCTCTTACCTTTAGTGTCTACTTCCTGCCTTTGTTTGTTTTCCCGCCATTTTCTGCACTCACCTGTTCATCAGACTATCAAGTGACTTATTATCCTGAGTATTTATACCTGGTCATCTCCGAGTCTTTGTGTTCTAGGGACTAGTCACATAGCATGCTGGAGTTACTTTTTGGTCTTGCCTGTAATCCTTGGACTGTTCCCTGACTTGTTTTGTGTTAGATTTCCCTGGAATTATGTGCCCTGCTTTTTTCCTGAGCTATATTTTGTTTTTTGTCGGGATCTTCTGAGCTTTGGATTTATTCTTGAGTCAAGTTTTTTTTACACTATGTCTACATCAATCCCTGACTCCGGCCTGACACTGGGTGCTTTTTGTGAGTGATAACAGTAATACAACCCTTTCATGCACAAGGCTGAAATTCATTTATTGATAATTTTGTGCAGAATAATGTGGATGTCACTCTGGTTAGTGAGAGAAAATCAATGTGAAAGACACTCATGTCATGAACAGAATACATTTTGTCCCTCAAATTCACTTCTAGGGCACGGAATGCAGAACAAACTTTTTGCTTCAAACACAGACAGATTTGTGTGGCTCATGAAAGGATTTCAATAAGATGAACATGTATTGTGAAAGGTGTAAAGAGAACAGTTTGTAAATAAAATTAGACAAAACTATTTCATGTAACAAAGGCCCCATACTGATGAGTTCCTAGATCTCTAGCTGTGTTTTACACATGAAGCTAGGTATGCAGGGGAAAACTGCTCAAGCTCTCTCTCTTTACCTACTGCCATTACAGTGAGTCAGATGCTGAGGCAGATTATCTAATGTACTAATGCCTTTCAGAGCAGATGAAGATATTTCCTTTCAATCATCAACTGCACTGTGTCCTTTTTGACGCCTCAGAGATCCTCACTAAACTTCACTGTGTCCCACTGTTTGAGTTCAGAATGACAGTGCAGGAGATGTTAAATCTAATGACGCATAAGAGGCAAGATGAAGTGATTTACCTTCAATGATCAGCTGTACTGTGTGCTCTCCCACACTCTTTCCTGTTGAATCCTCATGGATTTCCACTCTGTATGTTCCTGCATCTCTCCTCTCTGCAGGGTTAATAACCAGGGTCCCGTTATCAGGAACAAACTGCCACCTCTGATGGAATGATGGGGTGTTGAACTTATCAAGGAACACTGTCTTGGATTGTCTGAGTCTAAAAATGACTTTATTTTCCTTTTTAAAGCTCAGTGTATGCCCACTGGTGTCCCTCATCAGCTGCAGATACACAGGTCCTCCCAGGGCCCCATAACATGCAGCATCCTGACTAACATCACAGGTGGAGTCCAGACCTGTGTAAAAAAAGGCCTTTACAATGAATGACTGTAATACCTAGAGTTTTATGAGTGAAAATGGTAAATGGCAAAGTTGTCAGATGTCTCATCTAATTGGGTGTTGGGATGAACAGATCCTAGTGAAATGTAGTAGTCTCATGTATTGTTGTTTCACTTACTGTCTAAAACTTACTGTGCAGACAATTGTCTGCACACTTTTTTGTACTATAGTATACCACAGAAAACTTAGCATTGAGCTTTCTTGAGGCATATAGCTGAATTTCATATTTACTGTTTTTTATTTTATATTACAATATGTACGAGGTGTCATACGTTTTTCTTTTCTTTTGCAATGCAACACTAAACTGTGCCAAAATAGAGGATACAGCAACATGCATTTTAAAATGCTTCAAGTTGCCTGTGTTTTTTAGTTAATTGTACATTGAGTGATAAAGTAGTTTAATAGGAGAGAGCATATGCTATAGTTATGGCAGCATGAGACACTTTTGGGTGAAGTATGAAGTGTTTTGCTGGTTGTAGTGCATTTTGCACCAAAGGTTAACTGATATGCTGAGGTGTATGTCCGGTAACCCCACTATGTGAACATTTTGTGTGAACACAAGTGTAAAAATTATTGGAAAAAAGTTTAAATACAAAAAAATACTAATAATTCAGAGATATGGATTTGGACTAGTTCTATGTATTTTGAAATATTTTGTGAATTTCCCTTATTTTGGATAAAATCGAATGGTGCAACATCATACAGTACATAAAGCATTATTACAGTAACTGCTGCTCCTCGCTACTGCCATTACTAGGGATTCTTGTTAAGAACCGGTTCCCAGTGGACCAATTCCTTGGAATCGTTAGCCAAAGTCGTTTTCGATTCCGCTATTGATATTCAAAAAAATTAAAAATAAAATTAAAAATAATAATTTTTAGATATTTTTTTTCGATTCCGCTATAGATACTTTAAAAAAATATTTATTTTTGTTGTTTCCGGTATCATGTAAGTGCCGTTTAGGTATGTCACGTGCACGCAGCTTTGTTTTGTTTTAGACTGCAGCTAACATGGCGTCTAGGCAGAGGCGCTCAAAAGTGTGGTTATATTTCACGCAAAAAGATGACCACAGGGCCACTTGCAATGCTTGCAAAACGTCTCTTTCGTCAAAGGGGGGAAAAACTACCATTACGCCGAAACATTTGTCCATACTGCATGCAATAACTTTGCAGGAATGTCACGTTTTTGAGCGCTACGGAGTGACGAAAACGTTAATGAATCTCAACAAAGCAACAGCAGCGCGGCTAACGTTAGCGCTTCATCTGTTAATATCGAAGGTAAACTCTAACAGTCTATTGTGTTAGTGCTAGTGCTGTCAGTTAAACGCGTTATTAACGGCGTTAACGCAAACACATTTTAACGCCGTTAATATTTTTATCGCGAGATTTTTTTTAATTGTTATTATTATTATTTATTTTTAGATAGACGTTCCTTTTGGCCTCGCAAACTGTGTAGTAGGCTAACGTTACGGTTTGAGTGAATGGTGAGCGCCATACGGCGAAATGGATGATAAAAATCTTCTGAATGGAAAGTTTACTTTTAAAAGTTGTATTGCAAAAGAAGCGAGCTTCACTGTTGTCTGAAAATGTCAACAGGCAGCTAGCTGAAAGCAAAGAAGTAGTAGGCTTACCTTTTATTGGTAACCTAACTGTTACGGTTCATTGTTTCTGAAATGTTTCCAGCAAACTTGAAAAAAAATAAAATATTAAGCCATAGTTTAACTGCACTATAGGCTGAGTCCTTGTTTTTATAATTTTATTTTGTACCGGCCTGTTTGGCAATGTTGGTTTTCAATAAAATCAAACATTTGCATAAAGCAAGCCAATCCACTTTTCCATGTTGATAAGGGCATTTAAATTAAAATTAAATGATAGAAAAAATAAATAAATGAAGGGACATATAGAATAGATAAAAATGTGCGATTAATCGCGATTAATTTTGAGTTAACTATGACATAAATGCAATTAATCGCATATTTGAATCGTTTGACAGCACTAGTTAGTGCCATTGGTTTCATTGTGTAAACCAGCTTTCACTATTTGTTTATGTCAGTTTTATTGTTAGTTCAAGGAGAATACACTTAAAAAATATTATTTAGCACAGTGGTTCTCAAACTCTGGTATATCAAGGACCCCTTAAAAATTAGACCAGGGAGGGATCCCTATTTGATAAGATTATTTTCCAGGCTCCACCATCTGACCAGATTTTTGAGTTTAGATGTTTTATTACAAAAATTGTATGAAACCCATTACCAAATCAGTCATACATTCTGTTACTTATGGTTGGAATTATAGTCAAAACAAATACTTTTTTTCTTTGTTGGGACCCCCTGGCACCCCATCAAGGAAAAGGATTCCTAGGCTATGGGTCTCTGGACCCTACTTAGAGAGTTTGTTGACCTATTCTTAGGTTTGTTTTTGGTTATTTAAAACATGTAAATGTATACATACATACTGTATAGGCTGGGCATCATCTATTCAGAGAATATTATATAAAAGAAAATGAATGTAAATAAACCCGTTTGTACTCTTTTTTTCCCTTGCCCAAAAAGAATTGATGAGATAAGGAATTGAATCGATAAGCAAGAATCGTTATGGAATCGGAATCGTTAAAATCTTATCAATTCTCATCCCTAGCCATTACACACAACAGCATCACATTACACACTCGTCCCAATACTATGTCCACTTTTTCAAAACTCTTCACACAGTGGGCTTTACAGACACACACCTCAGCACATCAGTTAACCTTTGGTGCAAAATGCACTACAACCACCAAAACACCTCATACTTGATCCAAAAGTGACTCGTGCTGCCATAACTATAGCATATGCTCTCTACCATTAAACTACTTTATCATGTAAAATCAATATCACTCAATGTACAATTAGCTAAAGAAACCCAGACAACACCCACATCCCCCCACTCTATTTGGGGCAGGACAGAGAGGCCTGAGCTACATGACACTCACATATTCTGTACTCACAGATATGCACACTGTGCCCACTGTGTGAAGAGTTTTGAAGAAGTGAACACGGTATGAGACGAGTGTGAAAATGATTGGATAAAACTGTCAGGCCAGTCGATTCTGACCCAAACCACAACAAGTGTAACCATGTTGCAAACCCAACATGAGAGTTAAAAATCCACCCAAAATCCAAACTCCACAGCTTGTTTATTTACACAATAAACATTTAGCTAAAATACTAAACCAGCTTAGGACCAAATGTTTATCTGTACACAATAAACCTTTAGCATACTAAACCAGCTTAGGACCGACTGTTGACAAACAAACGAGGAGAATTATTTATTTAGTTATTTTTAACAATTTGAGCTCTTGTTTTTTTTAACCTAGGTTTGTCCATGTTAATGTGATACCGTTGTGTGCTATGGCAGTAGCGAGGAGCAGCAGTGAGCACGTCTAGGTAAATTTAAACCAAGTAAACCAGTAGTTTCTTATCACTTTGGGCTGTACGTATAAGTGGCACATTAGGTCAGATACTTGGATCGTATTACCTATGAAGGCACATGTGTAAAGTAGTAATAATGCGACTCGCTGTACTGTACATATCTGTGAGTACACATGTCAGAATATGTGCGTGTCATGTCGCTCAGGCCTCTCTGCCCTGCCCCAAATAGAGTCGGGGGATGTGGCACTTTACAGCAGTAGCCTACAGTAGCAGTGACCACACCTTAGCAGAGGGCAACAGTGCGCTTGCATTATAAGTCAACGGGTGAGTTGACTAAGTGAATAAAAATCAACAGGGAAATCATCTAGAGAACTTAGTCTACCCTATTTTTACACGCGCACACACACACACACACACACACACACACACACACACACACACACACACACACACTTACCATAAGTTGACGCAATCAGTAGCACCAGAAGTCCAGGAAAAGCTTTTATCTCCGCAAGCAACACCTGCATCTTGACGAACACAATCTCTTTGCTGATGAAAGTTTCTGCAATGTCCAAATGAGCCCAGGGTTGTGTGTGTGTGTGTGTGTGTGTTAGAGAGAGAGAGAGAAAGAGTGTGTGTGTAAGTCTGGGGTTGTAAGAGACAAGTGGCTGAAACATGTACAGAGAAAGAGAGAGAGAGTGTGAGAGAGAGAGTGTGAGAGAGAGAGAGAGAGAGGGTGAGAGAATGCTTGGTAATTTTCATAGTTGTGTGTGCTTCCTTTGGAAAGAGGAAGTTTGACTTGTGGCGGTGCACCTCTGTCTTTCACATGACTGATACTAAACCAACGGGATTCTGCCCTTCCCTTCTTCATTTCTGTTACTGCTGTGTGTGAAAGTATGTGTGGTGAGTGTGTAGATGAGTGAGTGTGTAAATGAGTGAGTGTGTGTGTGTAGATGAGTGAGTGTGTAGATGAGTGTGTGTGTGTGTGGTGAGTGTGTATATGAGTGAGTGTGTCTGCTGTGTGTGTAGATGAGTGAGTGTGTGTGTGAATATGAGTGAGTGTGTAGATGAGTGAGTGTGTGTGAATAGATGAGTGAGTGTGTGTGGTGAGTGTGTAAATGAGTGTGTGTGTATGTGTGTGGTGAGTGTGTAGATGAGTGAATGTGTGTGGTGAGTGAGTGTGTTTGGTGAGTGTGAAGAGTGAGTGTGTGCCTTACAGAGCTCTGCAGCTCCAGTGTGTTGTGCCATGACAGAGGTTTACTGAACGCCCCATCATACTGCCCCAAGGTTAAATGCATGGAGACATTCAGTCACTTTTGACCGAAGACACAACAAGTGTTATTGTGCTGTAAAATGATTTTCATGATTTTTTTTAATGTATATTGCAATTGTGTGCTGTTAATTGTTAAATACAAAAAATATATAGAGATGTGGATTTGGATCCGTTCTATTTATGTTGAAATATTTTGTGAATTTCCCTTATTTTGAATAAAACCGAGTGGTACAACATTGTTAACTAGCTGCAAATGATACAGTACATAAAGCATTATCAACGTTTATGTCAGGCCAGCCAATTCTGACCTGAACCACAACAAGTGTAACAGTTGTTGTTGCTGCTGTTGTTGTTGTTGTTGCTGCTGCTGTTGTTGTTGATGTTGTTATTGTAATATGTTTTTCTTTCAATAATCTGATGTGATTGTCATACACATGCTACTGTTTTATGTCAAATGCTTTATTTATCACTCTTGTATACCATTTTTTCCAAATATGTTTTGGCAGTCAGTCGAGAATCTGTGTGCATAGAGTGCTGCTTGGGAGTACAAAGGTGTTGGGGATTGGTGTCTTCAGTTTGGGGATCCTACTAGTTGAGTATTGGTGAACAAATCTGAGGCACTCAGGAGGGTAATACGTTCAGAAAGCCTTTAATATCTCTTGGCTGTTCAGTCAAAGTAACCATAAAAAACATGCTTATGTGTTTCAGTCATAAGAACCTTCATAAGGGCAAGTCAAAATGGCTGCCTTTGGGCTGTTTCTTAGATGTTAACAAGTAGTCACATGACATGTATGGACAGGTAAGTAGTCACATAATTAATGTAGACAGCTCAAGTCACATGACAGATCACATCCAAACACACACACACACACACACACACTATCAGAATCATCTTAATGTCTTACTTATGGCTAACATCATGTTCTGTCCTTCCTGTAGTATGTACCAGTTTGCCCTGATGTAAGTCACTTTGGACAAAAGCATCTGCCAAGGGCCTTGAACTTAAACTAAACTATGAAAAGATGAAGAAGTGCTCTCTCTCATGTACGCAATGTGTGTTTGCCTAGAGCTAAAAAAAAACCCACAACACCCAGGACCAACACTATACATGGTTAGAGAAAGATGTGTGTGTGTGTGTGTGTGTGTGTGTGTGTGTGTCTGTCTGGCAGAGAGAGACCAGAAACAACAATTCAAATATATAAACAATAAATACAGACAATAACAAATACAAACAACAAAGTCCTGTTTGAAAGCTGCAGTAACTCAGGAAAGTACAGTATACAATACAATTGTATTATTGCACATTAAACATTAGAAACCTCAATCAATAATCAATGAAGTACCAATCAGACAATATACCAATATGTAGTATATAACAAACAAAATAGCAATCCATTTATAAAAAATGACATTTTAGCATTGAGTCATCTCTGAATGATATCAGTCTAAAGTATAATGCAAATAAAGAAATAAAAAAAGTTGACTTTTCTTCCCAAAGCAACAAAGCCTGGTTGTGTCCGTGCCTTCAGTCCTCAAACACACAGCACTACTCAGGGTCTAACACACCACACAGCACTACTCTTCATCAGACACGTGACCCTCAGGGTGTAACACACCACACAGCACTACTCTTCAGCAGACACGCAATCCCTGAGGGTGTTACACCACACCGCCGTTAGTGGTCTAGTCCAAATGAGGAGACGTGGCCACCAGCACTACTGTTCAGCAGAGTAGCAGTGGTGCGTTCACTACCACACAGCTCTGTGGAACCTCACTGCGTTTGGGGACGTGGACATGGGGCGTTCACTACCACACAGCTCTGTGTAACTTCACTGGGGGGCAATAACTGTAAAAATAATGGACAGCTCTGTGTAACCTGAGTGTGTCTCTGCTGCTCATTTCAGTAGAGTAGGAATGGTGCGTTCACTACCACTACTGCTCTGTGTAATCTGAGTGTGTCTCTGCTGCTCATTTCAGTAGAGTAGGAATGGTGCGTTCACTACCACTACTGCTCTGTGTAACCTGAGTGTGTCTCTGCTGCTAGTTTCAGTAGAGTAGGAATTCGTGCGTTCACTACCACTACCGCTCTGTGTAACCTGAGTATGTCTCTGCTGCCAGAACTCAGGAGCACATATGGGGGAAATAAGGATTGTCTCTGTATCTCCACTCTGTTGTTCCCAGCTTAGTGAACGAAGGAGGCAGGATCACACCAGCAGGGCATCTCAATTATCATGAACTCCTGTACTGTGTGGTTTAGATCTCCTAGTCCTGATGGACTCATCATGATGGTAGTGGTACCCCTGATTAACTACATCATTTCATCATAATAGTAACCCTAATTAACAGCATAATTCCACCATTATAGTACCCTTGGTTAGTTGTGTCTGCTGTGGTCAGGTATTTAACCTCCACATTAACCTGCTATGAGGAACAGACACACTCTGCTACATGCCTCCACAGGTGCACACACTCACACTAAGACTCAGACTCAGACTCAGACTCACACTCACACTCACACTCACACTCACACTCACACCGGTCACTGTGAGCATACACACTGTCTGCCTGCTGTGGGTCAGTGTGATGTGTGGACTCTCACTTCCCCGTACTCAACCGACTCCTCTGGCCTGTGACTCTCAGTTGGGCCCCGTCGCTTACTGAAGGCAGACACCTCAGCATACTCCAACTCATACGCCTCAGCTGGGGAGAGGGAGAGGGAGGGAGGGAGGGAAGGAGGGAATGAGATACCTGACAGCATAAGATAATATTAGCTACTCTTGTTCCTGTATGATGGAAGGGATTCTGGCATGATGAATGCACAAATATCATGATAACATATTTATTAAGTATTATCAAACTCTTAAACAGGCTCAGACCACAAATAAAGGCTACAGATGAAATAATAACGGAATATGCTGCCCAAAAACAGAGTATCTTTGCAGTTTTCAAAACGCATCTGTGTGATGACACGTTTGTGTAGACAGGAGCTAGTTTAATTTTACAATCAAACATTACATTTAATTTAATTTCAGAAAAGAATGGATCTTATCGGTTGTTTGTGAATATGGGCTACTTATCCCAAAAACTGAACACTTTCACTTAGGTCATGATA
This sequence comes from Clupea harengus, assembly GCF_900700415.2. Classification (NCBI taxonomy): domain Eukaryota; kingdom Metazoa; phylum Chordata; class Actinopteri; order Clupeiformes; family Clupeidae; genus Clupea; species Clupea harengus. The sequence goes on along the minus strand of NC_045157.1, from coordinate 11,046,768 downwards.
CTGACACTAACGTCTCAGAACTGAGACCTGCTTCTGGACACAAAAAAGAGCTCACAACGTTTGTGTGTTAGTCTTTGTTGCAGTATCTAACTTCCTTTTCTCCAAGTTTGACCAGCCGTCACTTATCTAGATAGTCTGCAGACCATGGGCATCTGTCCTTAACAGGGGCTAACCAGTCTAACATGTTCTCACTCTGCTGATACTTTGACATTACTGAACCAGTTACAATGCTCCTCATGGCAATGGTCTGTTCTGTATTTTATATAGCTCAGTAGCTTTCTTCTCTGTAACACAGCACAAATTATTTCAATACACTGATTATTATACTACATTATGTTATACACATGTCTGTAAGTATATGTGTGTCTTTGTGTGTATGTGTGTGTGTAAGTGTGTGTGTGTGAATAAAGTCCCTCTTTCAGAGACTCACCTGCTGGTGGCTTCCTGCTTTTATGCCTGCTGCTCCTATTTGCCATGGCAACGCCAGAATACACCACATCCTCTGTTTCCACTCTTGTACCTGATGACCATACAGACACAAAGCAGATGTAGTTATGAAGCAGGTGCAGGGGGTGTGTGTGTGCTGATATGTGTGATCTGACCTTGAATGTCTGATATTTGTCTTCTGCCATTGCTACCAGTGGTCACCTGGACGTACACCAAATCGTCAGGCTCTTTCTTTTCACTCACTGCAAACACAAATACAGGCACACCTTCAGGCTTCCATTGGGAATTTCACTTGACAGTGTGTGTGTGTGTGTGTGTGTGTGTGTGTGTGTGTGTGTGTGCGCCCATGTGTGTGTGTGTGTGCATGTGTGTGTGTGTGTGCATGTGTGTGTGTGTGCATGATATATGTGAATTTGTGTGTGTCTGCATGCAGAAAGAGTGGTGGCACAGGCTTTCTAACCTGGAGTGTGTGTGTTCCTCTTTTTCATTCTGATGTAGAACATCCCCACAGCGACACACAGACACACAGTCAGGGATAATAACACACAAATAACTATTACTGAAAGAGAGAAACACACACACACACACACACACACACACACACACACACACACACACACACACACACACACACACACCACACACAAACACACACACACATACACTGTTATAAGAAGACTCACCTACTGTAAGATGTGTATTAACCACCTCCATTGAACATTAAGATAATGATCATGACGGTAACAGCACACTCAGATCACTGACTTACCCATCACTGAGGGACCTGGGTGGGGAGAGGGAAGAGTCGTGTTAGTTTGGTTAGTTGGTGTGACAAACTCATTTAGAAGACTCACCTACTCTAAGATGTGTTATTAACCACCTCCAGTGAACATTAAGATAATGATCATGTCCGTAACAGCACACTCAGATCACTGACTTACCCGTCTCTGAGGTACCTGGGTGGGTAGAGAGAAGAGTCGTGTTAGTCTGGTTAGTTGGTGGGACAGACACAGTGGAGGTACCTGATACAAGGTATATGTTAAACATGTTATAACAGTGGGCAAACACTGTCATAAGCCTTTGTAACACATGGTAGATGATAGATGATCCAGTGATATAACAGTTTATTAGTATATAATCCAGTGCCATGCTAGCATCATCATAACTGTTATGACTGCATGTCAAATGTTGTGATTTAACCTCCTCTGGTCAACCCTGCAAACTCAGATACTGCTGAACACCCCGTGTTTGTATTCTTTACTCTCATAACTAGGGATGCACCGATACCGATACCAGTATCGGTATCGGTGCTGATACTTCGTTAAAATACTCGTACTCGTACACGTTGTTGAATTGCCGATACCAAGCACCGATACCACTCATCAGTATTTCACTGCATCAAACTGGCCGGGCTATGCTGACACAAAATGTGATTTACTGTCCTACCTGTCCTACCATTCTCTGCCAGACTAGTAAGTAGCTTATTTGCCGTCTTGTGTTGCATTTGCTTGATGTTTGACTGTGTTAGGAAAGTTTGTCATAGTGTCAAAGTATTTCAGTATACAGGTTTCGCTAAATTTAGCTGCTAGCATCTCGTTAGCGATTAGCAATTCCGTTGTGCTGCCTTAACGGCGATTTGGGCTCATTTTAAGATAAATGACGACGACAGGAGTAAGGCACAGTGTAAGATCTGCACTGCTACGGTGTCGAGGGGCGGAAAGGAAAGTACTCTGTTTAAACCAAGCAATTTGATTAAACATCTGAAGACGCACCATAGTGTTAAGTACACAGAGTTCACTGATGCTAGTGGCGCAAGACCGAAGCAACCAATCTTAACTGACGTCTTGCAAAAGAAAAAAACGCGCACCCACACACAGAGAGAGAGAGGTAGAGAGAAAGACTGTGCCACATAGGTTAAGTGATTGTTCGTGTACTTGAGCAGGAGATTCTTCTGATCCTTTTGTAACTGAAATGTGCTCTTGTGCTAATCCAGTAATAGTTCTGTTCACTTTTTGTTAAGCAGACTGTGTTGTTAACTATGAAGCAAATTGAATTGCCTTTATCTGGTTATATTTGCATTTTGTCTAATGTGGTGATATTGTCTGAAGGCTTTTTTTGTGTGTTAAAACCAGAAAGCTCTGTTTATTTTTGGCTTGGGATAGCCTTCTGTTAATTTTGTACTATAGGCTTGACATAATCTGCAGAGGATAAAATAAAATCTGCCTCCAAATTAATTGCACTTTCATGGAGACCAAATCTAAGAAGTATCGGTATCGGTACTCGGTATCGGCAAGTACACAAATAAAAATACTCGTACTCGTATCGGTTTGTAAAAAAGTGGTATCGTGCATCCCTACTCATAACTCATCATTGTTATTATTATGGCATACGGCTATTTGCTCAAGAGGAGAATATGATGATTGACCTTTGCTATGCCTGATGTCTGTTTTACTGATGTTGTCATGACCACTAAATCACTCAAATGTAAAGTAATGTCCCAATAACTGACCAGAGCAGGCGTCCAACAGCACAGCTGAGGTGTTTGTGCTGCTGACGTGGTTTGAGACGCTGCAGGTGAGTTCTCCAGTCACATTCCGACTCAGCCGTAGAGTCTGAGGATCTGTACTGAGATCAGCATCAGCTTCACTCAGAGGCCTCCCATCCAGAGACCAGCTGTACTGAGGACTGTCCCCATTGGAGGAGCACCTCACCTCCCTCTCCTCATTGGCTGAGCAGCTGATTGACAGGTCCACATCAGACACAGGGGCTGAAGGAGAGGAATCTATTTATCTGTCTATCTCTTAATTTCTCTCTTTCAGTCCATATCTTTAACATCTCCATCTTTTTCTACTTTCTTGTGTCTAAACTGTATATCCCCTCTCTCCTTCACTCACTTTCTATCTATCGGCTATTCTATGTGTCTTTATTTCTTTGTCTGTCTCTATGTCTGTATCACTTTCCCCATCTCAACTGCCATCACAGGCTTTGGTTTTCTCTACCCCTCCCCCCCTCTCCACATGCATTAAATGTTCTTTCGACTATCTAACGTTTTATTTCATATTTGTTTTATATGTCTTCATTTGTGGAGTTAAACTTGAACTTATAAACCCCCAATATCACCTCCAAAGCCACGTACACTACAGCTATGCACTGATAAAACAGTTTCCAAAGTCATCACTGCCTGAGAAATGGGTTGACTTTAATCTGTGAAAATATGAACCTATAAACCTCTAAATCTCACTGTTGCTCAGTGTTTAGGTTCAGTGTGACAAGGAAGAAGATTATTTCACTTCTTAAAGGTTCAGAGATGAGTTGAAGTGATTTACCTTCAATGATCAGCTGTACTGTGTGCCCTCCCACTCCCTTCCCTGATGACTCTTCAGAGATCTCCACTCTGTATGTTCCTGCATCTCTCCTCTCAGCAGGGTTTATAATCAGGGTCCCGTTATAAGGGAAAAACTGCCACCTCTGATGGAATGATGGGGTGTTGAACTCGTTATAGAACACTGTCTTAGAGCTTTTGGATATAAAAACATTCTTATCTCCACTGATAAACTTCAGTTCATGTCCTGTGGTGTCCCTCATCAGCTGCAGGTACACAGGTAGTCCTAGGGTGCCGTTACATGCTGCCTCCTGAGTAGCATCACAGATGGAGTCCAGACCTGCATAAAAAGGGGACATTTTGTCTCATCATTTGAACAGATATGTAGGAACAAGTCCAGACCTGAACAGATAAAACCTGCATTTACTGACAATAAACAGTTGAGAACATACCTTCCCACAACCTTGTCAACAATGCCATGCTAAGATCTGTCTAGGCCAAAATCCTCCCCAAAAACACACAAACAGCCTAGCCTAACCCTGGCCAGAACAGTCAGATTCAGATAACCTCTGTCTTCACGTCAGTTTGCTCAATCTTCACCTTGAGCATTGCTTCAGAGTTACACAGAGATGACTCAGCCATGACTGGTGTCTCCACAGTGTCCAGTTACCACAGGCAAGCCCCAAACCCCACTATGCTTCCCGAAGAGGGACTGCATCGGACCAACCAGAGCTGAGGTCCCATTCAGCCAAACCCAGTCTCCCATCAAGTTGTTACTTCAAACCATGTCCACCCTCTCTACAGGTAGCAAGTGGCAACCCCCGACACCACCTCGAGTAGTTAGACTACAAAAACACCCATTCCGGACACCGTAATGACTTGCAAGCTCTGACAACTTCAGTAGGACACAATAAATTCTTTACTTTCAGAACTCATAATTAATCACCATTTTAAGCACCGCTACCAGGACAAATCACAATGTGGAGTTAGCAACAGAATTTCCCAAAACAAAAATCGTTTTAAACTAAACTCAGCCCAAGTCTTCGTTCGTTTTAGTGGTTTTTATGCTCAATATCCCAATGAACGCAAAAAAGCAACTGATGACTGGACACTATTGCAAGTCACTTCAACTCCACCGTGGTACTTACCAAACTGTTTCAGCGACCTCATTACACGCCGTGGGCCAAAATCCCACGTATGCACAAAAATGCCAATCAAAACCAAATCCAATTATCTAGACAAACAAGAGTGATATAGCCATTCAAGCGCACACTACAAAACAATCAGTCGCTTACCTCTCAAATGAGGCACTACAAAACAGGACACAAACTTCAGAGCCACGTCATTACAGAACAAAAGTAGCCTGGGTGCCAGCCGAACTTAGCCACAGCATTTGAGGTCGGTAAGTTCGGTCTGGCATTGCTCCGTTGGGGCGAAACTATGCCCGAACAGAAGCTGTTCGGACCAATCGAATTGTCAGGGCAGGCTTTATATGATGATGGACAGATGATCAACAGTAACGTAATCAACCACGTCACCAAAGAGCGCTTGGGTTGAATTAGTTTTCAACAAACATGGCTGCCGCTGGAGAGCTGAGATGTGTAGATTCTGCCATCGAGTCTGTTTTAGAAGACATCGACAGCGCATTCATTTTGAAAGAGGAACAGAGAACATCGATCAAGGCATTTGTTGATGGAAAAGATGTTTTTGCCGTCCTTCCTTCCGGTAAAAGTTTAATTTATCAGCTGGCCCCGATGAGTTATATGATGTTGCTCTGATTGGTTGTAGGTCTATCCAATTGAGCGAAGAGGCATTTTTTCCTGGTTCGTTGAAACACGCCCCATAATCACAGCCCAATGGAGCATTATCAGACTTATATTCTGACTAGAATAATGAGTATGACAACGTCAGGCTAGAACAAAAGTGCATCTGCACCTAAACTCTAAACGTAATGTAGAGCGGACGAACAAGTCTCAACTAAATCATAACCTCAAACACAACCCCACCCACAAGTGTAGATTATCAAACACAACCCGACCCACAGGTGTAGATGATCAAACACAACCCCACCCACAGGTGTAGATGATCAAACTGACGACACAGGTACTGATGATTGATGACTGATGACTGAGCTCTCCAGCCACAACCACCAGCTGGCACTGGCAGAGGCCGTGTGTGTGTGTGTATCTGTGTGTGTGTGTGTGTGTGTGTGTGTGTGTGTGTGTGTGTGGTTATGTGTGTGCATCTGTGCGTGTCAGTTTGGTAAGAATGAAGAAACTGAAACAGCCGGGTTAAGCAACGCATGACATGATAATGCAATGCCTCTCCTGGTTGACTGTTGCGTCAGTTCTGGACATGGTTGACTGTCTATTGCATTAACACAGCGGATGTTGACTGGCTGAGTCTAACAGTTATGCTGACTGCTTTGTCTGAAAAATTAACATAAGGAAGCAACATCTAAAAGAGAATGGATAAATACAAACATGCAGAATAAACCGACCAACACAATATAAACAAAACAAAAAAAACAACAAATTAATAAGTGAACTTGAGTAAGCCCGAGACTGACTAAAACCACAAATAAAAGCCTGAACTCACACTGAACTAAGTGCCGCTAAAAGGAATACATGACCAAATTAAAATCGGGTGCTCCATTACAACGTGCCCAACGTGCTCACAGCAAACTCACAGCACGTTGAAAGCACTTTTTTGGCTGCAACAACACAAATGTCCCTCCTCACCAGCCCTACTCATCTGATTTGGCTCCCTGCGACTTCTTCCTCTTTCCATAATGAAATTCAAGCTGAAGGGTTGCCGTTTTGACTGGGTGTAGGATATCCAGAACGAATTGCAGATAGTGAAGGGGATGGCAGCCACATTTAAATGAGGCACGTTTTTAGTTTTTTTATAGGAGCAGTCCCAGAATTTTTTTAACATACCCCGTAAATTATCCAAACATCAGTGTAGCAGTGACAAGAGATCCCATGCTTTCTGAATAACTGGCCGAGAGGCAATAAATAAAGTGAGAACAGAATGGGAGCCAAGCATTGGACCTGGCGATAGACCACACGAGAGGTGTGCAAAGTTAAAAAATATGCCATTCCTATTGGTCATAAATGTCCTATTAGATAAATAAATAAGAGGCAAACCACTGAAGGGCAAAACGGAATAAAATCTGTTGGGCAAGTTGTGGATTTCATATGAGACACTAGGTCTGTGATTATGTCATATGAGACACTATGTCTGTGATTATGTCATATGAGACACTAGGTCTGTGATTATGTCATATGAGACACTAGGTTTGTGATTATGTCGATGAATAAGTCAGTGCCACCAAAATGCAAGTCCACTGACTGACTGCAGCTCCACTGACTGAGGGCACCAGGTGATTTATTGTAAGCATACTGTGGCAGGATGCAGAAACCCACTTGAGATACTGGGCAGTAGCAACAAATACAACCTCTTGAGAGACAATGGACAGTCTTGCATGCCACACCTGAGAACCAGTTAATGTTATGTCTATGATCATCATGATTGGATATCACCTTCATTCAGAAAAGAAATGTGCCTTTGGATAAGGCACAGAGTAAGGTAGATAGAACTAGCCTGGATACCAGACCGAACCTAGCCCCGCCCACACATTTTTTGGTTGGGAAGTTCGGTCTGGCATTACTCCATTGAGGAGAAATTATCTGCGGACAGACATTGCCGTACCAATCAAATTGTCAAGGCGGGCTTTATATGATGATGGACAGATGATCAACAGTAACGTAACCAACCACGTCATAAAAAGGCGCTTGGTTTGAATTCGTTTACAACAAACATGGCTGCCGCTGGAGAGCTGAAATGTATAGATTCGAGTCCATTTAGACATTGACAGTGCATTCATTTTGAAAGAGGAACAAAGAAACGCGATCAAGGCATTTGTCAATCGAAAAGATGTTTTTGCCTTCCTTCCTACGGGATCCGGTAAAAGTTTAATTTATCAGCTGGCCCTGGTCACATACTACATTGTTCTGATTGGTTGTAGGTAACCAATTGAGCGAAGAGGCATTTTTTCTCCTGGTTCGGTTGAAACACGCCCCATAATCACAGCCCAATGGAGCGATATCAGACTCATATTCTGACTAGAATTATGAGTATGACATCGTCAGGCTAAGATAGAACAGTAATCAGCATTCTTTTGGCTCCACTAAACCATTCCCTAATGCTGTTTATTGGAGAAAGTTTACGTCGACCCAAATGACCTCATACAGTACGTAGTTCAAAATTCCTCTCATTCTCATAAATAAGATCCCTGTGGAAGATTTTACGTAAGGAGAATGTTGTGTTCTATGAAGCCTGATGGTGAAAATATGACTAAACACATTATGCTGGCTTGGCTCATCCACTCTGGCTTGGCGGCCTATGAGGTGGCCTACATTCATTTTTTACCTTTGAACAAATGGAATCAATCTGTCACATAAAAAAATCAATGTTTCTACAGCTACATATCCATTTAAACAAATATGTTATGTCAGCCAGTGTGTCCCATGACCTTTTATGACTATACTGATCAGTCTCTGATGCTTTTCAAATGCACACACACTCATCCTGCACACACACACACACACACACACACACACACACACACACACACACACACACACACTCATCCTGCAGACACACACACTCATCCTGCACTAAACACACACACACACACACACACACACACACACACACACACACACACACACACACACACACACTCATCCTGCAGACACACACACTCATCCTGCACACACACACACACTCATCCTGCACACACACACACACACACACACACACACACAGACACACACACACACACACACACACACACATACACAAATACATGCACACACACACACACACACACACACACACACACACACACACACACACACACACACACACACACACACACCAAATACATGCACACACACACACACACACACACACACACACACACACACACACACACACACACACACACACACACACACTCATCCTGCAGATATGTACACTGTAGAATATTGGTATTTTTCATATATTTTCTAAGGAGTTGCAAATCATGTGAATTCCTCCCCCACAAGAATGTATCACATTCACGTCCCCTTCATACACCTTCACACAAACGACCCTCCGTCTGCCATTCACACCTTTCACATCTATATAGACTGTATACCCTTCGTCTTCCTTACAAGCCCCCACCTTAGACCTTGAACTAGACCCCCAGACACACCCATTCCCTATCACGTTATGACCAAACCAGGCCCCTCGTGATGACCAAACAAGGTCTTACCTATCTCCATTTATGCATACACCTTCACACCTATCCCGTTAGGACCTACTGTCCACACTCTTTCCCCCCACGGATGAGTGACACACTTACATCAAATATACCAACATCAAAGACCTCCACAAATTCATTAAAACACTACAATGTGACATATTTTGTTTCCCCTCAGCCAAGTTATTCTTTCCTGCCAAAAGGTCCAGAGTAGCCCAAAACTTTTTATCCCCCAAAAGCAACCGAAATTGAATCAAGAGGTACAGCTTTGGCGTTTCATCAGGGATTCGCCAGAAACGACGACTTTCAACACACACACTCATCCAGCAGCCAAACATACACACACTCATCCTGCACACACACACACACACACACACACACACACACACACACACACACACACACACACACACACACACACACACACACACACACACACACACACACACACACACACACACACACACACACACACACACTTACCATGAGAAAATGCAGCCATCAGCACCACAAGTCCCAACAAAGTTATCATCTTGGTCTGAAAAACAGCGTTCTGATGCGGGTACAGTGTGTTAACTGTTTAGAGAGGAACTTCTTCGCCCGCCTGACTAATGAAGACGTGTGAAGCCATCCAGACTCTGCCTGTTTATAGAGATGAAAAAGAGGAACCATAATACACGTCTCAGCAAACGCTCACACACACACACTCACACACACACACACACACATTAATACACACTGTCACTCGCTCACTCACTCCAACAAGGTCATATGTTGGATTGGGATTTGAGAGAGGAAGAGAGGGAGAGAGAGAGAGAGAGAGCGAGAGGAGAAGGAACCGAGAGGGAGGAGAAAAGGGCAGAGGGAGAGAGAGAGAGAGAGAGAGAGAGAGAGAGAGAGAGAGAGAGGAGAAGGAACCGAGAGGGAAAGCGTAAAAGATAGATGGAGGGATTAAGTTAAAAAAGTTAAAGAGTAGGGAGGAAATATAAACACTGAGTCTGTGGGTGGGAGATAGACACAGATAGATTGTGTGTGCGTGTGAGTGTGTGGTGTGTGGTGTGTGGTGTGTGGTGTGTGGTGTGTGTGTAGGTTCATTCTTTTTGTTTCACACCTTAAGGTGCTTTTTTGAGATAAGGTTTTTTTTTAAGTTTGAAACATATGCTCTTCCATTCTGTCCCTGAGGTCTTATGACTGCAATGTGCATTTTGGTCCTAACACAAATTTCTTGT